>NW_026889764.1:3745000-4345000 GCF_033153115.1 Saccostrea echinata
TTTCCTGATTCATCACAGTCATATACTCAACTAATATTTAAGCCAGTTTCAAAACTTTTTGAAAACATTAAATTTTTAGGGCACAATAAAGCTAAAACCGTACCTTCTTCTTTCTCTTATTTATGTAGCAATAAACCATTATCAACCGCATATGGAATTTACGTCTCCAAGTTGATTCGATACGAAAGAGAATTTACTTTCGAACAATTTCTAAAACGAGGTAAGCTATTAACAAATAAGCTGATGATACAAGGATATTATTAGTCTCGCTTAAAGTCAACATTTCGCAAATGTATGATTGATCGGTGACCTTGTTAGCAAAAGCAATATGTCGTTAATTCGAATGCTGACTGACTCTGCTCCCAATTTGCATTGTTTCATTGGATTTTGAGTTTGATTGTCATTCATTCATTATAATATATCATAAATTATTTTTCCCTGGGCTTCATCTACATGTCTTCAAGGTTTTTTTTATTTCTACATATGTGGAAGAAATCATATACAGATATAAAATGAAATTAGAGCAGAAAAATATTACCCCTTTAAGAAGAGAGAAAGAACACGTTTTACTGATTTTCAGGGATGGATCAAGGATATTTCCTAGGGGGTCCACATGTCACATTCGGAACTTTTTGACATGCAAGAAAACAAGGATAAAAGAATGACACTTTCCTAATTCCATTTTCTTCAAATACATGACTCTCCTTACCGTTTTAAGAGGGATCAGTGTTTACGGGGACGGATGGATGGGTGTCTAAAGTCATATTTTTGTTAATTTTACATAGAAATAACTTTGGAAATTCCCCCTTTAGATCCGCCCCTGTTTTTAACTCAGATCTATTTATAGACAGACATAAACTGAAAACATAAAAGTTTAGTTAAAAATCATTTATTTATAGTATTCTGAAATTATTCAAAATTAATTTTAAATATCAGAAATTGATTTAAGATTTTTCTTATTCAAAAACATAAATTAATTTTATTTTTCCTAAGAAAATTTGACAAGCAGAAAATATGATATCCTACGCTTCTGCTAGATTTTAAACTCCCTTTGACCAGTTCAATGTGAAGTTGTGAAATTGTAAGAAGGAAAGAAAAATATGATTTTTATTTCTAGCACCTTGATATGAGGACATATTTTGTAAATAAACTTGAATATTTTGATAAGTAAACATTTGACGCAAATCACTCCTTAAATTGTTGATTTTGGGAAAAAAAAAGATAAGAAAAAGAAAAATTATGAATCTCCGAAAATTACTGAGCAAACACTTCATACTTGAGTCACAAATTAAAAATAATTAGAAGCATTAAGATGATTTTTTTTTATAAATATCTTAATATCTAGATAGAAACGGGTTGTGGGTGTTCAACTCTACCATATTATGGAATTTGATCAAGTGACTAACCCATGTCTATATCCTGATAGATGTTTAAGAATGATACCTTATTACTGATATTTACACTGTTGAATGGCTTATAAAAATAATTTACAAAGACTATATTCCATCTTCTTTTTAAATTTCTTATATATCTTATTGTTTATCTAAATGTTATAATTCTTTTCCCTTTTCTCTCTTCATGTGTTATTTTTAAATATAATTTTTCTATCAAACAAATTTAAATCTCATCTTCGCCAGCCCATGTTTCCGATTCGATCATTCCCTTAAAACAGAGTATCAGAATTTTCTTTACATCTAGATATAAACAGCCATCCTGCGGCCTATCCTAGCCCTAAAGAACTGGTATATCAGAATATGTGAAAAGCTGATTATTTTTACGAATTATCAAAATTGTAAATTTGATGGTTTTGACCTTGATCTATGCATTCAATTTGAGGTATGTCCATCTATTATTTGCTCACAAAATTGGCTACGCATACTTTTCATAAGGGATCTTGTTTTTGTCGAAGACTTCTTTCTCTTAAAAGATCCCTTTTTTAAATTAAAAAAATGTATTCTAAATCCTCATTGGAAACTTTTAGTCCTCTATCTTTTGTTAAGGGAGATGGTTTGGACAAACTAGAATTTCCCTTGAAGCCAGCATTTACATTGACAATCTTGTTATTCTTGATTTTATTAAAAGGTTTCTTAAATCTGTTTTAAAGATGTACTGTTTATACGTTCATGTATCGAGTGGTGAAATAGAATATTTTTTTTATACACTCTTATTTGATGAGGATAATAAAACAAGTATTTAGGGAACTAATTCGATCAGTGATGTGAAATAATCCCCCTTTTTTCTATACGGTTCAATCCTTTCCCCCAGTACAGTGGTTCATTGAAATTAACAAACCTATAGGTAAGCTATTCAGTCATTTACCTTTAAATGATACAAAAATGCAGATCAAATAAAATAAAATAAATTATTTTGGCATGTCTTTGTGAACAGCTATATTTTCATTCATGTTCGGTCTATGAAGATCTACGTACATTTAACACAGGGACTGTAACCATTGGTTACCTAGTATGAGACGTTAACTATGTTTGAGTCAGAATATTAAAAAAAATATTTCATAAAGAAAATATACAATCACTGGTTAAATATATGTGTAAGTTAAAGTATTAAAGAAAGAGAAGTCGACAATATTCCTTTTTTAGCCCTAGAATTCAAATCAGAATCAATTTTTATTTAAAAAAAAAATAATACATTAATTTTAAATGGGGTTGGGAATTTTGGATACATAGGAATTAATTTATCAGGATGGGGATCACAGTGTTATGGATAAATATCGCTACGCATATTATTCTTCACGTCTTTGTTTGCTGTGTTGGTAAGTAACTAAGTTTCTTTTATATATCAATAAACACTATTTATTTCACTTCAAATTTATTTAAATTTTAACTCATAGAAAACTTTTTGCAAACATCATTTTTTGATGTCAAACCTTTTTTAATTCAGGCCCTGTTCAATATTTTATGCACTTGTAATTATTCTTTTTTTTTTCATCTTGGCGGGACTTCAATTATCATTTGGGAGATCGCGACAGAGTGAAAATGTTCGGAAAAACGTACTTATTCTTATATTTACGAGGGTTGTCCGGTAAAATCGTGGACAAGTTTTCTAGATTGAAAAATAATCATCACTGCGTTCTAAAACTTTCACTACTTTTTAATACATTTTTCATCAATATACAAATTTCAAATAGATATCTGCTCAAATAAACAAAATATGAGACTTTATGTTATGTCTGGTATCGCCTTACGGCGCACGGATGATAACGTCAAAGTGTCTAAAGCAGCATTACGTTTCTTCTATGCTAAATAAAAATTAGATAAACCCCTCTTAAATTCGGGGATTTCATTGATGCACAAACTTGATTTTCCCTTTATTCCTCCATAAACAGTCGAGGAACCAATTTCGCACACACATGGGAACTTCTGACAGTACTCTCACTACCATTCAACTAAATAGGCTATCTTATATCGACAGTCTACAGTGATAGCGTCTTTTGCTATTGGCAGTTTGTCCCTATGTTTTGTTCTACCCGGGGATCCGATCAAAAAGCTTCCGCTTAGAAAACTCCCATTTCACTTGTATACTAAATATATCTAGTGATGGTTTTATATTTGTGTTGCGTTTACCACTTTCCCATTTTAAATGCTCGGGAAACTGCCAAAAATTGAGCAAATGCCTTGATATTTTACAAAAGACGAAATAATAGAAAGTGGATTAAAAATAGATTAATTTTTACCCCAACCTTATCTATTAAATACTAATACTCGTGTATTCGCTAATGAAACCCTGGTTTTTTAATCGTGCGCCGTAGGACCGTACCCTGTGCACATTCAAGTATAATAAAATCTTTATTTTTGTCTATATTTCATTAAAAAAAAAATAACATGCACTTAGATATGATGAATAAGCATTTGCTGAAAATTTCAGCTCAGTGCGCCCATTATTTTCCGAGAAAAACGCTTTGTCCACGATTTTACCGGACAACCCTGGTACATTTTCCGACTTTTCTTAAACTTCATATTTAAAATATTTTCAATATTTCCCTAACGGTTAAACATGCAAATATCAATCTTTTATCGGAAAAAAATATCTATGATCGATAAACAAGATTTAATGTTAAAATTTCATCAATTTGGATCCATATCGACTTTGCTTGGTTTATAAATGAAATATCTAGTATTTTTAAAGGTTAATTTAATTTTGCCATTTATAATTTGATTTCTCCTCCCCCTTACATCATTACATTCTAAATATCATTACAAAGGTATAAAATGTACGTAAGAGTTTACTTAATTATAGTTGATACCATCACTCGACATATTAAATGTTCATCCATATGCTTAATACAAGGCCCTGAGAAATGTTACATATACCGTTTGTTTACGTTTGCGGTATTCAAAATTTAGTGCAAATGTAGATCTCGTGGATTTTTTAACTGTCTGGAATTGATGCTTTCTTTGTAAAGTATTCTATAAAATCATAATCTGGTGGAATTTTTAATTTAACGAGCACAGAATTGTGTCAGAAATACAAATATGGCTAAAGTAAGTACAGAGTATCGTATTACATCTTTAAAACAGAAAGAGAGTAAGAAAATTTATTTATCTAAAAAAAAAAATCACAAGGGAAAATAACAAGCTGATGGACAGGTTAATCAATCTATATATGCACGAACACTTACTCAATAGATAATCTTCTGTTACGAATCAGGTCCCTTGATTTTTTTAATTTGCCTTTTTCAATCATGGAAAAGAGGCTTTTATCTTTATTTTCTTTGAAAAACCTATCAGTTTCATTACTTCATTAAATTGCAATAAAAGACACGAACAAATTTTGCATCATTAACTATATAATTTTGTTTTTTCTTCCCTTATCAAAATTTCTAACATAAATGTAATTACATTATTCGGTATCGGTATAGAACTCTGAAAAATGGTAAACGTTAAATTCTTGAAGGAAATATCACCCAAAATGGGGATTTTGAAAGACGTATTTTGATGATTGTTGTTTTCTTTTTTTTTCCCTCAGTCTTCCAAAAATAAAACAAATTAACAAATAATAAAAAAAATCAGATAGATCATTACATGCACAAAATTTCTGGCATGTTTTAAAATTCCAAGCCATCCATCAAATGTCACATTGATTCAATACAGGTGCCAATACTGCACCAGACTGTAACCCAACCACCCGACTGGTGACGATTTCGGAAACAGTGACGCCTGCTACCACTGTGGTAAGTTTAGGATGTGTTGACACGGATACCGGAGCAGACGGCACTCTAACATGCTCTATCATTTCTGGAAACGGAGAGGCTGCTTGGGAGCTTGGTACTTCCTGTGATTTGAAAACTGTAACGCAGCCAGACTTTGATTTTGGAACTCGATCATACTCGGTAACATAATTTTCTAATCATTAAATTAATAATTTGATACCAAGTAAATTTGTTTCATTTAGCGACATCTAACAGAAGAAAAGTTTTCAAATTTCATTTTATTTAAGTTGGGCATTCGAGTTGCTGATGGAGGGTCCCCGTCATTAACAAGTGACGTCACAATAAACATTGAGGTATTATCAGCCAATGACAATGTTCCTGTGTTTACGGGTGTGCCATACACAGTTACGGTCCCTGAAAATCAGGCAACGAACGTGATGATGTTAGGTATCGCTGTCACAGATGACGACATCCTCCTTATCAACGGAAATGACGAGGTACAGGGCTACAAAATAACTATAACAGGTAATAATAAAATGATGCAAATTACAACTATATAACAGGTAACGTCCAAATCGTACAAAACAATAAGACCACGGAACATTCACTGACAAAACTGGAAATATGCAGCTTACGTCATTTCATTTGGGCTTTTTCGCGTAAAAATAAATTTGCTCAAGTCAGACAAGCTTTTTAGGAAAGCTAATACTTGGTGCATCACTTATAATTATGCTTTGATAAATGACCAAGAAATCACAGGCGCTCCCCATGTAATTCTGTAAAGGACGAATGATAAGAATATATATATATATATATATAGGTCTACCCCTCAATACTATAAAATCAACAAGGTTGATTTTATAGTATTGAGGGGTAGACCTATATATATATATATATATATATATATATATATATATATATATATATATATATATATATATATATATATATTCTTATCATTCGTCATTTACAGAATTACATGGGGAGCGCCTGTGCAAGAAATTAGAGGTGTTTTGCTTAATTTTTAATAAAATAAGCAATCATTAAAATATACTTTTTGTAACAATTTTGTCTTGTTTAATTTTTGCACTTGCTCTCTTTAAACAATAAATTATAATGGGTTCCGATCGGTAACGTATCATTTTACAGCATTTTTTGTACTGTGCTATAATTGAAAAAAAGATGTATAACCATGGGAATTTCCTAAATGTTATAAGGTTCAGCAATTGTAAACAACGGAATCTTAACAGACATGTATATCTTAAATATTTGTGCAATTTATTAGCATAATCTCTTTGATGTTTCATGTCCAGATTCATTGTTTGCTAATAATTAGACCTTCTGAGTTGAGGGTTTAAGAAAGCTAATACTAACGTAAACTTGTCATCACTGGCCAATTCGTCAGACTGGTCAAATTAAGTTCACATTAATCATGTTAATGTAAGATAAAAACATAGATCTAAGCATATTGGATAACCAATGGTAAAATTCTCCCCTATTCATCTATTATGATTGTCTACTCCAACTGGTTATGTTATCGATACGGGAATAGCTGAGTGTAAATGCAAATATCACACTTGTTTTAATGTCGAAACAAAATCAGGTCATAGAACACGTGTGCTTTATGGAATGATTCATGGGTTCAGGCCCTTACCATGCACATCTATAAATTCCGTATTTTAGTTTCAGTTTTTTATTTAATAATTTCGTTTTCTTTATTTAATAATTTCGTTTTTCTTTATTCAATAATTTCGTTTTTCTTTATTTAATAATTTCGTTTTTTCTTTATTTATTTTTGGTTTGCACTATTGGGCTTCCGTACTATAACATAACAAGATACAAATTATAACTTTAAAGGATATTACAAAAAAAAAAAAAAAAAAAAAAAAAAAAAAAATACTAAATAAAAATAAAAAAATGAAAAAAAAAGGTAACGTCTTAAAGATACGAAATAACTATCACAAAAGGTAATAACAAGAAAAATACAAGTTGGAACAGTTGGTAACTTCTTACAAATGCGAAATAACTATAACAAGTTAAAACAAAAAGATACAAATTATTACTATCAGAGGTAACGTCAAAACGATACAAAATAAGTATAACAGATAATAACAAGAAAAATACAAATCATAACAGCTGGTAACTTCAAAGAGGTACAAAATAACTATTACAGGTAATAAAAAGAAAAATACAAGTACGAAAAGTACAGATGAAAAGAAGCAATTTATAAACGTAACAGGAAATGCTAAAAATGTACAAATTACAACGTTTAAATTTTATGGAAAACGATGCTTTACAGTGTAAAGTGAAACAGGTAATGGCAAAGAGTTTTAAGTAGATAGTCACGAACAAGGAACAAGTTGCATACAACTACAAACCTTAATGACAAATTGTAAAATTACTATTAAAAAACAAGTAATACAAAAAAGGTAAGTTAATGAAACAGGCCATTGTAAAACAAATGCAATCGATTTTATTATCAATCTCTTGATAGTAAAAAAAAAAAAAAAAATAGGCACCAGTTAAACCAAGTGAATTTAACCGTTCCAAAGCTAACGCTGATTTGATTGAAAATATACAGCATACAACACTGTTTGACACTGCGGTAAAAAATGCCATTGGGTATAAGAATACCACCACCTGACAAAACTTCTAACTTTTGAGTAATCTAGAATACATGGTTGCAACAAAGGAAATTCATCTTTATTTTTTAAGTATATTTTCTTTCTTTTTCATCTTCAGGCGGAACAGGGGCCGACAAGTTCTTTATAGGAGACATGGCGGGACTCTATCTAAGAAAGAGTCTGGATTATGAAGTGACGCAATCACATAACCTCACCATTGTCGTCACGGATCAGGGGTTGTTACCACAGCAACAGGCAACCTCAAACATTCTGGTGACAGTGCAGGACATAAATGACAATACACCAGTACGATCTGCAGACTCAATTCTCTACTGAGAAAAAAAATAATGCTCATTTACAATTCAAAATATTTTTTTTCACTCAGAAAATATTTATCAAGTAATTTTATGTCTTGACGTATATGTAAGAACACCTATGATTTTCATAAAACATTGCAAAGTATGGAAGGAGCTGACTTTATCATATATTAAACGATATATCTATTGTCGAGGAATATGTTATTGAAAACATGATGCATTTTCAATATTTACATATATAAAATTTTACATGAATGGTTTCTATTTATACAATGGCTACAAGAACTTTGATATGATCGATAATTTTTCTCTCTTCAGAAATGTACAAACAGCTATGTCTTTCTCAGCATATCTGAGGACCAAAAAGCCACATCCGTATTGACTACACTCACATGTACCGATGCGGATAGTGGAGCCAGCGGAACTTTGACCTATTCCATTGTTTCTGGGAATGCAGCGGGGGCTTTTGATGTGCAGAATAATGCGGGAAATTGTGACGTCAGACTGGTGACTGATGGAATAATAGATTTTGAATCTTCTTCAAGTGCAGCATTTCAAGTGAGTGTTTCTCAATCAATCAAGAGATGTAAGCTGTGGTTTTCTATAATAATTATTTGCTCTTAGATTATAGACGAACATTTGAATACAAGTGTGGATAACATAACGTTCATTAAATATGCACATATAGTTTTTTCATATTCAACTAATAATTTTATAGCATGATTTTATACAATAGTTGGCAATAAATTGATGACTGTTTTGTAGCTAGTAGTGCGTGCAACGGACGGAGGTACTCCACAACTCTCGAGTGACGTCACAATAGATATTGAAATCTCGTCAGTTAACGAGATGACTCCGACATTCCATCAAACAACGCCATCTGTTGACGTGAGCGAAAGTATGTCAGTTGGGACCCTTCTCTATCAGCTGACTGTCCAGGATACTGACAAAATAGACTCAGCCAATGCGCAGACAACTGTATCGTCCATTCAAGGTTCACTGATTCCTTCATGCTGATTTATTTAGCGGGAATATATTTTGAGGCCTTTTGTGTGCTAATATATATAAATTCCAAAAAAATATGATTTAGATAGAAACAGAATGACTCAAAGCCCTTATACGCTTTACCAAATAGTCTTCTGACCCATGTTTATGCCGAATTTTGAATACACTAATAAAGCTTTCTAACTGCTAGTAAATTTGAGAGCACCGTTTCGGCAGTATTATCCATAAATAGAAGACTTATATTTAGACAAGTTATTAAATGGAGAAACAATTGTTAAATAAAAAAAGTCTGGTTTTGGCTGAAAATGTTTCCTAGGAAGTTATAAATTTTGAATAACAGTCCGTGTTGATAGGGCTTTTGTCAATTTTAAAAAAGCATTATGGAGCCTTATAGCCCATGGGCCTCATGTTTAATGCTGTTACAAGTATCTGGGAATCAAGAAATGCCATCTGAAAATGTAATATGCAATAATTAATATTCACAATCAACGGATATCTACTTAAATAATCAACGTATAAGTAAGTTTAATCAACGTATAAGTATGTTAATAATTTATCCAGGAAAGATCAAAAGTATTAGTGTCAACAATAGTTATCAATTTCTTTGCAATTCTAATTCACAGTCAATATATTCTTTAAACTAATACATTTTCTTTGCATTTCATTCAAACAGCATCAGCTGATTCATCTAAATTTTCAATTAACCCCAGCACGGCTTCAATGTATCTCAAAGAACCGCTCGATTTCGAGGTTGCCCAGACACATACGATAACAGTACAGGTGGTGGATCAAGGAATTTCACCTCAGAAAATGTCAACTGCCACGTTGACTGTCAATGTTCTTAACGCCAATGACAAAGCACCTGTGAGTATGAAATTAAGTTCTATTCTTATATAGGAATTATTTGGCATCAAAGAATGCCAAGAATTAAAAATGCCAAAATGCCAATAAATTGTTTTACTATAGTGCCATTTCCTCTCGATGTTTCGCATGCTTTACCGACTTTGAGAGTTAATAAAGATAAAATTAAGAAATGTCTACCCCTCTACGACGCAATTCCAGTTGATCAACAAGAATGGTCATCTATCCTTTTGTGCTTCGTGACATGTTGATTACAATAAACACGCTTACCGCAAACACACTTATAATGAATTCTTGGAAACAACAAAGCGATTTTTTTATTTCCTTTAGTTTTATAAATGCATTATAAACTTATAATGTTTAATGAATAACGTTTATAACGAATCAAAATCGTTCGTCCCTGGTCCTTCGGTAAAGGCGCGTGTTTTACCGTACTACAATGTAGATGGTGTTCTGTTGTAGGTGTGTTCAGCCAGTTACTTCGCTCTTACATTAACGGAATCCACTGCTGTTGACAGTCAGCTCCAGGACATTAGCTGTAGTGACGTAGACGCTGGTGCGCTGACCTACACCATTACTGCAGGTACTCCACGTATAGTCTGTTTTAGGCTTAACAGAACCAAAGGGTCGCATGAGATTTTCTAAATCTAGTCAAGTTTTAATCTGAGCATATAATACATGTAGATGTTAGTATGATCCAGAGTATTAAGCTTCACATTTTCATCCTCTCCAGAAGGCTAGATTATTTAAAGCAAACTTATCTCGAAATATTTCTTAAGGTGAAAAAAAACACGTTTATCTTGCCAAATGGAGATAACTGGAAAAAATATTAATTAAAACAGGGTGGTTTCACTTAAAAATCCTTAAGGAAAAAAACTAGAATGATGTATATAACAGGAAAAGAAATAATTCTTCTCACAGCTTCCGAACGAGGCCTCAATAGGAGATTTAAGTTTAAAATCTATATGTCATGAAAATCACACCATAGGTAAATGGTGTGATTGGTATGAAACTTTATACAATATTTGCTAAGTATTAAAGGCCTATAATTTAAAACCATGTTTAGGAATATTGAAATTTTGAAGATTTTTGAAGTTAATTATTTATATTATTAATGTATTTATTAAAATCTACAGGGAATGCTCTTGATAAATTTAAAATTGTTGGACAACTGTTAAAACTGAAGAGTCAGATAGATGCCGACACAGAGGCCATTCAATACAGATTGATAACGGAAGTTGCTGATGCCGGACCTGCGCCTGCGCTTACAACCACAGTGACGATCGATGTTTACATCACGGGTATCGACGACAATGTTCCACTGTGGGAAACTCCTACTAATGGAGCCTACACTGCAAGTAATTCTATTTGGGCACAATTTTACACAGTTTACTTTTGTCTTCTTTGTTTTGCTAAATGAATGAAGAAAAATTATAAATATTTAGTACACAGATAATATACAATTTATTTATCCCTTGCTCGTGTAATGCGGGCTCTGAGGTCTGTTGGTTTATATTTAGCTTTGCCTGAGAATTCTGCTGCGGGGACATTTGTACAGATGATAAGTGCCACTGATGCAGACCTAGCCGGAACTTTTGATGCTGAAGTAACATACAAAATCGAGGACGTAAATTCTCTATTTGGAATAGAATCGAAGTCTGGTAATTTTTCATACACACTTTTACCAAGTTTAATATTGAAGAGTGAAATTATGGGCAATGCAAAACTTTTGTTTAAGTCACGTACAGTTTCTCCCTTTTACTCTTTAGGTAGAATTTACCTTGCAAGAGATGGAGTTGACAGGGAGGTCCTAGATAATTACGTCATAAGTGTTTCTGCTCATTCATCCAATCAGATAGCGTCTAAAATCCTGGGAACGGTAGCTGTCACAGTGACGGACATTAACGACAACAGTCCAACTTTCTCCCAGGTAAAAATACTCAAATCAAAAATGGTGTTCTACTAAAAATATGTTACGATATTCTTTAAAGTGCAACTTCTTAATATTGTAAGAAATTTGGTAAGAAATTTGGTTGGCTGGTTGGAAATGGTTTGCTATATGTCCTCTCGAGAATACTTCATGCATATGGGGACGCCATCAATTGCCAAAGATGTACAATCTCCTGTGACACGGGACCTTGGTTTATACGAACCTGTCTCCATGTCCTTGAGTGAGATTCGATTCCGCGACAAGAATGATCAACTCAATCTAGATCAAAGCAGAACTTTTGGTCTCATCACTGTAACTCAGATACATGTACATTTGAAACAACATGCAAATATTAAAGGTAAATTTATATTAACGCATGACATAAACCTATACTGTATTTAAGACATTTTTGTGTTTTACCAGAGCACGTACCATGTAACAGTTCCTGAAAACACAGCTATAAACACCGGAATCATAACTGTGACTGCGCAAGATCCGGATCTGGGTACTAATGGACAAATCAGTTATGCAATAACAAGTACGGGTAGCCTATTTATGTAGTAAAGTCAACATGGGTTGATATTTGACAGAAATTCATATTTTATGCGAGAGACCAAAAAACCCCTTTCAAACGAGTTTAACGATTTTATCTGCATAAATGTATAAAATACTATTTTTAAATAATTTTGGATGAATACAAATCTCACAATAACTGACTTTCTATTTAGTATCCAATTATTTATGATGCAGAATGAATGGCAAGAAAAAATAAGTTCACTTTGCAAATGAGGTATATTTAAAAATGAAAATTCCCCAAAATCTTTCACTGTTGCAGAATGAAATCGCAAAAATTCAAAGCGCAGAAGTATTACCCATTTTATATGCAAACTGGATTATGCAATTCACCATCCATGGCCAAACATTTATCATTTTGAATGAGTATCTTTAACACTCGTATAGTTTGTCAGCTTTACTGGTTTTGGTTGTTAACAATTTCAATGGTCATCTGGTTTCATGAACATGAATATTTCTTTTATCAAATTCTGTCAAATTGGTCCTATTCTTTTGCGTTTCAGAACGCGTGGTTATCATTTTTGTATTTATTTACTTTTATGCATATTGATTACATACTAGAATTCAATAATTCGTTTACAAAATTAAAATGTTGGCAGAAAATACTTTTTTATAATTACTAATTAATGCCAAACAGGTGGAAACGCGGGAGCTGGGTGCTCCTTAGCTATTGGAGCCACAACCGGTGTGATCTCCGCAACCTCTGCTTTAGACTACGAGGCAGCTGTTGTCTGTAGCCTTGTTGTGAAAGCGACAGATAGTGGCACGCCCACAGCATTGTCTTCCACTGTGAACGTTTACATCACAATCTCCAGTATAAATGAGTTCACGCCTACATTTACAGGACCTATTACGGGAACAGTGCAAGAAAACTCAGTAACAGGTTTGTTGTGAATTACAATACTTTATTATGCTTTAATAAACATGACATTAAACTCAATCTTGTAAAATGTTTCATGTATGTTTTTATGAAATTGCAGAAGACACGTTAATTTATTATTAGCACTGTCTTAAATGTGTTAAATGGCCTGCAGCTACTTTACTACCAATGAATATGAAATTTCACAACGAGTTTTAACTATATCATTTTCCAGGTGTGGCTATGACTTTCCCTGCTGCTACTGATAACGACGCTGGTGTTGACGGATCGATAGTTTACTCACTGACAACTCACACTGATGCCTTTGCCATCAAAAGCACCACCAAAGAAATTGTTCCAATTCGACCTCTTGACCGTGAGGCCCTATCTACCTATGAACTCGTACTTGTGGCTGTTGACCAAGCTAAAGTAAATAGGAAAACGGGTACAGCCACCATGACCGTATCTGTTCAGGATGTAAACGAATACCCTCCAGATTGTGCAATAAGTGCCGAGGTAACCGGAAGTCCACCATTTACAATCGGGTCAAATATATACACAATGGTATGTTCAGACCATGATGCACCAGGACCGAATGGTGCTATTGTTTATTCTATAACTGCAGGGAATACGAACACGGATTTTCGTGTTGAAACAGACGGCCGTGTGGTCTACAACAAATTGCCAAGTGATGTTAATTATCAACTAACAATTGTAGCATCTGATTCCGCCGTGACGCCCCTTTCGACCACTGTGTTTCTTCATATAACCTTGCAGTCAGATCCACTGTTCACAAACATGCCTGGCACTGTGTCCATTGATGAAACCTCTCCGCTGGGTGCTTCTGTATTTGATGTCTTGGGGAGCTCTGCTTCCGGTTTTAAGTCATTTTCAATAATAAGTGGTAATGCGGATAATAAATTCAAGATAAATTCTTACACAGGGAATGTATTTATATTTTCTGCTTTAGACAGGGAAACCACTTCTTTGTATACTCTAAGCATCAGAATCACTGATATTAATTTATCAAAAACAGCTGACAGCACTCTTACAATTACAGTATTAGACAATAATGATAATGCTCCGAAATTTGGCTCTTCATTTTACGAAACATCGGTAGTTGAAAATATCGGTGTTGGAACCCTGATTCAGGACTTAGTGGCAATAGACAACGACGAAGCTGGTCCCAACAGTGCTGTAACATACGCTATTGTCAGTGGAAACGCTGAAAGTAAGTTTGAAATTGATACCAGTGGTAAGTTGAAGCTGAAGGCAGCTCTGGATGCCGAGACGACGACAGTTTACATGTTAACAGTGACAGCAACAGATAGCGGGACGCCTCAACTAACAGGAACAACAATTGTGTTGTTACAAGTAACAAATTTTAACGAGTTTCAGACAGAGTTTTTGACAACAGGGGGAGCTTACTCTCATTCTCTTTCTGAGAACACTGCTCTTGGGACGCTTGTATTTTCTGTCACTGCTCAAGATCTGGACGTGGGGTCACAAATCACTTACGCTATCACATTGGGGAATGACAACTCTTTCGCGATAGACCCTCAATCTGGAAACATTTTTCTGACCAAGTTTCTTGATAGGGAAACAACCCCAACATATTCCTTAACGATTTCCGCCAACAATGGCCAGGGAGAAGTCAAAGACGCCGTTCTTGCTTTGACTATTACAGACGTAAACGATAATGATCCAACTTTCTCACAAAATGTGTATAGCACACAGGTGATCGAGAACTATCCAGTTGGTGGGTCAGTGTTAAAGGTCACATGTACAGACGCAGACAGTAGCGTAAACAGTGATGTGACATTATCGATAGTGGCAGGAAACACGGTTAACGCTTTCAGGATAACTGGAGACGTTATCGAAGTTAATTCAGTTTTAGACTACGAAACTATCAATAAATATGTTTTACTTATTGAAGGCAAGGATAAAGGCATCCCCAGTCGATCCTCCACTGCCACGGTCGACATAGAAATCACACCAGTATATCCACAACCGCGATTTGCTTCTAACGTTCAGACCACTACCATTCCAGAAAATACAGTTGTTGGAACAACTGTGTTCGATTCCGATGCAACAATTGGCGGTGCACTAGAGAACAAAGACCTGGCTTACACCATTACTGCTGGAAATTCGGAAGGAAAGTTCGCAGTAAATGAAAATACTGGGGAATTGAGTGTGATTGGAATTCTGGACAGAGATACCACTGCGAGCTATGACGTAACAATTAGCGCAGTAAACATTCAGCAGACAACACTGCGAGATTTGATCACTGTCACGGTGACGCTAAGTGATATCAATGATAACAAACCGATATTTTCTGTTCCGAAGTATTCTTTCACAATCTCGGAAACAAGTTCGATCAATACTATTGTAGGAGTCCTAACAGCTTCCGATAAAGATACTGGGGCAAATTCTGTACTCAGTTTCTCGATTATATCTGGCGAAAACAGCGCTGATTTTGCCATTGACCCATCCACTGGACAACTTCAGGTCAACTCAGTGTTAAATGCGCCTCTCAGAAGTTATTATGCGCTCATCGTTCAGGCCGCCGATGGTGGCACTCCCTCCTTGACTAGCAAAGCAGAAGTTGATATAACTGTAATAGACATTAATGACAATTCACCTATTTTCAGTCCAGCTGTCGTTAGTATCAAAGTAAATGAAATTCTTAACATCAGTAGTGCTGTATATTCTGTGTATGCAACAGACGCTGACTCTGGGGCAAATGCTCGACTTACGTACTCTATTCTGTCTGGAAATAATGACCTGCGCTTCTCTGTTGATCCAAACAATGGAAAGGTTCTTCTGCGGAATCTTCTTGATCGCGAAACAGTAAATCTCTATAGTCTTGTTATCATAGCTGTTGATGCTGGGAGTCCAGCAAAAACAGGAAGTTTAACATTAAGCATCGAAGTTGTTGATGCTAACGACAATTCGCCGTATTTTATTGGAGAACCATATTCTGTAACTCTTGGACGAGCTGATCCAGTTGGAACATACCTGATATCAATTAATGGTAATGACACCGACTTGGCAGACAATGCTGTGGTTGAATATTTTATTGTCAGTGGTGACGTATCTGACACGTTCTATTTGAACAAAGACACCGGGCGTGTTACGACATTAACGTCACTTGTTTCGTCTCCTGATACATACTCTCTGGTAATTCATGCTATTGATAGAGGAGTTCCAAAAAGAACATCCTCTACTTCTCTGGCAGTACGAATTGATCCACCTACCTCGCCAACTATCAGTGATTTTTCTTTTACTGTAGACGAAAACGTTCCTATGGATACATCAATAGGAACAGTACTTCCTGACCCGATACATAATCCTGGAACAACCATCATTTACACCATTTTATCAGGCAACTACAATAATAACCTTAAAATAGGGCTAAATAATGGAGTTGTTAAAGTAGCACGTGCTTTGGATCACGAGGAGCGAAGCAGTTACTATCTCACAATAAAAATCCAAGATTCCATTAACTCTGCACTCGTTTACAACAAAAATGTACACGTGACAGTAAATGATCTTAATGACAACACACCACTTTTTCAATCCACAACAATTACTTTCACTAATGTCGTTGAGAATTCCCCAGTTGGGTTAACTATCGGACAGGTGCCTGCAACAGATGCTGACAGCGGACTCAATGGTCAGCTTACATACGAGATAGATCCATCTGACACAACTGCCTTGTCAGCATTGAGCATCACATCCACTGGACATTTGACACTCTCAATCTCTCCGGATTACGAATCTTCACCTAGAATAGCGTTCGTAGTTTACGCTAAAGACCAAGGGACACCTTCTCTCACTGGAACAGTGAATGTTGTTATCGACTTGATTGATGTTTATGATAATCCACGCTCTGCCTCAGCGAATAGCGACTCTCCCTTTTATTCACTAGAATGTCCCATTACCGCACAAAATGGTGACGTCATAGTAACCATTAAAGCAACAGATTTTGGATACACGGTTGGTGCAACTGACAGCATTAGATTTAAGTTGATTGGTGGTGGCACCGTGTTTGATGTGGGGGCCACAAACGGAAATTTATACGTCAAGGATCACACTAAGTTGTTTGCAGAAACACGATATTTCTTTTCCATGTCTGTACGAATCCAGACTTCTAATAACAATGTGACGGCCACTTCTGCTTTGTTTCGGGTAGATACAATGACCCCCAGATCACATATGGTTATTCTAACACACAGCATTTCTAAAACAACCGTTGAATCACAAAAGTAAGTGAATAGAAGAACAAAGTATGTACCTAGTTATGAAGTTTAGATTTACAATGAAAAAAAATATATACATGTATCACTAATGTTAAACAATATAAAACGCTGTTTCTAATGATTATATTCCAAAACAGGCACTTACTTCTCGCTGCTCTTCAAAATTTGTTTCCCGCCAATACAAGGGTCGGTGTATGGAGAATAACTGGGACGACGACGACAGCTAGACGTCGACTTTTGGCGGAAACGTAAATATCATTATTAACACTGACAGTGCTCAAACATTCAAATATTTTAGGGCTAACCTTTACTTTGATATTAATTTGATAACTACCACTTAATTCTTTTATATGATATAATATTTACCCCACCTAATATTTAATAGTTTTAGACAAGATAGATCTGAAGATAAATAATTATAATTTTCATGGTTTTAATAGATACTAATAAATATTTCTAATAACATTACTTGATTTTTACAATAAAGAATTGCGATTGTTTCGAAAATGCAGATTTATTATTTATGTGCCAAAGAAGGGAGAAAAAAAGCAAAATGGAATTGCGCAAATAATGTTACTGAAAATGTTTTTCATGTTAAGATCGCAGTCCAGCATTTATGTTGTCAACAGTCTATCAGCTGATACCCAGTCTGGAATAGAGGGGAATAAACCCTTTATGTCGCAAGATAACATCTTAAATGTTCTACGTCAGTCATCTGATGGCACACCTGCATCCGTTTTGACCACACCCACTTTTGCAACGTTTCCTGTGACGTCAGTAAATCCTTCATCAGAAGCTTTGATCTCTGACACACAGTCGTGGGTTGAAACCACTGAGGGGATCGCGGTTTTGACGACAATAGGGGTTACGATTTTACTAGCAGTCTTGTTCACGGTTCTCTTCTGTGTCTGTACAAGAAATCGTAAATACAAGTAAGCAAGTGAGATATGGTAAATATTTCACGATTTTCATTTCAACATTCAAAAGATTTCTTGAAATTGTCTGAAAGGGTTCTTGAGTTTTCTTAATGTTTCATCGCAAAACTGAAATCAAGTTATCTATCCATTTGTATAAAATCCATGCGAACATTAAATCAATTCATTTTTTCGATTTTGAAGGCTGGAAGATGACGATGATAAAAATAGAAAAGGTAAGAAAACACCATTTTTACATCATAGTAAACTGAAGTTCAAATGTTGCAAAGTAAAAATACTTCTTCCACAATATTTCAAATCTCGCAGGATCAATATTCCTATTGTGTGCATAATTAAATTAAATGTTTATCTTCTTGCAGGTCTGGAAATCCAAAAATAAATTTATATTTTATTAAAAGTCAAGACACCAAATATATATTTTGAAACTCAAAATGATATCAGAATTATAATAAAGGCACAAATTGTGTAGATTTGATATATGTCTTTGGTAATTCCCAATTTTGAATTTATAGTAAGGTGTTGTGAATCAACATTTTTCCATTTAAAGTGTTTACTATTAACTTTAGGAAAAACGAGAGTGTTACCTGAGAAGAGACATCCTGACCAAGAGGCTTTTATTATTAATGTAAGTAAACCTGTGAGAGTAATCTGTAGATTCATTTGATATATATGTATATCTATGTAACTATATCTATATATCTATATAACTATTGAATGTATAAATAACGGAACAAAGTTATTCAATACAATCAACCAAAGAAGCTTACTCTAGGATTAATAATCAATCTTTTGTTAAACAAGGTTGATCTATACAAATTTTGTGATTGTTTATACGACATCCTTAAAGTGCACATACCATGTTGTTTTCCAAACGTCTTTGAACAGAATTAAAGTTATATCTGTTACAAGAATTACATATAAAACACCCGTTTGATTTCGCTCGTTTTGATACTTGGCCAGAAAATAATTGCATTGAAAAAATTGCTATTATTTTTGTAGCTTTTAAATTTTTTCCGTGTTTTGAATTTTGGTTTGAATTGCACTTTGAAAACAAAGCAATTTACATTAACATCTTTTATTTTATAACTTGATATTTAAAAAAAAAAAAAAAAAAAATAATAATAATAATAATTAGGACATGCAATCAGTTAACAAATGTATAAAAATGATCCGATTGATGAGCAAGGTCATATGAAATGATTCATGGATTGACAAATTAACTAGCAAAATGTCATGTTGAATGAATTTGTTTCAGGACATACCGCCTGAAGCTCTGCCAGTTATCCCCACCTATCGGGAGTCGATGCAGCATGATGTTTACAATCCAAGAAAAAGTAAGAATCCTCTAGCACGATTCATTTTTTTTTTAACAAAAGATCGAAATAGCGATATAGAATATAAAAACGTCTACTTTTTAGCTCACCTGAGCCGAAGGCTCAAATGAAGTTTTCTGTTAAAATTTGGCCATTGTCTGTCGTTTTCGTCGTTGTTAGCTTTTCACATTTTCATCTTCTTCTCCAGATCCACTGGGCAAATTTTAACTAAACCTTGAACAAAGTATTCCTGAGTAAAGGTGATTCAAGTTTGTTCAAATGCAGTGCCATGCGCTCTTCCAAGGGAGATAATTAAGAAATAGTGAAAAATTAAGTAGGGTAATTTAAAAATCTTCTTCTAAAGAACCACTGGGTCAGAAAAGATGAAACATATGTGAAATCAAAGCTTTCTGGGGGTAGTGTAGATTCAATTATGTTCAAATCATGACTCCAAGGATAGGATGGAGCCACTTTTGGCAATCGAAGTTTTACAAAGGAATACTTATGAAAAATCTTTAAAATTCTTCTTTATAGAACAGCAATGCCATGATTTGTCATATTTAGATGGAAGCATCCTCAAGAAGATTAGATTCAAGTTTGTCCAAATCATGATCCCCAGAGTAGGGAGAGCACACTTTGGGCGATCAAAGTTTTTCATAGTAATACATGTTTATACGGATATAGATACGCGTTGCTTTTAATAGTGTTATATAAAAGAAAACATTTGCAAATGTAAATATATCCCGATAGATGTTTAAAAATGATACATTATTTCTTAAGTACAATCAATCTAGCTGTAGTTCATTTTATAACCTTGACTTTACTTAAGGAGTCCTTCATAAGCTTTAAATTTCTTTATTCCGCTTTTTGCGATAACATATAAATATGTCTGAATAATGTATTAAAACATTTACATTACCATAAGCAATTGATGTATCGATTTTGAAATTATGATTTGTAGTGAGACATTGATATAAAAATTTTTATCATTCAAGCTTGATAAATGATAAAATTGAGTCGGTGTGATGATTTGTTCCGGATTCTTTCGTTAATATAGTAATAATTTTATGGTCACTTATTTTTTAGTTTCTAAAACCAATGAAGTTCCAGTTCGCAAAACAAGTAAGCATGTTTCGTTAACAGATTTAAACAACTCATCGACGACTGACGAAGGTAAACATTGAAATATTTTTTTACTCTCTTTAACTTCTCTTACAAATGTGATCATATCCGTTTAAAACTGCACTGCGATTTTTTGATATCCATTTGAAATAAGTGCACAGTTAATCAAGCCAAAATGCTTTTTTTACAGTTTGTCCTGTATAGCAGAGTTTTTTTTATTTTGAAATAGTAACATATTAACCCTGTTTCCTTTTATATTTTTGTTTCACAGATTTGTTTAAGTTCTGGAGTAGCAATATCGGCTAACAGCACATAAGCAAGCTTTTGAATTCATCCAGACTTTTTCCTTTCTTTTATATACCCTGAAGATTTTTAAAGACATGCTGCACCAGTAAATTCAGTCAATTTGTGCTGTACTGGTTTGTTTTAAATTGATATTTGTAAGCAAAACATATCGAATTGCTTAAAACATCACTCACTTTTGATGTTCATATCACAAGCATGAAAAAAGGGCTTTGCTTATTTGCACTACTTTTAACAACAGCTAGAGTTTTCGTATTATGGATGCACAAAGATAAAAAAAGAGAAAGCTTTTGTGATTTTTTTTAAATATCAAAAGTCTTAGTTTGTGATTAAAGAAGCAGTAACATTAATATTAATGAATATTATGTGGATGAGATCAATAAATACATATCATTCCACTGTTATCTCTCACAGTTCCACCTAAATTATTCCAATCGAGTGGCCGGAAGGAAAGAAGTGACCTCTCGCGAAGGGAAGGAGTGATAACTCCTAGAAATATAATGATCGAGTGACAGTTTGGCTTAACATTCTAGGCTTCACGAGAGCAAGTTATTAACATTGCTTTTTTTTTCTCCACGCCAATTATAAACTGTAAATGTTCATCAAAATAAAAGATTTTTGATATTTTATTTAACAAAATAAAAGACTGCTTTTTGTTGCTTTGGTTTATTACAGTGTATATTTGGTTTACTAAATAATACTTTGTAAAAAGTAATACTTTGTAAAAAGTGGAAAACTTATGTCAAAATATCTATGGAATATGAACTACGAGGGTTGTTCGGAAGTTCGCGGACTACCGTCATAACTATTTACTTAACGTCATGATTTATTCAAATTTGGCAGAAATGTTTCAACAATAATATAATAATTTGAATAACGTTTATAAATTTTTTTTAAATATCGTGATTTATTTCAAACTTATTGAGAGTTAAAAAAAAATGCGGAAATCGGAACGCGGAGCAGGTCAACACTTAGTAAATTACAATCAATACACTAAATAATATCTATCATCATATTCTCTGTAAAATGGCGCAAAAACGGAAAAATCTAGACGTTCAAATTAAGAATTGCTACATCGTTTTATATTCCAAATTATGACTTAATAGTTTGCATCGTTGAAAAAAAAAATCAGTTTCAGAAGATAGAGAGTCCTCATTGAAAAAGACAAAAAAAGACGACGTCGTAGAACGTCACGAAGCAGCAGTTAACGATACATTTTGTGTTGTACTCTGGAAAATCCTAGAATCTGAAGATGTTGTAGGAAGCAGGAAATATGTCAAAAGCGAGCCTGCATGTGCGTGTACATGGCACCAGCGGTATTTTAATGATAGAAAAAGTAACAGAAGAGGAAGATCTGTGAGAAAATGGATTATCTATAAAAATCTGATCAAAAACTTAAAAAAAGTAAGTTCCTGGTAAGAGATAAGGCGCTTCACAGTTGCTGATATTGTGAAAGCAATATTACGCAGTAAAATATATATAAACATGTTAATATAACACTGACAAACAAAATTATGTTATTTGAATAATTGTTAGCAAAATACATTTCAAGTGATAGAGAGACGTTTTTTATGAGTACACTGGTATAAGGCCATACTGTGAAATGTTTAGGGAGATTATTTTTGAAAACTCATGACGCTGTTTTTGACGTTACAATATTGCTGAGTTTGCTCCGTTTTTATAAAACATGTTGATTTTAAAATTAAACAAAAAGATTTAACCAACGAATCGACGACTGAATCACATGGAATGAAATTTCAGACATCAATCAAATAAATAATTTTACATAAGATAATGTGTTCATTTAAAATTTCTTGAAGATAGTGTAACGAAGTTTGACATGATCCGCGAACTTTCCGAACAACCCTCGTATATAGCTATGAATATATTTTTAATAAGATTGTTCACATTTTAAGAAATTAATGCACTACATGACTGCATTAAATTGTTCTTAATTAAAGAAATCTATGTTCCATTGCATCACTGTACTGCGACTAACATCTGAGTTTCTACCGCCCAAGACGCTTGCTGAAAGCCGCACATAGGATCAACAGAACGGTCAGAACCATCCAGTTTCCTGTTGATTGAAAAAAAAAATAGTTTGAATTAACATGCTTTTATTTTTAAAAAATCTCCGAGCCCCCCCCCCCCCCCCCGGTCCGATAGATATCCTTGTGATGTATAGTAAGCGTTGTTAATAAAAGTTCTTTATAATTATATTATTCCTCACCTGATAAAGTCTTGCTGCCGTCACATCCATCATGTCCAGACGCTTCTGTCGGACGTATTTCTTAAAGGGAAAATATTTTTTTTTAAACTTTGATTTGAAAACTCGGTGCATTATATTTAAGAAATAATATTTTGAAATCAGAATTTAACGAGTAGAATCAGAAAATTAAAATAATTATTATCAATAAAGTGAATTAAATTCATACCACTTAGCACAAACAAAGCAGCAAAACAAATAAACAGAATATTATCCAGCAACATCATTTCCCTTTAGAATAATTTAATAATCTTTCTACTGAAGCTTCTCAAGAAAAGTCCCCCTTTTTCTCTGCGAATATTAAAGTTTGGGGGTAATTTAACGGACGTTTAAATTGATCCGTAAATTGAACAATTAACATTGAGGTGTCTGATTTTCTATAATGAGAGAGTGACAAGTGTGTATTGTGAAAAACAAAATCGTGATAAGTATCAGTGTACATGGTTTGGTTCACCGAGTGCCTTCCGTTGTTGGTTTTACAAGAGTTAGGACGATTACATTAAGACATAATTAAGTATGTTTGTCGATTATTTATGGTTATGTATTCCATTGTAAGTATGCTCGAAATAATTGGACAATTATATCTTCGAACGTTTGACTTTTGTTATAATTTTGTTCCAGTTTCTTTGACGTCAATTTTTTCAGGAGTATACTTTTACGCATACTCATTAAGTAATTGAAAGTAGTTCTCCGTGTCAACCTTTTCTAACGACACTTTACAGTACACTTATATATATATATATATATATATATATATATATATATATATATATATATATATATATATATATATATATATATATATATATATATATATATGTAGTAAAAAAGTGACTCCCATCAAGCCACGAACCCCGTTTTCACTTAGATCCGACACTAATTTAGTGTTTCGGCGGTGTGATAACAGGCCAAGCAATAAATAGATATTCCATACTAATTATAATTAGTTATATAAGTCCGCCATCATCAGGGATCCACTTATATATATATCAATATTGTATATTCATTTTATTTGTTTCATTATATACCGGTATGTTCTTTTTAGATAGTAGAACCGGTAAGGGAATTTCCTAAGGTCACGAAATGTTTAAATAATAAACACAGATGAAAGTTGTTTGTGTAAATACGAGGGTTGTTCGGAAAGTTCGTGGACTTCTGTCATATCTTTTTTATTTAACGTCATATGTCATCCAAATTTGGTAGAAATATTTCAACAATAAATTTAAATGATTTGTGTTAAATTTTTCAAAAATATCATGATTTATTTAAAACTTATCCAGAATTAAAAACTGCAAAAATTGGATCGCGGCGCAGGTCAAACTTTAGTAATTTACAAACAATACACTAAATAATGTCTGTAGTCATCTTCTCTGTAAAATAGATAAAAAAACGAAAAAATCCTAGACGGTTAAATTAAGAACTGTTACATCGATTCGTATTCCAAATTATGGCTTAAAATTTTGCTTGGGTAAAAAGAAATCAATTTGAGAAGACAGGTAGTCCTCATTGAAAACGACAAAAACGATGACGTTGTAGAACGTCACGGAGCAGCAGATAACGGTGCGGTTTTGTGTTATACTTGGGAAAAATTCTGAATAAACGCTAAAAATGTTGAAGGAATCAGAAAATATGTCACAAGCGAGTCGTGCATGTGTGTTTAAATGGTACATGCGGTATTTGAGTGACAGAGACTATGTATCGGACGAGGACAATCTGTGAAAAACGGTTTAACTGTAAAATTCTGAAGAAAACTTTTAAAAGTTGGGACGTCATGGAAAGATGTAGGCGCTTCAGAGCTGCTGATCTTGTGAAAGCACAGTTAAGCGGTAAAATAAATTAAACATTAACAAAGGGAATTATAAAACGAGAACAATTGTTAGAAAAATAAATGTCAATTGATTGAAAAAGGTTTTTAATACGTGGGTATTGGACTTACTGTGTGAATGTATAGGGATAGAATTTTTAAGAAACTCTTGACGCTATGTTTTTGACGTTACATTGCTTTTGAGTGTGCGCCGTGGTTACAAAACATGTTGATTTTAAAATGAAGTAAATTTATTTCTATCACATCGAATGGAATGAAATTTCACAGATCATCAAAACAAATATTTTTACACATGATATTGTGCTTATTTTAAATTTCTTGGAAGTAGTATAACAAAGATTGACATCGTCCACGAACTTTTCGAACAACCCTCGTAAATATGCAAGAATGCGATAATTTGTTAACTGTCTCTGACTGAGATATGTCAGTAAATGATATGGTTGATTACATTGTAATTGACCAGTAAGTGAGGCTTTAATATCTTTTATTAAAGTTTTGAATATTATATACCGGTATATAATAAAACAAATAAAATGAATAAACAATATTGATATATATAAGTGGATTCCTGATGATGGCGGACTTATATAACTTATTATAATTAGTATAGAATATCTATTTATTGCTTGGCCTGTTATCACACCGCCGAAACACTAAATAAGTGTCGGATCTAAGTGAAAACGGGGTTCGTGGCTTGATGGGAGTCACTTTTTTACTACACCTTGGGAAATTCCCTTACCGGTTCTACTATTTAAAAAGAACATACCGGTATATAATGAAACAAATAAAATGAATATACAATATTGATATATATAAGTGGATTCCTGATGACGGCGGACTTATAAGACTAATTATAATTAGTATAGAATATCTATTTATTGCTTGGACTGTTATCACACCGCCGAAACACTAAATTAGTGTCGGATCTAAGTGAAAACGGGGTTCGTGGCTTGATGGGAGTCACTTTTTTACTCTCTCTCTCTCTCTCTCTCTATGTATATATATATATATAATATATATATATATATATGTATATAATTGTGTTTAATTATATTTTTAGGATATTCTTTTAGCAGTTGTAGGTGTTGATGCCTTAATTTTAGTAGTACTTGTAAAAGAAAGACAATTTAAGAGTAAAGGGAGATCACAATCAAAATATTCATTTAGGGAAAACAATGAATGTAATAGCTACCCAATTTATAGGTATACCATGTTGGGGTTGTTAACGGATTATAAACCGTGAAGCGGTTTTTAAAGCGTAAACTGCTCCAACCCAGTTAATAATGTACAGACTGGAAAGCAATTAAATTAATTTCTTAAAATTTAATTTTCCATAATTTAGTGTTAGAAAAAAGACGATAATCCTTAAAAATGACTTCAGATTGTACAAAAATCAAATTTTAACGTCAGACGGATCAATATATTTGATGAAAGTTATTGTGATCTAGGCATAACAATATATACATTTATACATAGGGAGAGGTCGTAATAAGTTTTCAGAACTCTCATTTTTGAATGTAAAAATGTTATTGAAATATGGAACAGATTAAGTTCTTACCTGAAAATAGATATCAAATGGAAACATGTAATGATTGGATTTAGTTCTGAGCGTAATAGAAAAACTGTATCACTCAATACACTCATCTCTTATGTTGCCTATAGAATTTACAAATATAAGATGAACTGTCGACTACATTCCTTGGATGAAACTAGCTACAACATTTTTAATCATGTTAAATCTTCAATAATTTTCTATGCTTCCATTCTGAAAAATTTGAACTCTCTTGTAGACTACAGGCTTTTTAAAGATTTTGCCTAAAATATTTTCGAATGCATGTTTCAATTTCTTTACATTGTATTAAGTCAATATTGTCATATTATCTTAAGTTCGTAATGTAACTTGTTCTAAGTATGTTATATATATATTTCTATGTTTGTTTTTATTAAGAAATAAAAATAAAATATGATAAAAAAAAAGGGTTTCAGAACTTGTACCCAATCGCTTTGTAATTATAAATTACAATAAAATATGTTCAAACCAAACCAACAATTAATACGATAGAAAGTAATTTTTTCTAAGGGTTAGTCCTCGCACACCACCGGACTGATAAGTGTTAGTCCTTGCACACTACTGGTCTGATAATGGTTTTGGGTTAGTCCTAGCACCTTTTTCGACTGAAGTGTAAGTCCTAGCACACTATCTGACCGAAAAGGGTTAGTCTCTCCCGCACCCAATATATCTAGGTAAGTTGTTGCACACTAGCTTCTCCACTTATTTGGATTAGTCCATCTGAAGGATTAGAGTTAGTCCCACACCCACTCGTGAAATAAGGGATATTGGTACAACTTTATTTTTTGGGGTATTCTAGTGAACCATTTCACTTTGGCGAACACATATTTAACATTCATTTGTATTTATTTAAAACCATCGGACCTTTGGCGCTGCTCGGCATTGCAATTTGGCATAGAAGAACTGTGACGTCAAAAACGATTTTCTGCAACGTCAGACTTTGGCGTGTCAAACTATCGGAATTTGGTGCCGACTATGTTCTCTACCGCGTGACGCACACACACACACTATATGTATATTTATATCACGACGTAAAGAATATGTGAAATGCATTTGGACAGGATTACATAATTTGATTATATATACATGTAGATAAGACCGCGGAACATTAACTGGCAAAATCGGAAATATGCAGCACACGTCAGTTCCATTTGTTACAGTCAAAACTTTTAATGATAGACAATAAAATGGGCGGGTACAATTCGACACGGACGTCCGAGAAAACATTGGATTGAAATTCTAGTTTGAAGTTCATTTTCAATCCACCTGAGCTGTTTTCAAACCTAAAGTGTGAATGTATGATCCAAAAGACAAATAATTTCAATTCCCAAATACATGTACATGTTGTTTGAAATTCATATTTATGTGAGTTTTTTAGCTCACCTGAGCCGAAGGCTCAAATGAGCTTTTCTGATCAAAATTTGTCCGTTGTCTGTCGTCGTCGCTGTTGTCGTCGTCGTTGTCGTAAACTTTTCACATTTTCATCTTCCTCTCAAGAACCACTGGGCCAATTTCAATCAAACTTGCCACAAAGTATCCTTGGGTAAAGGGGATTCAAGTTTGTTCAAACGAAGGGCCACACCCTTTTCCAAGGGGAGATAATCATGAGTTCGTGAAAAATTAATGGCATCATTTAAAAATCTTCTTCTCAAGAACCACTGTGCTTGAAAATATGAAACTTTATCGAAGCATCCTCAGGTAGTGTAGATTCAAGTTTATTCAAATCATGACCCCCGGGGGTAGGGTGGGGCCACAATGGGCAATCAAAGTTTTACATAGAAATATATAGGAAAACTATTTAAAAATCTTCTTCTCAAGAACAGCAAAACCATGATTGGTCCTATTTATATGGAAGCATCCTCAAGTAGTGTAGATTCAAGTTTATTTAAATCATGACCCCCGGGGATAGGGTGGGGCCACAATGGGCGATCAAAGTTTTACATAGGAATACATAGGAAAAAGCCTTTAAAAATCTTCTCAAGAACAGCAAAGCCATGATTGGTCATTTTCATATGGGTGCATCCTCAGGTAGTGAAGATTCCAAATTTGTTCCAATCATGACCCCCCTCCCCCCCCCCCCCCAAGGGTAGGGTTGGGCCACAATGGGCGATCAAAGCTTTACATAGGAATACATAGGACAAAGCCTTTTAAAATCTCTCAAGAACAGCAAAGCCATAATTAGTCATATTTAAATGGAAGCATCCTTTAGTAATGTAGATTCAAATTTTGTTCAAATCATGACCCCCCAGGAGAATAGAGGGGCCATAACAGGGGATCATAGTTATACAAAGGAATATAAATGATATATCAATAAAAATTGTCTTCTTAAGAACAGCATAGCCATTATTTGTCATATTAATTCAAAAGCATCCCGTTGAAGTATAGATTCAAGTTCAAATCAACACCCCCCTCCCCCTCGAACCACTTTTATATCAATACTTTTCAAGACTGAACTGATTTCTGCTCTTTCCTAGCCAGAGTGCTCAGGTGAGCGATGTGGCCCCTGGGCCTCTTGTTAGTCTATAATTTTAAGGACACGTAAAAGTATAGAAGGCAGTGATTATTTTTTCAGGGGACGACCATTTGATTCTAGAAAGGGGTGGGGGTGTCAAAAATTGTGAAGTCAGATCATGCCTTCACATGACAGAATATACATATATACTAGGATAACAAGAGTCTTTTTTTCAAGTTTTGTCTTCACAGAAAGATGTTTAACAAACAAAAACAGGGAGGGATTGTTCAAACGAAAAGAAAACTAACTTTCTTATTTATTTCCAAGATCGTTCATCACTCCCCCCCCCCCCTCCCCCAGCACATACATACAAATACCAAACAGAAATCAAATATTTGTCCCTTTATATTTCTTTAAAAACACTGGACAGAAAATTCTGATTTAAATGAATTTCAAACTATCTCCGAAATTGGAATTATTTTTCTTCTGGATCAATCACTAACACTATGCGTTCTAAAGTAACTGAGGTGGATTGAAAATGAATTTCAAACTGGAATTTCAATCCAATGTTTTCTCGGACGTCCGTGTCGAATTATACCCGCCCATTTCATTGTCTGTCATTAAATCTTTTCACTGTAACAGATGGAAATGACGTAAGTTGCATATTTCCAATTTTGCCAGTTAATGTTCCGCGGTCTTATCCTGAATGTAATACAGTTACATGTCTGTTTCTTTGATATAGAACTGTACTTGCTTACCTAATCTCTTTCCTAAATATTACTACATTGTACCTTCTTCTATATAACAAATCAAACCACAAAACATCCAAAAATCAATATTTTTTATTGATTTGATGTGAATATTATCAAGGAAAACTCAAAAACATGGAAATAAACATGTATAAATGTAAATGAATTCACAGAGTAAAGAAAAACTGGTTGAAATCGTGTTCACAATTCTCATTTGAACTCCTGACATTTTTTTATAGAGGATATTTTTGTAAAGTAAATGTTCGTTTTGACAACGTTTGAAGGCTATCTTTTACACACATCAAGAATTTGATTTCTTTTGGCTCGGTTGTTGTTTTTCAAGGTCTTAAAAAGGATACGAATGGCAAACTTTATCACAGAATGTTTCTTTTGTCAAATTTTTAAAGAGTAGTTGAAAATGAAAAAAGACATGAATATATGAATCAAACATGCAAAGCAATTAGCAATGGAGAAAATTTCATTGAAAAGAATCCGTATATGTATTTATGGATACACAGATCTACAGCTATGGACTATTAAGAAAAACGCTGTTTGAAGTTCACCTTAAACCACAAGGAGTATGATGTAAACATAAAATTCATAAAAAGTATGGGGAAAAAATGAAGAGTTAAAAATGCATAAAAATGCATAAAAATCTGGATATAAACATAACGGGAAAATATTGTTAACAATTTTAGAAGATAATGAAAACATTTTTATGGCAATAATGTGCTTCTACCATTTTCCATATATGTATGATTTTCAATAAGAGTAAGACAGGTGGAAGACAATCTCATTTAGTAAGTATTGAATAACAGAAACAAAAGTTTGATATAATTGATGAAAATGTTCGTAAAAAAGAAAATATGTTACAAACAGAAATATTAGATTATAATCAGGGGAAAATATGATAAGAGGTGTTAAGTAATACCAAGGTTGTAAAAGATCCAAGAAGTTATATACTTACAATTTATTAAACAGAAAATCAAGTCTCTAAACCATTAAAAAGTGTCAAAAGGGATCATCTTAATATCACTTGGAAAAATAACTTGTTTGAAACAGTTATTCAGTATTTTGATTTATCGAAACATCGGTTTGTTCAAGAAATGAATTCCAAAAGGAGCACCTGAAGATGCAACTCTTGATTTGTCGCTCATATGTTTTACGGCCAAGCTCGAAAGTCCAGTAATTTTGAATCTCTTCATGCAGTCAAGGCCATTTGGAAGGACTTGTTGGTGGCGCCCTCGTTGAGACAACTGACAGGAATCAGTGGATGGCTAGTCTTCATTAAATAATTCTGTGGAGAAAATTCAAATACACACATTAAATTTCTTATAACAATTCGTTTCTGCTCTAGATGAGTTATTGAAAAGCAAATAATAATAATAATAATAATAATAATAATAATAATAATAAAAATTACGAGATAAAATTTTTAAAAATTCTCCAGAGGTACTATAACTGACTGGGAGCAATTCTATGAACATAGAAGTAAATGGATATAGTTGATTGCATTATTAATTCATATACAATTAATTTTCGATATGTTTATGTATCATTTGGTCGTTAGACAACACTGTTTTAAGAAAATCACAATTAAGGCTTTCATATAGAACATTGTGCTTTTAAAGAGTCATTTTTCAAGTTAAAGCAATTGTATATTCTCGTAAACTATGCCTATAGTCTAAAGAAAAGACTTTAAGATAAGATAAGATAAGCTTTATTTAAAGTCAGTATGGTGGTTAAAAGACAATACAAGCTCTAATGAGCTTTTGACTGACTTTGCAATGAAAGTCCATTACATATAGACTCAAATACCCTGTCTTGGCGCATATATATTTCTTAAGGTCCTGTTGCATGTCAAAGGGGGATAATATATAGCTGAGATTATGTCAAGATCACATTTGGACACTTACATGTGCGTATGTCATGGCGTTCTTTCTCTCTTGTTCGGTTGTCTGTTTGCCCACCCAGACAAACAGCTCCTGCCTAGTGTCGAAAATGAAGACGTCCTGAAACCAAAGGCACAACAAGGAGAAAGTTACACATTCTTTAAGTTATTTCAAAACACAGGTTTGAAGTTTTATGTATATTCCTTTATAAGTACTTACATTTCCATCGAAGTCGTTGATTTTAACTGGGCCAGTTTTCTCCAGAGAAAATTTTAAATCCCCCTCAGCATCTGACAATCTGTGAATAAGTTATACATTCCTTGGTCAGTGAAATCAATAAAAACGGAATAAAATGAAGAACTGTATTTTTCTACATAATTGAATTTAATAATTCTTTATCATGGAAAGTTTAAGGGTTCCTCACATTATAATTATTATTGTATTTTTACATAATCTTTTTATTTTAGCAAGATCTGTCCTTTAAGCAAAGCCATGACACTCCCTTTATGTAATACCATGTAACCCTCTGCGAAGTTTTTAAGACATATCCTTTTCTTCCAAATTTTCTGACTGTAAGAAATTTAACACCCAAGGGAATTTTTTCCAGTGGTATTTATCATTGAAAGTTGAAGTGACGCAGTTTAAGCTCATCTTTACCAACGTAGTATAAGGCGGTGTGGTAATATCGCTCATAGCTACCGTCAGTGCTAAAATATTTCATTCTAGTGACCACAATATATACTATATTCTACGTAAGGACACTGATTTGATATGTATGATATCCCATACTACCTGTACAGTTCCGGTTCCGGGTTGTCGTCTGTCTGATCAATGATGGCCTCCGTATCAAAGTCTTCATCAGCGTCAGTCTGGTCAAGGTAACGTAAGAAAACGCCCTACAACAATGTAAGTATATTATGTTTGTCAGTAAATATACTTATAATGGGTTTAAAAATTTAAAAAAAAAACCCATCATAGTAAAAAAAAACTGCATGGTATAAAGAATAGATAAATATTTGAATTCGGTAACTGTAAAACAAATGCAGCTCAATAGAGGAAAAACAGCAGTTATTTACCGACTAATGTATGATTAAAGTGTAACACAGATCTCTCTGTCTATAACGGAAGTAAACCATATAAACACAAACTGTTTGAACCTTTTTTGTGAATATACCGGATAATGGAGATCGTATAACAGTCATCTAAAGTTAAATAATGTTTTACTCTCTTAAGATAACTATTTTGTAATCTTTATTCTTGTCTTTACTGAATAATTACTAGCCATTTTGTTTTTTGAATAAAAAATATGACTGTACGTAAATTCTGTTTGTTTACAGTTGGCAGATTCATATAGCACAGTTGTGAGCTTTAATAGAAGATAACTTTGCCGAATTTTAAAAATCAAACTACCCCTACCCCTATTTTGGAGAAGATTATAGATTTATTTATTTTCATAATTATAGATTTGTGTAGTAGAAAAGTTATTTTTGCTATGGGGAGAACAGATATTATGATCTTATTCCATGATTAATTCTTTAAATACAAGACTACTTTACATTTAATAATTAAACTTGAAAATAATTATGTCTTGTCATTGAATAGTTTCAAAAAAAGGAAACACCTTGGTGCATGATGCGTATACTTGTTAATCGTGTTTTGAATGTTTGTACAGATACACATGTCGACTTATATCCCTATGTTTCACGCCATACTGATCACACGCAGATCTCTTAAACTATTGATCCCTGAAAGATGTTAACGAAACACAAGTTTTTACAAATAATGATCTATTCAAATAAGCCAAATTTAATAGTCATTTCAGTTAACAGATAATTTTGGTACATCTGTTCTCACTCAATTCATTGTTAAAGTCTGTATATTTTCCTTGTCAAATTTTAAAAGCCTGATAGTTATTTATTTCGACTTTTCATTTCTAATGAACTTTGTAACATTTTCAGCAATTTGACATTAATAAGATTTTCAGCAGATGAAAAAAACATGATTTTAAGCTACTTTGTTTAAAGCAGATAACATATTATCAGTTCCTTGATCTTTTTCTAAATTACCACCTTACTGAGAAAAATCCTTTTTTTTCAAGCCTGTCCCAGAGATATTCTTTTAAACGACACATACCCAATTCTTTGCTAAATGGGAATGCTTGGCATACAATTTTTTTTTCGATGGCGTAACAGTGTCTTTATTAAAAGAATTAGGTATCCTCTCTTCATGGATTTTTTTTTTTGACTGTATTCTTGACAAAGATTTGGCATCTTATTTTGATAAAAAATTTTAACTCTTCCGGTTTACGACTTACTGTACTTCCGGCGACCTGATCCAGTACAGTTGCTTTCACGGCTTTACCACTTCTCTCCCCTCTCAGTTGGTTCACGTACTGCAAAGCCTGAAAAGGGATCAAAATAGGAACTTCCAGTATAAATAACAGTACATAGTCATAAACCTGATTCGTAGAATTTTCATCATATAACGCCGTTGAAATGCTTATTATACAATTAAATTCATATGGGCCGAAATTTGCATATTTGTGATGATATGATTTAAATTTAAATATTCTTTAAATTCCTCAATTACTGTTTTCTAGTCCTACGCGAATATCGAAATACTTGCACTGCACGAGCATGTGCACCATAAATATCTAGGGGCCTCGAACATGTTTGGGGATCATTTGAAAGGTTTTTAATTAACTGTGTGGAAAATAAGATGCATTATTGGTGGTAGTAGTTATTCTCATGTTACATCGACCTGTAGTTTATACTTGCTGGATAACCAAGTATTTGTATCGCATGACACCTGTTTGTTTTTTAAATCTTAGTCACACCTAAATGCATTTTATTAAGCGTTGTGGTCATTTTGCACACCATAGTGTCTGACTCGATACGGGAATGCTTGTTTTACATACAAAAAAATTCTCAACCTACGCAGGCTACCGACAAAGAAATTGATGAGACAAAAGGGTATCAACGACAACGATTAAAATCAAAATATAATTGCTTACATTCATTCGTTAGGTCGAATGCTGGCTGTTGTTTTTCATACAAATTGTTGGGTCATAATTTTTATATTGTCTACTGGTCACCTTTGATGTTTCCAAAAGTCCATGCTTGCTTTACTCTTAATTTGTATTTTTTATGTGGACGACTGTTAGCATAATCACTGTGCATTATTTATCACATTTCATTCTTTATTGCATTGTATATAAGTAAGTGTAAGTAACTGGATAGAAAAAATAGCATTCAAGTGTTCCCTCTAATCCAAATGTTTGATGATTCTGAAAATTGCACTATAGCAGATAACAAGATATATATATAAATAAAGGGAGATGACTAGAGAAAAGCTAAAGTCATTATGTTTATCTTAGGGTTTAGTTGTTAGTTTGCCATCAATGTCTTACTCTAGTAAACATCCACATATATAACAGATGTGTTAGACTTCGTGATGTCTTTTTTCGAGTTCAGTGGGATATACTGAATCAACATGTGAATGAAAATGTATAAAGTTGATAAAGTTTGATAAAGCTAACTGAAGGTCATTGACAAAAGACTTCAGAATTTTTTTTTATGTTGAAGTTTGAATGAATTCCGATTCATAAAGTACAAAAACAGTGAATGTTTTGTTAAATACATCCTCTAATTTCCTTCAATGCAAAAGGCAAATATAAGGAACAGTGATCAATCTCATACTTCCAGAAAATTAAAAACGAATCGTGAATAGGCCAAAAACATGGACCCCTGGAAGAACCACAAGTGGGATCAGGTGTCTAGGAGGAGTAAGCATCCCCTATCGACCGGTCACAACCGCCGTGAATCCTATGTTTTGATCAGGTAGACTCCGTAGTCAAATTAAGTATAAAAACAATGGTCTAACAACTGGTAAGAATATGTTGGAAAAAATAGGTTGTATTTACAAAAAAAAGTCTTTATAATGACCGAATAATTTGCAGAAAACTGACTTAAAATGGGGGTATTGAAATCTTTGTATCATCAACTTATTTATCAGTAGCTTGCCTCGATTTAAAAAATGATCGTTCACAGAGCATGCTTTTTCGCATCGAATCAGCTGGGAGACATAAACACCATATTCAGTTGATGTTGGTATATTACTACATGAATAAGGTAAAGTTGACCATGAAAAAGCTGGAGTCATCTCGTTTGTCATAAAAAAAAGTTAGAATAAAAAATAAAACTTATGAACAGAAACCTCTTTCGTATAAGGATTCATTTAAACATTGAATTCTTTTTTTTTTTTTTTTTTTTTTTTTTTTTTTTTTTGTCCTACAACATACCTGGCTGTGCCAACAAAGTGAATACCGCGTGTATGATGATGATAATACGTAATAATGATGTTATATTTACATTCTCTAATTATCTCTCTTCATAATTGTTTATTTCGTTAATCTTTATTATGAATTTAGCGCCTTTCAGAACTGGTGTGCTCATTAGATGTAAGAGTCGTTTGTGACGTTGGTAAGTTAAATAACTCAAATGAACATTGCGAGAAAAAAATTGACAAACTAATTTTAAACGCACAGTTTTTATATTTTACGTTAATTTAACCGGTTAGTTGTTTTTTTAAATTAAACTGAGTCAAAAGAATATACATTTTGGTGTTCCTAGATATTGAAAATGCATATAGTTCCTACTGTGTATTCTACCGTTCACGGTAGCTCAGTCGGTAGAGCAATCGCTCCGTGATCGGGAGGTTGTGAGTTAGAATCTCGGTCGCGACTGACCTAAGACGATAAAAAATGGGTAGCTACTGTTCCTTCGCCATGTCTTTGGCACTTTGAAGTGAAAGTTGCGGGTCCTTCGGATGAGACCTTAAAAACCGAGGCCCCGTGTCACGGCAGACGTTGGCACCATAAAGATTCCTCACTGCTCAATGGCCCTAAGTGCCGAGTAAAGGTCAAAATTTGAAGCTCGTCACCGGTATATGGTATCTCTATATGAGTGAAAAATTCTCGAATGGGACGTAAAACCACATTCAATCAATGTATTCTACCGCGCGGTGACAAGGTTTCGCGTGTGTTACGTCGTAGATTTCTAATAGATTTCATAAAGAAAAATACACTGAATGTAAATATTTACTTATAGAGGTGTAAAAGTTCGAATTTGAATCAATATTTAAAAACTGAACCCCATTCGATACTGCAGCAGCTGTACCTATAGAATGTATGTGGGATATATTGATAAAGCTACTTTGTAATACTTAAAAAAAAACATCGATATTATGGACTCTCAATTGTCGGTGACAAGCTTACATTTGGGCTGTGTAACAATGACTCATGCTATATATTCTTTGCCTGAGTTATCGGGTACATATAGAAGTCACATAAAGGTTTCACTGCGTTTAATTGGTACGTGCAGTATTTTTTTTTTAGAATTAGGGTGTTAGGTATACATTGTCGTAATGTTGCTTATCAGCATATTAGGTACAGGAGAGTCTGAAGGTCCTACACTCCAGACCGATTACATGTTGAAGACGTGAAATACCACAACAGAGGTAGTACAGTTTTATTTACCTAGACAAGACTCACTGCATGCCGAGGTGAAATTCTATAATTAATCTTAACCTTACGAAGGAAGTCAATATTTTGACATTTAAAACTGTAGATTTTTTTTAAAGTTTGAAAAAAAAGTTTGACTGTGTTTTCAATAAAAATGTAATCAAAAGATTTGGATGAATATAAAATATATTTGCATAACGTTTTCTGGAGTGACTTAATACAGAAATTGAATCAAGATCTATTTAGTAGTTCTCCACTGAGGTGAGCCCTTATCCCTCCCACCAATGATTTGTGTCTTCCTGTCTTACCCTGACACGCTCGTCCTTATTGGCCCCCTCTCCATTGTACTGGTAGATCTGGAGACCCAGATCGAGGATGTACACATCTGTGTCATCAATATATTTCTCCATACGTGGAATCTGGAATGACATAAAACAATCATTACTTTTACTGTAAACAATAATTATTAACATTTTCGTAGAACTTTATATTTAGACTTAGGTATTGTCAGAGAAAGGTAACACAGAATAATCCATACTTCTTTGACCATGACTCCGAACTTGTCTCCATGGAAATGGAATAGTCTAGGTGTGTACTGTTCAGGCTTAACTTGACGGAAGCCACTCTCGGCGCCACCATGAAGGTACCTGCATTGTCAAAATTCGCTTTGCTAGAATTTTGTCGACTCATTTTTTTATGAACCACATAAAATTTTATAATATATATTTAAATGATTACATATATTTTTTTTGCAAAATAAACTTTATAAATTCATGCATTAAATTTTTTTTTGAGTTTAAATTACGTGATTGGGTTGAAGTAGGATTTAAATAGCTGAGATTCGTGGCCCTGAACTTCTCTGTGCTGTACAGGAATATCGTCCAAAAAGGTATCCAATTCGACCGTCTTATAAGCTGCTGTGGCGTACTCATCCTAAACAAACATGTATATTTCTATTGTTTTATAATGAAAAACAGGGAGGAACAAGACATATTTCATATCATTATTACATTATACTTTTAGTGAACTGTGAAATCACTAATTTTCGTGGGGGTAAATTTTCGGAGTTTTTCGTGGTATGAAGAGATCCACGAATTCATGTCCCCCACGAAATGTAGAAGTTCAAATATTTGACAACTAAATACTTCTTCAACCTCGAAATTTAATCCCCACGAAATAAATAATTTTCTGTCAAACCACGAAAATTTGACCCCACGTAAATATGTGATTTCACAGTACTTATTAAATATTTAGAGTGTTATCAGAAACAATATTCCCTTTCTAAAATCTTAACATGCCTAAAGAAAATTAACTTCATGGGCAAGGGAGTGTAAATTTTGGGAAATTGTCACCAGTATTTCACTACAGACACTTTGCTTCAAGGTATGTCACTCGTCAGCCTTTTAGAAAATTTCAGTCACAACCTCTTACTTAAAAACTATTTATTACAATTCAATCTTTATAACATATTTAAATTAAACAAAGTAAAATGTTCAACATTCAATTAAAAAAGTGCTCAAAAATTCATAAAGAAGCAAGATTTATAAGGGACTATTTCTTGGGGTGGAAGGATATTTAGCAGAAAATTCTGCAAATCTACACATTTATTAAATTGAATATCTTGGAACTTTAGCCTCACATACTTTTACTCAGAGAATATTTTCCGTTATGATATGGCTGAAGTATTAAATATAGGTCTCAATTTATATTTTTATAACAAAATTTACACCTTCGCTCAACAAACTTTATCAAGAAATGAAGATATATTAAGGAAATCGAGATAAAATTTAGACAGTTTTTTGCCAGAAAATCGCATATTTTGACCAATATTTCAAAATTTACATCACTGACCCCAACCTTTTCTTTCATTATTTTTAACTACTCGATACTTTTGACAATTCAGCACTTAAGTCGTAAAAAAGTTTGATACAAGAAAATATTCTATTGCCTATTTACATTTTTAATACCCCAAATATGAGACTTTTTTAGTGCAAAAAGGTTACACAATAATTTACACGCATTAATTTGCATGATTTGTTCAATGATAAATATTATTCAAACTATTTTACGTAAAATAAGATTATGTTTATTGTCATGGTTACATCTGATAAAATATAATAACGGTTAAAGTGATTAACCAAAGAGTTACAATTTAAGTGCAAAAAGGTCAACTTAATTGTACCGTAGGTCAGTTAGATGCACACTGACCCCCCAATTTCTCTGCGATTTTGAGTCATACTATATGAGTACTTATCCAAAATATACTTCTCAAAAAATCTTTGATATAACAAATTTCACGAGTGACATACCTTAAGCTAACTTTGACAGATGAAGACTTGAACCTGCTTAAAAAAGAACAAAACATATGCTCAGAATCTAACCTGTGTGCTGTATTTTCCGATCCAAAAATGGACGTCATAGAGAAGAGCGTCTGAATCCTCTTTCTTGTAAGTCTAAATAAGAATTCAAAATTAACGCTCAAGCACTACAGGTTACCTCAAAAGAAATGCTACAACACATTTAAAGAACACTTACATTCAGTACAATATAGGAATCTCCGTCGTAGAATTTCCCATAATCCTCCTCTGGCCATTTTGTGACTTTGAAGTTCTGAAGCATGATTTAAGTGAAAAAAAGGTTTAAAGTTATTGAAGTGTAATCCTGTCTATTGCAAACAATTCTCTCATATTTTTGAAATAAGGGAAAAAATTTCACTTCAACTTTTTCACACTTTCTGTCGCGGAATAAAGATACTTATTTTGAAATTGACACGTTCTATTATTATGAATAAATTGAAACAAACCACTATCCGCCATATTTGGATCCCGGGTTTCAGGCCTGCTGTTTTCCAGGCCTTTTCACAAGCAGCTGAAGTTTCTGTTAAGAAAAAAGTCCATTTCGCAAGTTAGAATAAGATAAGAAGTCTAGAGTCCTGAAGCATGTCAATAGAAACAATTCTACATCTTTGAGGAAATTGGATTTTTTAAAAAAGGAATGAAAACAAAAATCAAAAGTTTTAGAGTTGGAAGAAATGGGGAATTATTCTAGAGGTAATTTTCTTAAAATAGCAACTCTATAGTTTCTAAAATGACATTTTAAGCATTCCCATTTAGCTTACATTCAGGTCTTTTAATTATTAGTCCTAATGCTTAGTGCAAGACCGCATTGTAAAAATTCATTAAAATTAGTTTTCTATAGAACAAACTATATTTTCTTTGTTCACCATGCAAGTATCCAAAACGATCTGTTTTCAAAATCGCTAGTCTTAATCAACATGATAAGGGGCGATTCGACTCTCTATATGGAAAAACCCTTCATGATCAAGAACTCTACACTTTTTTTCAATATGAAAGCATCATACTATGTGCATTAAACGAGTTTCTTCCTATTTTATCCGCGTAAAAGAGGGAGGGGACCAATTTTCTTCATAGACACATTTACTCTGCAGTTTCCGATTGTCAGAGAGGGACACATGACACAGGTAAGTATTTTGGGCACAGGAAATCTGTACATTATATCAAATAACATGCTAAAAGAATATCTATGGGAGACACCCTAGATTTATCGAACTTTTATATGCACTAGTTTCTACATTTGATGAGTGTGGATATTCATGTATGTACTAAAGTATATAAGAAATATGTTCAGTATAATAAGAGTATAACAGTCTTATTCATTCAATAACGTGCTGTCCATTTATTCAGTAGAAAGATGAAATAACATTCCTCTGTGAGAATATTCTTCTAAATCTTTTCGTTAAGCTTAATTTGCAGATATTTTACACAAAGATCGATAGCCTTGAATACAAGACAGTAATAACCGAACACCCACCAACGATAAACCGATTTTCATTAAATCCTAACATAGCAAATATATTAAATTAAAGGTAAATGAAGTATCTTATAAGGCTCAGATCTGAATTTATTTTATACGCTTGATTACTACGCTCTCATATCTATGTAGAAATATATTGGTAATTAACATATGATACATTTAAGTACAAAAGCTTTCTCACCGATGTCTGAACATTCTGAAACATTAAATGTCTTTAACCTTGAGGAAAGTAATGTGCTTTATCTTTAGACTGCTGATGCATTTACATGTACTTTAATTAAATTTTAAATTACGAGGTTTCGTGACTGTGTTCAGAAAATTAAAAGTGAATTTGTTCCATTTTTAACCTTTTTTGCCTCCTACATGTTCGACAAGTTAGCAAAATATAATTCAAAATTTTTAAATAATTACAATTATTTTTTGAAGTTAGAGAGCTAATTTAGGCGAAGGTTTTACGTCAATTAGCAGCAATATACTAAACTTAACTCCGTTTCCCAACTATAAAATACCAATATAAAACACTGATGTTGCAATTAAAATGTTTTCTTTACTATTTCACTACTGATCTTTCAGCTCAGGTGAGCTAAAAAAGTAATTTCAAAGGAATATTTCGTGCATTAATTAATGAACAATGATAAAATGGATATGGACAGAGTAAAATTTGTTTCATAGAAAATGTCTCAGAACATTTTGATCACCCCTCATAGGTCATATACCATAAGAAATGTCTCACGTTTTATATTTTTTGTATACAGTATCTTTTATGACAAGTAATATTTTTCAAGACAAAAATAATATCTGGTACATTTTAAAATGAAATAAAGGCAGATTATTGGTTTTCATTTCTATAGGATATTAAATATCCACAGGTTCTAAAGAAATATCTATTTTTAAAATCTCACTTTTAACGTCCCGTTCTTCTTTTGATCCGAAAAGTGCAAGGTTTGAATCCTTCCAGTCATACTGTTTTTGTTTGATCAGCCCTAAAACATAAGGAAGTTACATTGAATGACAAAACATCAATAGCATGAAAATGTCAATAGAAACACGTACTATGTTTTCATGTCGTACAGCCATACAAATGGTAATGCGTTGTTGATTGTTAATAAGGACAGATATTTACGATCAACAATACATTAGTAATTGTATACATATGACTGACCAACATGGAAATATTAATAAAACTGAATTTCAAGTATAAGTAATATCATTTAAGGAAAAAACTTGCACATTGATGTTACAAATGATAAAAGGGCACCTGGTATGATTTGGCAACGTCCTTTTCTTCTTGAGATTAAATTTAATCGATTTGGTGATAAAAGTCATTTAATTTGATGGTATTTGTGCAATAATGTATAACAACCATTAATATGAAGGTATATACGTGCATAGAAATCAAATTAAATCTTTATGCCTTTCACCATCTTTAAAATTATTACATGTAAGACCCTACTTTTCTTTGCATAAAACTTGAAAAAAAAAAAAAATGACCAGCTTTGGTTATCACTTAAACTTTATAAAAAATTAAATCAACTTTGATACCAGTAAATTCAAGTCATCATGGCTTTTTCTACCATCAAACTTAAGTTTATGTTACAATGTAATTTACATTTCCAAATATTTTTCCTTAGGATTCTTTGCAAATTAGAAAAAGTTCATGTTCTCATGAACTACCGTGGGATGAGTAAGAATATTTCCATTGTGATGTGATTGAAGAAAAAATAGCCCAAACTTTTTTTTCAAAATTGAATGACAAAAATATGTGGCAAGTCATCAGAAAAAATAATGTAAATATAAGCTATGAATTTAATTTTTGAGAATTCATGAGGTACATGAACTACAACGCTTCACTCCTGAATATTTATCATGAAGCTCTAAAGCGCTTCATGAAATGTGCAGGCACGAAGCATCGTAATTCATGTCATCATGAATTCTCAAAAATTAAATTCATCTCTTAAATAACCACTGTAAGAATTCTGTGCAGTACTTTATACCATGAGTATTACCAATGGGCTCAAGTCTCAAAATCAAAACAAAGTTACACTGTATATGTTTCACACTGGCTTTTACACCTTCGGTGAAACTTCGGGGATCAACTCTGTGGCTATGTTACATTAAAGTTTTGCAATTTAAGAAATTCAGAACTATCTATAACAATCGTTTTGAATTTCTTAAATTGCAAAACTTTAATGTAACACATGTATATATTACAATATTTAGCACAAAAGTGCAGTTACTCTAGGCAACTTTATTATTATTTCTTGTTTAAGATAATGTAACGTTTTTATGATTTTTATACATGTATATACAAAGGACTGTTTTGATCTGAAAGCTTCAGGAAATCTTTAAGTGCAACAGCTGTATGTTTTGGTAACATATTAAGTTTATAGAAATGAATAACTTTTTATGTATTTTATGTTTTAACGATTATCAAAAAATATAACGGCACGGTTATATTCTCAAGGCCTAAAAAAGGTGTGTAAATAATAATTGTACTAGATGTTTTTATGAGATTGGAAAGAATGAATCTGTCCGATCAAAAATGTTTTGTAAATGGAGTGTAAACATCAATGAAAACTTCTTCGAGTATTTTTTAAAATGTACATGTAATTGTGTTTTTAACAGTCAAAAATAACAATGAAAAATGTATAGTAAAGGACTGTATTTGTACAAAAATGAAGCAGTTAAAAAAGTTGCAGCGTCCTTTTTTCAGATTTAAATAAAAACATATTTCCCATAAAATTGAGTATGCATTTTGTATTCTGTCTAAATTCAACTTGTGTGCTATAACATGTAATGATTCCATTTAGCCTTATATATGTGATATATTTAAAAAGAAAAGACATATATATTTATAACAATATTTTTATATTTACATTTTTAATAAAAACAGAGGAATTCTTACCTGTCATTGTTTCGCCTGGAAGTAAAAAATCAATAAATAAAAATCAATACACAACAGTTTATTCACCAACTACCTTGCAACATGTGTCACTGTGTAGGACTCGCGATCGTTTATATCTAACGACAACAAGTTTCTGTTCCGCATCATGTGGTTTCCACACGGATGCTATCGTGATATAGACTGAATCCATGCCCTATTTGAAGTTATTTGTTGCACTTTAACAATGTATCTATTTCTGTCGTACACGATTTTATTCTTAGTAACTAATGCTGCAATGATTTTTCAAGTATCATTTCTTTTCCTTGGAATTTTTTAATATCTTGGAAATGAAATGTCCATTTACAGGTAAAAAGTTTGATTTAAAAGATATTTTTGTGGTTATATGCATTCCGACATTGTTGCAACTACCGTAATTAGATCTAATTATTATTTCTTTTAATAAGAATAAAACAAAATAAATTGATAAGTAATAAATCCAAACAAACCAAAAAAAAAAAAAAAAAGAAAAAAATGAAAAAAATAATGATAAAAAATCAACACCCCTTGTGGAAAAACCCACTCACACATATATAGACACAAACAATGTACAAACAAACAAGCCATGTCTGATGTTTCATTTTGACATGAAGGTTGTACATAATCTAGGCTGGACCAGTCCTGAGATTTTAAATAATGTAATGATGATTCAGTAGTCAACTCTAAGTATTTGTAGTAGAAGTAGTGTGTGAAATGTGAAAGTAACGAAACAAATTAAAAAGCAGAAGGATCCCTAAAAACATCACAGGGGGATCAGGTGCCCTGTCGATCGGTCTCACCCGACGTAAGCCTAGTTGTCTTGATCAAGTTAACGGTGTAATCCGTAGATAATTCAATGTGAAAAATGACCTAACTTTGGTAATTAAGCACCAATCAGCTTTCGACCTAACTTCAGGTTGTATTTGTAAACTACAACATTGTATCGACTATAAAATTTGGGAAATGATGACTTTAAATTCGATTGTTGAAACCCTTATAATGACAAGTTATATGTCAGAAGCCTGTATCGGCTTAGAAATTGACCGTAGGTAGAAAGCCCTTGCATATCGAATTAACCGACAGTCATAAACACCATTTGCAGGTGATAATAATATATTGCTATATAAATTCGGGAAGTTGAAGAAAGAAAAATTGAAGTCAACAGTTTATCATAAAAATTAATTGTGGGTTGTCTATCAATGTCAACCTAGTATAATATCCAAATATGAAACAGATGTGTCAGACTCTGTAACGTCTTTCAATTCGAGTTCAGTGTAATACGTGAAATACAATGAATCAACGTATGAATGAAATGATTATTACTAATTGATATCACGTCGTCGGTAAATCTAAATGTCAAACAGAGGACCACAGCAAGAAACCTTCTTTTCATGTAGAAGTTGCTGAATAAAATCAACAATACAAAGAAAAGGTCTATAAAAAAGGGCACAAAAAGCGCCAATTTGAATTACAGCAGATTACTGAAGTTTCCGATGACCACGTTCATATTTTTTTCAATGAGGAATGCAACGTCTTTGTAATATGAATTTCTATATTCATCTTTGAGACGCCATCTTTTGTTTCACTTGCTCTAGTAAATGTCTTATTGCCATGCATTCCGTCCCTAAAGTTGTCTTACAAGATTCCATATATTGAACAGCTACTGGTAACATTGAAAAGCAAGCAGATGAATAAACATCACTGAAAACTACAGGTAACATTGAAATGAAAACAAGGGGTGATGCAGATAAATAATCATTACGTAAAGGGCTATGATAAATCAAGTAACTTAATAAACATGGCCGTAGGAACGGGGGGAGGGCGTGCCCCCAAATAATTTTGCCGATATATAGATTACTATAGAAAACATAGCTACTATATGCTACTATATGCTTGTGACCCCTCAATAAAAATGTCTGATGACCTTTTTTTTTTTTTTTGCTCGTCAAGGAATTTTTGGTAGTTGATAGTGCCCCCTCAACTGAAAATGTATGGCTGTGCCCCCCCCCCCCCCAAACTGAAATTGCTTCCTACGGGCCTGATATAGGAAATACGCAGCGTAATTTTGATATTTAAAATTTAACAATTTATTCCAATTGAAATTACATTAAATAATCCACGGTGAATTGAATGTATCATAGGAAAAGAACATTTACAGAATCCCGGGGACACAAAAGACGAATGAGATAAAGTCAACTGCTGACTGACGTTTTTCATACTAATTGTTAGGCCATTGTTTACACACTGAATTGTTTACGGATTTTTCCGTTTTTTTTTCATGACAAGGAGCACACGGCGGGTGTGACAGGTAGGCAGATGATGCTCACTCCTCCATGGCTCCTAGTCCCACCTCTGGTGTTTTTGCAGGTCCGTATTTGCACTGCTCCCGGTTTGTATTGTTCAAATGGACTTTGAGTTTGAATGCTGTTTGTTATCTTCATATTTCATTGTCTTTCATTAAATTATCCTTTGACTTCTGTTGGGTTGAATATCCAATTTCCTACACTTACCTATTCCGTTCCAAAAATTTCTAAATCCATTTGGAATGTAAGCCTTTATTTTTATGGTTACTCGTCCATTTTCGTGTATAGTTGCTGTCCTCGATTAAAATACCTCACGATTTGAAAGGAGTAAACTCCAAGCTAAAGTTTGCATTTTGGTTTCCTTTATTAATGACATGGTCAAGAATATCGTTTTTTAAAACAAAATTTGTGTTTCTATATGTACGTTTTCATCCGTGTTTTTCAGTTTTAAAAATGAATGAATTGAAGAGAATTAAATAGAAATAACTTTTACGCTTGCGTAGTACACAATAAAAATGTCGCATTGCGGATAAATAAGACTTAACAAAGTTAATGTTCATATCTATCGATATAAATCAGTGGATAGTGAACTTCTATTTAAAAAAACTACAGTAGTAAATTCGAAAACAAGTTTTCATTGGCCTAACTAATAGAAAGTGCCTGGTTAAAGCTGACATGAACTCTTAAATATGTGATATTTTCATCCTTGTACGACTTATTTCATTCCCGTACTCCCTTTTCCGCCATATTTCTTTAGATTCGCTCACTTATTTTCCCGGCTATATAAACCCTAATGCCTTTTTTACACTTGAGTGATTTTCTAGCCTGGCTGTCGACATGTACACATCTCCGATAGCAAAGTTTTGGAACACGCCATGAACTGACCGAAAACATGTACACATCTCCGATAAAGCAGTTTTGGAACATGCAATAAATCTAACATTCCTACCAAAACTAGGAATTTTATTGAAAATTTGAAAGGAGTATATAAAATTTTAATAATTTAGATGCAATGAATAAAAATCAAAACGGCAAATGCATGTTTGATATACATATATATTTGAACAATAAAGAAGAAAAGGCTACCACGTGCATTTTTTCCAAATAACACTGTACTGTTGAGCTTTATGCATGCTACACGGTATAAGCACATACTATGCAACTTACGCATTCAAGTTGTACATGCATGCATGCCGAGAAAACGCGTCGAACGCTCTAAACTCATCTGCCTGATATACTGCTATCGCACATGTCGAAAGAATTACTTCCTATTTTCCTTTATTGAAATATGCATCACAGAAGAAATAACTCCATTTGTAACTCAAGGGTAAACACATTGTCACTAGCACTTGAACACACGTGGTCCCTGCCGATCAGTATTTTTGGTCAGGGAAAATATCGGAGGTGGAAATGACACTGGTATTTGCCTGATTAGACAATATAGTCACGCAAATAAAACGTTTCAGAAATCGAACTAACTGTTGTCGGTACATGTAGTAAATACGTTCATGAATGTGGCTTCATTACTTCAAATTTATTACATAAACATACATTCTTGTTACGGATCTTACATCTTTTAAAGAAAATGAAAGGGGGAGGGGGGGGGGTGGAATACGTAGAATACACATTTTTCAATATGTCGGAAAAAGGTCGGATTTTCCTTGATCAAATATATTTAAATACGTGCAATGAACTGGCCTCAACTATTTTAGATATAAAACTAATATATCTTAAATTTACACACACTGAACAATTTGTTTCTGTAGACAGATTATTTTCAAATCAGGGCCCTTTTAGGTGTCAAAAATTACAAGCACGATTGAAATTACCAACAAGCAGACAGACTTACTCAACTTCAATATATACAAAAACAGGTAATGTAGATTATTTTATTTACACATAAGCACAGACATAATTATGTGTATATAAAATAATCTACATTACATGTTTGAAGTTGAGTAAGTATTACACTATTAGTATATATGAAAGTAATATTGATAATTGAAATAGTTCTACTGTGTACCCAAATGTAAAGTGGGGTGATTCAACAATCCTCGCATTGCCAAAGATATCACAAGGCGATGCAAAAGTACTAATTATTACATTACATAAGTAGTTTTTTTTAACAATAACACATATTTACACGTTCTAGATATTTAAAGAAATTTTGTAATATGACTGAATGATTAAAATATGGTTGCGTGCATGTGTATTTTTTCTTTAAATATTATATATAATTAATAATCAAAGTTTATAGGAAAGGAAAACATGTGCCCCTGAGAGTGCCCCCCCCCCCCAAGAGTTTTTTTTTTAAATTTAGATATTGTTTTTTTTTTTTTCGTGTCTAAAAATTTCTGGTTGGAACCCTCTGTGCTCTTCAGAGCTTCTATATAAAGAAACAAAAAACTGACTTCGTTTCCTCTGGAAAGTACGTGAGAAGGGTTCACATTTTTCCATTCCCGTGAAATATAGTTTTCACAATTGTTTAGTTCCCCTTTCGTTTGGATGTGTGGGATTTTCTTCTTCTTTTCTTTTCTTTTTTGTGGTTTGTCAAAAAAAGTAAATTTTTTTACAGCAGGTTTGATCCACTCTGCCCCAGAAAAATTCCTTGACCTGCCCTTATAAAGACTATAGCACTTCCCAAGGTTTTTACTACATCGGATTTTATATGCATTATTGCTCTTACATGTATGGATGCTTACACGTGAGAGAGAGAGAGAGAGAGAGAGAGAGAGAGAGAGAGAGAGAGAATATACTTGTATTGAAAATGCAAAAAATATTTATCCATAATCTTGCGGATAAGGTTTCAAGTAATCCTTAGACTATCTTTTAAGATTTTCTCAAAATACAATTGAAATTGAATATAGGTACCAAATTTTAGACTGTCTGCGGAAACTCTCCAATCTGGAAAGGCTTCCTATACATGCATATAAAACAGGCACGTAGCACCGTTTCTCAAAATGTATGTATGCGAGGGGGAGCAGTAAAATGATTGACAAGCAAAAGAAAAACTTAAAACTTAGGCACTTAAAAATTGGGAAGTGAAGAAGGAAAATTAACATTTTAGAAAACATCCGTAGTCAGGGAAGGGACTGATTCCATTCATACTATCATTTTCGGCAGAAAAATATTTGAGTACAATAATGTTGGATAAAAGTGGGGGGGGGGGAGGGGGAGCCAGTCAGTCTTGAAATAAAAAAAAATCCTTACAAAATCAACCGTAAAAGACAGACCTGTAGAGCGCGTGGGTGGGGGATGCCCCCTCCCACTTTTTTCCGAGCATTATGTTTTACTGTTTAGTATGAAATACACACTCAAAGGCTGGCCCCCTCCACTTTTTTGTTGCACTATAGTCAAATTGTCGAAAAAGTTGCCCCTCCCCCCCCCCCCCAACACCGCCACAAAATAGGATTTTGGAAATTTTTTATATTTTATTATTTTATTTATTTTTTCATCATTATTATTATCATAATTTTTATTATTAGTTTTTTTTATTATTATTATTTTTCAGGTGAATTGTCAATTATTTAAATTTTTAGATCCTACGTGCCTGAAAGACAGTTCGAGAAAAGGGAGTATCCCTCCCCTCCCCCCCCCACCCCCGCTCCACCTGTGTGTATATTTGTTAATTTGTGTTCTGCTTAAATGCTTTTATGTCGTGTTTTAAATCGTTTTCTTACACCATATTACTCAGTTTATTTTTTAGATAATCAGCAATCAGACTTTTTTTTTTTTTTTTTTTAGTGATTTCTTATTTTTTTTTTTTACCCAGTCGCGCAAATACTAATTCCCTTTTTCACTTTTGATATTTTCCCTGACCAAAATCTGATCAGCACGGGCTAAGTGCATTTGAGTGCTAGGCTGTACGATGAAGTGACAACGTGTTTACTATTGAGTATTTACGGAGTTTATTACTTTTTTGTGATGCATATTTCAATAAATGGAATACAAGGTGTAAATCACTCGGCATGTGCACATCTTCGAACGGGTACAGTGGTCTATTTCCAGATATGAATAAGTTTACAGCGTTCGACGTGTTCTCTCGATATGCATCAATTGTATTTGAATGCATATGGATATGCATAGCAAATACGCTGGTTGTTTGTTCCATTCTTACGATAGATTATTGCAAATTGTTTGTAAGAGTTTTACTGTGTATTATTTCAACTGTTCAAGTTTATTGTGCATATATTGGTATGCTTTTAAAAAACACGCGCAACCATGTTTTCTCTTCCAAACTTGCATTTATATTATTCAAAACGATAATTATTCATAATTATCGTTATGACTGTTTTTATCTGTTCTGGTTTTAAAATGTTTTCATCAATTCATGTGTTCCGAAATACTTTACTATCGGAGATGTGCACGCGTCGATAGCCAAACCAAAAATTCAGTCAAGTGTAACGAGGGTACTGGGGTATATATCGTTACAATAAGACAAGATATCTGAAAGAAATATGGCGGAATAGTTGGTATGAAACAAGTCGTACATTGATGCAAATGTTGCGTTTTTAAGAATTCATGTCAGCTTTAAGTCATCAAATCAGAAACTAGATCAGTTTACCTGTAGCTGTCTAATATATGTTAACAATGGGAGTGTTCAGTATTGGTGAAAAGTAAGCAACAAACTGACCATTATGTCAGATGTTATATATAAACTCTCCTTGGCGCTAACCCACCTTGGACCGTCTAATTTATATCTGAAAAATGAACAGTTGTCGGCTGATACCGATCTCAGAGTACTTGTGTGTATATAAGAATGATTTTAAACTAAGTAATTTTGCGAGATTTTAATATCCACCTTACAATATTTATCCATATATTTATTCTAGTTCCAACGTGTCAATGCCTCTTCCTTCATATTTGATCGATCGCCTGGCATAATATTTAGCACGAGTAATATATTGATATTGCTCATGAAATTATGTCACCAATTCAAGATTCCCTAAATTTTGGACCCTTGAGGTATTCAAGGTCTTCATTGGAAACTTTATCCAAATCTTCAGTAAGATGTGCCAAGGAGGAGTATACATGTATACATGTAGTTGATAAAACATTTGTGAAAAAAATTCCCATGGTCCGAAAGTTGAAGACCAGAAGAAAGGTAAAAAAAAGTCTTGTATACTAAAGAGGAAGACTTGCATATCATTTTGATGAATTGTAGATTTTTAATTCTTAGAAAAAATAAAAAAGTATTTTTCTTAAACTTTTTTGTTTAAAATGAAAGCTGCTTGTGTCTCATCCTTGCAATGTGCAAGTTATGATCAGATACAGCTGTTGTAATACTTAACCGACTATATCTTACTCTCGGACTTCTCACCAGAATATTTGAGAAAAAATGCTAAAATCTATCCCTTTGTTAAAATTATATTTCCTCTTCATCAGTCAGTTGACAATGATAATTAGAACCTTTTAAAGGAATCGCACTTGGTATAAAACATATAATTTTATGCAAAATTTGTATAAAAACATGTACCATACACGAGACTCTGTTAATGCATGTATATTATAAGAAAGTACATGTATTTTTACTGAGTAAACCTGTAGGCGGGGACTCTTTCACATGTAAAGGATACATCAAGGATGTGGTTCTAATATTTAAAAACAACGCCTTTTGACTACATAAAATTTGGAGATAACGAACAGTATTCAAGCTCAAAGTCCATCAAAACAATGGTACAAATCGGGAGCAGAGCAAACACAGACCTCCAAAAACATCAGAGGTGGGATCAGGTGCCACCGAAGAGTGAGCATCTTTGCCGACCGGTCACAGTTCACACCCGCCGTGTTTTCTTTATCATAATCGGGAAATAACGGAAAAGTCGTCGACAATATAATGTGTAAACAATGGTCTAACAATTAGTGTGAAAAACGTTAGTCAGAATATGCATTACTCTCTCTTTCTCTCTCTCTATTACTCCTTAATATAAAATGGTAAATAAATTCTGAAATAAGAAATATAACAAAGATTAAACAGTGACGTATAACAAGTGTTTCACGTAACTGGATTAAACAAGAAAGACTCAGAGTCATATTATGCTCTCCTGTACGGCAAAAAGTGTGCCATAGTACAAAAGATAAAAGAAATTGTAATAAGTAAGGCTACAGTAATAAAGCAAACATTGACCATTATGTCCTTAAACTCTTTTTCTCTCTATGTGTGTGTGTGTGGGTGTGTTTGTGTGAATAATATTTAATCAGGTCTTGCTTAGACTAATTCTACGCAATCTTAATGTATTAAAGTACACGCCTTTACTTTAAATGTACTTCAAACATTCCAATTATCAAAAACAGGAAATGCATGTTTGTAGGATTGTGTTAAAAATAGTATAGGATAATAACATCCAGTGATTTAAATCAACTTCAGGAAAGCGTATTTCAGATTTAAAAGAACAGTTAATGGATTATATTATCAATTAAAGTTGGTCTCAGAAATTTTCTCAAGAGATGCAGCTTATTGTATTAATCTTGTCAGTTGACTCAATTCCAGTAATATGTCAGTTTGACGGTGATGTTATCTTTGTTACTTCTGGGTATTCCATTATAAATATTTATCAATATCATAGAGAACGAAGAGCAATTAAAGTGTATATATACACTATTAAATATTCATTGTTCTCTCTATATATCTGATTCTTCGGAATGTACGTCAATGTCCTTTTCTTGTCATCATTTTCTTGGAATTGAATTTGAACTCTATTCTGTATTATAGTTCCTGTTGGTCTTTTCTATCCATATAATCTGATATACCACATTTAATGAATTGATATCTTAAGATGTTAACCTATTTGTCAGACAAAGACGTGTTTAAATGACTTGGATTATTTCACGTCGATTTTCCCTTAGATATACAAGCACAGTCTTTCGACATAAGATATTCGTTATATACACACAAAAAATTCTCAGAATATTGCATTCTACATACAATTGAAGCTTAATTCTTACAATGGGTAGATAGATGCTAAATTATGATCACAAAAGACGAACAGTCATAGAGGCTTACGAACAAAATTCAAACAAATTTCAAAAATCAATGTTTTGTATTAAATATGCACTTTTGTGAGACAAGTGGAAATTCGTTTATTTCTTAAACTAATTAATTTACTTTTATTGACATATTTATTTATTAATTAGCTAATTAATCAATCTCAGTAGTTAATGCCGGTGCACCAGTCACCTAGTCTATATATCTTTCTTTACTAATATTTCTCATTATATGATTAAGTTACAAATATTGCCTCAGTCTGCTACTCTCTGATACATTTTTAAATTTCATTTTAATTATCTATTTACAATATTGTCTGCCTCTGTTTGAAAATTAATAATAGGACACAGAGAACACCACATTGGTTGTCATACTGTTCTTCCATACTATGGTCTGCTATCGTAGCCCCTTATTTCCGAAAAATGAAACTACTCAGTTTTAATTCCTCATCTGGCTATCCAGCTCATACTCACAGTTCCTTTAAAAGATGAAATTCTTCTTATTCACGTTTCAGCCTTAAATACTTTTAACATTCCCGCCAATGAAAGTGAGTTTAATTAATCGTACCTATACTCGATTCTAAAACTTCATAAAACTCCCTATAAACAAAGATATATTGCACAGTCAAGTAAATGTTCCCCTTTCCTTACTCCTCTTCAAAATATTAGCAGTTTTTGTATATCATAGACAACTGCTTCGTCAGCTGCAAATGTAACTCGTAAAGTTTCATTACTTGTAATTGGTCATCTACAAAATTACTTCTTTGAAAATCATTTTGATTCTACAGACAAGTTCTCAGACGTTGATACGAAAAAGGTACTGGAGTTCCTTATTGACATCATCTCTGTTGTCTGTGTAGACCAGGTCTTTCAACAAACTATTGGAATTTCGATGGGCACTACTTGTGCTCCTTTATTAGCCGATCTGGTTTTATATTCCTATGAGCAGAATTTATTCAAAAACTTCTACACGAGAAGAAAACTCTCGTTGTGGCCTTCAACTTGACATTTAGACATATCGACAGCGTTTATTAATTAACAATATTTGGGTTCATTCTCATATACCCGATATATCCCAGTGAACTAAGAACTACAGAGTCTGCAACATCTATTTCATATTTTGTTGTTTTAATGACTCATGACCGACAATGGCTAACTGTCAACTAAACTAACTATCAACTAAACTTTATGACAAAAGGAGTGACTTCAGCTTTTCCATCGTCAACTTTCCTTATTTATGTACTCATATTCCAGCATCACCTGCATATGGTGTTTGTCTCCCAAATGATACGCATTATGACCTTGTTCGCAAATACAACCTATCGTTGGGTTGTATTCTCTTTAACATGTTTCATGGTAATTCTTAGGTCATAGTTTTATTTTCTAAATTTCACTCCCGATTACTAAGTCTACCTGATCAATACATAGGGCTCAAGACTTCTGGTCCTGGTTCTTGAAGCAGATTTTTACATGCATAGATGCAACAAATATTCACTATTTCTTAATTATCTTCCCTTGAAATTGACATGGCTTTTCACTTGAATGAACTCTTATTCCCTTCACTAAAGCATACTTTGCTGCAAGTTTAGTTAAATTTTGGCCTTTTTGTTCTAGAAATATGTTGAAAATATGAGAAGTTTAGAGAGAACACATAGACATACAGACGGATGCTGGAAAATGATCGGAAAAGCTCGATCAATTGAGTTTTTGGCTCAGGAGAGCAAATTATCGAATGCACATTTTTAATGATTCTTTTTTGTATTTTTGCCTATTCAAAACAACTGAGGGTCATCATTCAATATACTATCCATCCAATGATGAAGTTTCACACAGTGTATGCAAAGTTAAATGAGTTTTTAAATATTACTGTTTTCCTCTCTATCAAACATTTTTTTTTAGGTTCGCAAATGTTCCTGCTTTAAGTCTGTTGTCCTTTATTGATATCATATGCGAAAAACCATATGGTGTTCCGATTATGCAAACAGGAGCGCAACCGTTCATTTGTTTCACCTAATGGTCGTTGTGTGACACTATCATGTAATGTAGTCAAGTAAAGTATTTCTATAGAGTCTTTTTACACATTGCATGTTAAGATACAAGCTGAAATGGAGGAAAATATATCTGAAGAAAATACTTCGACCATACTTTTAACTTCAATAGCAAAGTTTTAGAAAATGCTTTTACTGAAGAAACTAAAATGTTGAGTCAATTGTTTTGTATGAAGACTTGAATAAAACTTCATGTATATCAATCACAGACTGGAAACATGAAAAACGAGCAACATGATCGAAGCAAGCACATATTTCCTTAGCTGTCAACTTTTATTTTTTCTGCTAAGACCTCAACAAATTTTGTTCCACACCTGTGATAGTAATATTTACAATATAACGACAGACTGTACAAGTAACAGTGAATCGTTAAGAATAAAAAAGAATATCTTTAAAAGCCAGCTGAAAAAAGAAGATTGTTAAATCAATTTGTAATGCTTTAATATTGTTAGTTGAATGAATTATTATGCTATATGTCTTCCGTTGGTATACAAAAATGAAACCTTAGGGGAATATCACAGAATAACAAAGTTAAAAAAAAGATATTCAATATTAAAGTACAATTGAATAAATAAGACTCTCAAAATTCTTTTTTAAAAGAAAAAAAACTTACTTTAATTAACGCTACTACTTCTGCGACTGCATGGTTTATTTGTCCTGCATACTATATACGTTAAATTTTTTTTATTGTTATATTTTTCTGCATCGACGTAATGTTCATCTCATTATTCACTTTAATGAACTAGGTCACAGAATTTTTTTTTATTTCCATAATAATCAAATATGTATGCATTCAACGTCAATGATAATATTTAGATATGGCACTACGGTGACTGAAACTAAGTTTTTTTCCATTTATAATGTAAAAGAGACAGTTCTGCACTAAGTTATAAATGTACATTTGTTTAAAGCAAGACGCAATTTATGCACAATTTTCAGATAAAGTAATTGTATGTTTAAAATAATTCCCTTGCAATACGATGGTCTTTTAACTGTTCAAAAAATATTTAAGAGTATATGAAATGATATCATTGAAGGATTACAGGATGATACACATAATCTCCTTCAACAAATTTTTAGCTGAATTTAAAAATAAAAGTTAAAAATGTACAAGCTAGCTGGAAAAAAGTCATGAAAACCAAGTGCTATAATTAGTAATGAGAGCTGTTTGCAACCTAAATTAGGGATAACATTTTCAAACATTATTTACATATGAAGAATATTTTGAGAATTTCTAAAATAATCTTAAATTATCATATTATATCATACAGTTTCTAATAGGACACTGTAGTAGATGTCAATTCAATTCTTTATTGCAAAAGACATACATCTTATTAATACTATATGCTATAATAGCATATTTACAAAAATGTTATTTAACGATGTAAAGCACTTTCATTTGGAACGTCAGAATGAGATATAAAAAAGTTCACGATGAAAAACAAGTGCTGACTGGTAATTATATTATACTGTAATAATATTGCGTGTATCATGTAAGGATTAACATTAATTCACAAATTAATAAAAAATCTTTCACAAAAAGTTCTTTTCTTTTACACGATAGGCTTTTTAGTCCAAAATAAAAGGATTTCATGTTTTTAAATTACAACCACTTTCGTCATACATATCAGTTGGTAAGAGTTAGAAAAAAGATAATATCATGCACAACTTAATATTCCTTTGACGAGTATCTTATATTTGCAGTTGAATTCTATAGCAATAAAAGGGATTTAAAGTAATGAAGTACAGTTTTGTTATAAATGAAGATAGCAGTTGTGGAAGGTACGGGTTTTGGAAATATCTTTCTGTTCTTTTCCTAAAATGTAATACATTTAAATAATGAAAGAATAAGATGAATAATTTACACCTCACATTGTACAATTTCTTGAATGTACGATTACACTACAAGATTGATAAATCTGTATATTAAAAAATCTATTTATAAAAGATAAATCTTACTTTTATTTTTTTCTATTCCTGTCATATATCAATAAGAAATTAGAAGTAACATATAAAAATGGTCATATTGTTAATAACATTAATAAGAAGTGAATTAAACAATGTTTAAACAACATAATCCTTTGTTTGCCCAAGCTTTTAAAAAAAAATTCCCACATGAAATTTTACCTTTTATTAACCGATTCTTAAAAAAGGGAAAAGGAGGAATAAACCTTTCGTGTTACTAACATCTCGAAAAATTCTTCTTGAGTTGTTGCCCTTACCCTTATAATAGCTATTTACAGTTATGAACGACTTATATATTTTGCTAATCAAAATATTATAGTGCCATAATTTCAAAAATTTTCTATGTCAATGCTCTTATGAACTGGTTTTACTTTAAAAATATCACCATTTGTATTGATTTTGCATGATTAAAGTATTAAAGACAATTAATCTTGGTTAATTTTAGCCAGCAATCGATGGTTTTCAGTTATTTAGTGTGATAATCACTTGGTACTTGATACATATGCCAAAGACTTCCAAACTTTTCTATATAAACATACCATAAATGGTCACCGAAAAATAATTTTAAAAACCCAACAAAACAAGGTTCTCCATGGGCCTTGTAACGTGGCTGCCCCGCCACAGTCAAATTTCTTAGCGTCATAGTTAAAAATCAGCGCTATTATTCCGCCATAGTAAAAATTAGCGCCACGCAAGATCGTTTTCGTCTGTGAAGTTTGGGAAATTAGCCAGGTAGGATAGCTACTCGCTTTTTCTACTGTAATGCTAAATTGGCAAAGAGAAACAATTCCGATGAAAGTTTCATGTTGTTTATTGTAGAAAGAAAGCAGAAAGAAAGTGAATTTATAGAAGTTGTTTCGCAAAAAAATCATAATAATTATCGAAACATACAATGTCAACGACTTTTGAAACAACCTGTAATGAAACCCACAATGTGAATGTATGATTACTAAAACAACAAATAAAGATCGAACGTTTACGTGAAATCGGTCATGCATAGCGCTTACCAAAGTTTTTACAGTTACAAAAGCTAAAAAATCAAAAATAGATAATAAAATCAGAACACTTGCAAACATTTAACTCCAAAGACAATGTTAACATTTCGAAAAAATTAAGATACCTTCTCTGACTATAGAGTCCAGAACAGGGAACATAATTCATAAACGGTAAAATTAAACTGACAAAAATTAATAAAAATAGAAAAATACCAAAAACACTATTTCATGCTCAATTCAACAAAGAAATGATTGCTAGTTGTACTGAAACAGAAAAAATACTTTAGAGAAAATCATTAAAATAACTGCAATGAAGAATAGACTGGAATAAAATATTTGAACTTCCTTTTAAAGTAACAAAAGAAGCAAAATTTCAGTGGATGCAATTTCAAATTCTGCATAGGATTATAGCAACAAATAAATACCTTTACAATCTCAAACTAATTGATTCACCTGTATGTTCCTTTTGTAAACAAGATGTCGAAACGATTGAACACTTATTTTTTGAGTGTTTCTGCGTTAAAAAAATATGGTGTCACATTGAGGAATGGTTTATAAATAAGTTTCATTTTACCATTAATTTTGATAGAAAGGATATACTTTTTGGCAAATTCAGCAACAAAAACATGTTTAGACTACACAATATATTAATACTTACTGTTAAGCAATTTATCTTTGCTAGTAGGTTTAAAAATGTGCCTAAACTAAGCATCTCAATGCTAGAAAAAAATATTGTGGATAGAATATTAGTCGAAAAAGTTATACTTTTAAGAAACTGTGAATATTCATTAAAATGTACAATATGTCATATACAATTTTAATGTGATTTTGAAATGCAACATATATTTACTACAAAGAAATTATATTTAATATGAAGTATCAGGCAGTAGAAATGAAAGTATGTATTGAATGTTAACTAATATATTGTATAGTCTGTATATGTGAAAGCACAAATAAAATCTATGAATTAAAAAAAAAGAATGAAATTAAATTTAACCTGTAACTTTCAAATAAAAGAAAAATAACACAAGCTTACCTAAATTGGCAAAGAGAAACAATTCTGATTAAAGTTGAATGTTGTTTATTGTAGAGTAAGCAGATAGAAAGTGAATTTGCTAAATTCACAATCTATCCGGACTCTACTTTGAAATTGAACTCTTGACCAATCATGATGCTTGTTACAAAAATTATTACAGGTAAGTCGGCAATTTCTCTTGTTAGCTTGACACTGATTACAAATGTACTTGCATTATCAAAGAGCCGAAAGGCGATGAAGTCAATTAGCTAAATTTCCGTTTTGAGTTTTTAACAGTAGGAAAACGAAGTGAAGCCGAAACAAAATAAACAAGATTCCAAATCGTAAAAATAATTTAATAACTGTGTCATAGCAATGTGTCAAGCCAATCTGGCATTGTTATAGTTAGTTTTAAATTCTCTGCATTCTAAAACTTTAATGTAATACTTTTCTTATGTTAAAGAGTTAATTTAATATAAATATAGGGCCCATTGTATGGTTTTCACAGTCAATTATTAATTATCTTCTAGGCCTCACTGGACTTTAAGACTAGACTGAAGCTAGCAGCCAATAACAGCAGCCATTTCCTTATTGGCTGCTAGCTTCTACGGGCTTAATGGCTGCTGTTATTGGCTGCTAGCTTCAGTCTAGTGACTTTAAGCATGAATAAAAAGAGACAACTGAAGCCATTTTTCACAGTTCCAAGTAATTGCAAAATTTTAATGATTTTTTAAAATACCAATTAATCACTTACTATTTCAATATAGATAACAGCGTCTCTAAAATTGCATTGGAACTATGAGTCAAATATCGTATCATGGTAATAATGTATTAATGTAACGTTAAAAATTAACGATAGATCCATCAGGATAGTATTTTATGAGTCTAAACTGCTAAAGTTATTTTTAATTCATAAGTTTCAAGAGATACATCACCCAACTGAGACCTTTATTTGCAAATATATTAATGAACTAACTCTATAGCTTGATTGTGTGAAGTACCAGAATTTCCTCTGCCCTGGTATGGACACTGCAGGTGTATAATTCACATTTTGTAAACAAAATGACTGGTACTTTTATTTTCAGATTTTGTGAGCTTATATTTGTTTATTTATAAGTACGTAAGTAGGTGGGGGTGGGGGGGACTTTTTTCTCATATATACTAGAATCATTCTAATTTTTGTTTTACACTATTTTTAATCGATAACCATTAATCGATTTTATCATTTAAATTTTTTCTTCAATTCGCAAAATAATTAATACCATTTTTGTGTATTAAACTAGTGATTAAGAAGAACTGTGTGTTTTTTTTAACATATTTGATGATTAAACATATTTCGCGAATTTGAAAATGACTGTAAATATTAGCGCTTCGCGCCACAGTTAAATGTTAAATTTGAAATAATAGAGAACCCTGAAAAATACAAGGCAACAGAGGGATTTTGTGATTAAAGGTTTATGAATTATAGTAATATAAACAGTTAATGACAAACCTGCTTATCTTTGTTTATAACAACTCAAATCGTACATTTTGACAAGTGGAAAAAGGTGGCAACTGATTGTGACTTCGAAATGAACGCGTTTTTACAATAAAATGACGTTTTTTTATAATTTATTTTCCATCAAAGTTTGCAATTTTAATTATTTGTAGAATAATCAGAAGCTGCGTAGACTTGTTTACTGCTTACAGATAAAACAATGCTTAATACTCAATGTAGGCCTGCTTCCTATACAAGACGAAGATCGAACTTGTGGTCTTACGATCAAATATCTAACATCATATTTATAAAACCTGTTTGTTAAGCTATTTCGTTCAAATTCAATTGAACAGGTAGACTTTAATTCAGCAAGGAAAAACCTCTTTCCTTTAAATCTAAAACAAATCCATGTACATTTTGTCCTTGTGATATTGAGGATTATTTTATTGCCACAAAGATAATGAACTGTTACAATTCTTATTGCAAATGATGCAATTCTAGGAAATTTAAAGGAATATGCCATCATTATGATTTATTTATTCCATTTAAAAACCAAGAGTATTTACGCTAAATCAACGAATGATTTTCAAAATCATTTGGCAGCATTAATTTGACACATAAAATAACTTTGACTAGAGACTGTGTTGTTATGACAACTTGTAGACAAGACAATTACATTTAAAATCACATATATAACGAGATTTCATGATTTACAATTTTTAATTACTTCATTTTTGTAATTAGATAATTGTGATTGCCAAAAAGATGACATCTGAGCAAGTCGAAATGTAAAAATTGTTGTGAAAACACAATGAGCGGCTGAGTCTATCTTAGAGTCACGCATATGACGTCTAAGATTATGGTGCGTGATTCTCTCTTGAAATATAGATATTGCAAGATTCAAATTTCAGACCTTAAAAAGTGCATTAAATTGCCATTCATTTATCATTTTCATTGTATTTTATATTAATTATAACTCATCTGAAGGAATGGATTTATGAGAAATTAAACCTTATTTCTATGATTAAAGACCTTTAATTTGAAGGGAAAATGCTGAACATCGAGGAACACACTGAAGCATCTATACTTTATATAGAATTTCTCGTGGTTTGACATTCTAGCTTAAAGGATGTAGAGAAAATTTTCCAATGAATCAGTCCCCCCTCCCTCTCCATACTGCCTTTTAGAAGACTTGTAACGCTTTCTTTTAAAAATTTATATTTCCTTTACCCAAGATGATGTTTTTAGCAAGGTTTGATTAAAATCGGAGAAGAAATATAAAGCGTCAAAGAATTAATATTTAATTAAAATGTGTCTTTGAAGTAGGGTTATTCAAGAATTCTATCTTAAATACACGTATTTTGAAAGTGAATCTATCCGTACACAATGAATTGAATCCGGTTAGTTGTAATGTGTGTATATTAAAATATTTATAAACCACAATATCTTATATAATTATTCAATTATCTACATGTATATCACAGAACATATATCGTAGAAATTCTGAAGCAAAAAATTGTTCTGTGTCTTCAACTGCAGGATTTCGATATTACTGACAAATACTCATCAGATTAAAACTTCTTGAGAGAGATATTTAACATTCATGAAATCCTTTCTTGAATTCGGTTGTTATCAATGTACATACTTCAGCAGTAAACTGTTAATCATCTTGCAAATCCGTGGACATAATAATAAGAAGAATGATACCTACTGATCATCAAGTTCTTTGATGGTCAATTGAAAACTATTGAAACCATAATGGGTACTAAAATCTCTAGGATCATACACTGCACTCCTAAGTTTCCAGCTTGTGTAAGCATGCCAGTGAAGAATGCTAAAATTAGCATGTAATTTAATTTAATCAGTATTTTATTGTCTAAAGATTCTTCACATAACAAGATTTGAGATTAAGCATCATGCCTATATAATTCCCTGATGGGCCAAGTACAATCAATGGAACTGTAGAAACCATGCAGTGGTGACTGTAACTCCACCATCAAAGGTATGACGGGCATCGTTCTATGATTTTTTAAATATATATAGCACTTAGTTCAAGCAAAGTGATTATAAAATTGTTGATTTTAATTTTTAAAAATTTATATCAGACGGTCAGCCACTTCGTGTGAGTCGAAAGTATAACAACAAACAAAGGAATACAAGAAGAGATATAACAATAAAGTGTTAGGGTTGACAATGATTAGTGGTACATAATCAATTGATATGATTATGCAGATATATCCTCACTTCTTTATCCACACTTAATACCGGATACGGTCTCACATAAATAAAGACTTAAATGATGAGCATTTAATTTGCTTGATTTATTTCTTAATTAATAAAGTATGATATTTCCTTGCGATAAACATAATAAAACAAGATGTGTTTATGAAACACTGATGCCCCCGTATGGCAGCTTATGGCGAAGGTTAAAGTTTCTCAAATGCAAGTCAAACTCCAGGTCAAGAGATCAAAATGTTGGTACCCAAAGAAAGGTCTTGTCTCGAGGAATATACCTGTGAAATATGAAAGCCCTAGCTCCAACTGTTCAAAAGTTATAGCGAAGGTTAAATTAATTTTTAAAAATAAGTAAAAGGTCAAAGTCAAGATCAAATGGGGCCCCAAGGGAAGGTCTTGTCACAAGTGATACACATTTTCGTTAAATGTGAAAGCCCTAGAAGCAAAGTTTCACATGTTTTTTTCACACAGTTTTTTTTAAAGTAGGGCAAACTCTAGGCCAAATTGCCAAAATTGTTGGTATCCAAAGGAAAGTCTTGTCCCAAGGAATGCACATGTGAAGTATGAAGGCCGTAGCATCAACCATTCAAAAGTTATGGCCAAGATTAAAGTTTTTCAAAAGTAGGTCAAACTCCTATGTCAAGGTCAAAGGGTCAGAGAGGTTGGTATCCAAAGGAAGGTCTTGTCACAAGGATTACATATGTGAAGTATGAAAGCCATAGCACCAACCATTGAAAAGTTATGGCCAAGGTTAAAGTTTTTCAAAAGTAGGTCAAACTTCTCGGTCAAAGTTAAAGGGTCAAAGTGGTCGGTATCCAAAGGAAGGTCTTGTCATAAGGATTAAATATTTGAAGTATGAAAGGCCTAGTACCAATCGTTCGAAAGTTATATATCCAAGGTTAAAGTTTTTTTTTTCAAAAGTAGGTCAAACTCCTAGATCAAGGTCAAAGGGTCAAAGTGGTTGGTATCCAAAGGAAGGTCTTGTCACAAGGAATAGATATATTAAATATGAAAGACCTAGCTCCAACCGTTCAAAAGTTATGACCAAGGTTAAAGTTTTTCAAACGTAGGTCAAACTCCAAGGTCAAGGTCAAAATGTCAAAGTTCTTGGTATCCAAAGGAAGGCCTTGTCATATGAAATATGCATGTGAAGTTTGAAACCCCAAGCACCAACTGTTCAAAAGTTATGGCCAAGGTTAAAGTCTCATAAGATTTTGGAAAAGTGTGTCAAACTCCAAGGTCAAGGTCAAAAGTCAAATATGATGGTACCAAAGGAAAGGTCTTGTCACAAGGAACACACATGTGAAATGTGAAAGTCAAAACTCCAACCATTCAAAAGTTATGGGCAAGGTTAAAGTTTTAGCGGACAGACAGCTACACAAACGGACGGACAGGGCAAAAACTATTTACCCCCGAATCTTCGATACGGGGGCATAAAAAATCTTTACACTTTTCATTCTTTCTATACAATAGGTTTCATTGGTACATTTTTAAAGGATGACAAAGAATCAATACATTTTGTTTATTATTATGTAAAAGGTGAAGATAACGAAAAGTAATCAATCTCATAAATCATGTGTACAAAACGAACAGGGCGGGGATCAGGTGCCTAGGAGGAATAAACACCCCCTGTCGACAGGCCAGACCCGCTGTGAGCCCTATGTATTGATCAGGTAGATGGGGTTCTGGGTAGTCAAATTTAGTATAAAAACAATGATTTTACAAATGGAATCAAATATGTAAAACAAAATAAAATCGAAAACCACTACAAGAGTTTTCTTATTCTCATGAAGAAGGTTTTAAATAAATTATGTTTCACAGGAATAAAAAACAGGTCAGCTAAAAATGAGCACAATAAGTGGTCATAAAATTTTTTACTATAATTTTTACTAGTGGTTTCAGATGGAGGAGGATAATTAAGATTTTTTTATGTTTCGCTATTTGGACCTGGGAGATTACTAACAAATAAAGTACTTTAAACATTGTGTGCAGGATTTCGTTACCTTATTTTTAGGTTGTGTTTTTATTTAAAGTTTGTAAAAAAAAAAAAAAAAATCATTCATTTCATTGATGTTTGTTGAACTGGAAAAAAATTGGAGTCGCAATTGACTTTGTTTTGATCATTTTTTTTTATGTTTTGAAATAACACCATCGTAGTTTGTTATGTTGGGTTTATAAGCATATTGTTAAAATGTTTTGTATCTATCACAAAAACTAACTGGTTCATTTGTACTACAGATTGAAGATCTGCATATACATTATCTACACTACTTGGATTATTGATGAATACTAAATATTAACATTACAAGGAGTACACGTAAAATATTTGGTTCATCAACCAAGCTTAGGGAGTTACTTTGTACTACAAGTTGTTTAAAAGTTTTGTTTCCACTAGTCAACATATATCAATATTACAATCTCCCGTTAGAAACACAGGCATTGGTTCATTAAATGCCATGTCTAGTGAAGCAAAAAGACGATCAAAGCAAGATCAAAGTAAGAAACAGTTAAATTTGGTGGTCGATAGATCAAAACAAGTGTATTTTTTCATATTGTCTTGCATTTGCATTTCACGCGATAAGCTCAGTATCACTGATATTGAGGACATCACTTTTTTAAATTTTTATTTATTTATTTTTATTTTTTTTTTTTACAAAATGCAGGTCTTTAAAACAAGACCCTACCCCAAAGCTTTAATGATCATGTCTAATTGGAATGGAAAATCATGAAACATTATTCATCATAGGATGATTTGGTATGATCAAGGTGAGTTTCAGTAATACCAATAAGATCATACTGAGACAGCTCATTGTTAAACAACATCAATTTTGCTAAGTAAAACTAAGTCTTATTGGGGAATTGTACTTAATTTCCGTTTTTTTTTTAAATATTGTTTGGTCTTGCTTCAGGGTTTGTTTCCAAATTACGATTTGTGAATAGAAAAGGATATTATTGAATAAACATAAAAATGTAGCTGTGTAAAATTCCAATTTGAACCTCAAACGGCACAGAAACATGTAAGTGATACACAACAAATACAACTAATAAATATGAGAGACGGGCTTTCCATACATAAGTGAAAATCTATCATGTGTATCGTAATTTATCGATATAATTAGTGAAGATATTACCCGAGTCTCACCACATGGTATGCAAAGAATGTTAAGAAGTTAAAACAAAAAAAATGATTATATCATTCTATCAAGTATTAAGGTGTCTAATAGTAGACCTATATACATTTATAAAAGAACACTGAAAATTGCATCATTAAGGTGTCGCAGGATTTTTCATTTTGTGACTAGCTTATAATTTTACTAATCAAAAATTAATGCATATTTTCGTCTGATTGCTTCTCATGATTTCCCCAGATTCCCTTTATAGACCAAAAAAATGATTATCCAGTTTATCACTAAATTTACAGTTTTTTGAACGTTACCTTAATAGCATGGTAAGCTAACCTAATTGAGTGCAGCAGCTGAGAGACAGGACCAAAGAAACTAAACACAGGTAACAAAGAGAACCTATGTTGAAAATGAACTAAATACGACTCACATAGTTTTTTGCACAAATTAAAGTCACATTGGTATAATGGGATATTGTGTAACGAGACAAGAAAGTATATTTGTAAGTGATTGGTTATCTTATTTCTTTATTTTACTCTTTCGTACACCTTTATGGAATTGTTGTTTCACTTAATTAAGGATAACATGTTTCATTTTACAGTCCTTTCCTTCAACTCTCAAATTGAAGCGAGGTCCTTCAGTGTAAAATCTTGAAGATTCTCTTTTGACCATTGGAGACTTTTTTCCCCATCGCCTAGACCAAGTACATTCACATGACTTCATAGCGCAAGATGATAACAGTAATTCTGCTTACTATGTTAACAAGCTTTTTCAGTGTTACTTTCTGAAATCTAGCATAATTAGAGATCTGTCCCACTGCAAAATACAAAGTTTCAAACCGTAAATGTAAAAAAAAAACTTCTTTTCAATAGTAACAATTTACCATTTTAAAAGGATAAACACTACTCCATTATCCTACCTTTTGGCATGATTTCTATCTGCAGCGTTGTCTCTTTTCGGCTTTACATTTCCACAAAAACTAGACAAATATGGTATATAAGCAAAGTACTTAGAAAATACCCATCTTTAAGAAGTCAATTTAAAAATTTCAACTAGACAGTATCAAAGAAAGCTCGATTATTTCAATTTGTAAATAACTACAGTTTTAGTTTAAAATATATTTATTCATTACAAATGAAATGGATTGAACAGCAGACAGAATATCTGTAATCGTTATCTCCATAAATAACTATCGTAGAATATTAATCATATAGTTATTACAATGTGCCATTTATTGATAAATATTTACATCCATTGAATATTTTCTCCTTTATTTCTAAAGAAAACCATTGCCGTTTATCAGTTCGTGAACAACATTAGGCATATCACCTGTACAGATTTCTTGATCAGTGGCTCTTCCATCAATGAAACGTACAATGATGTCCATATCAATAATACAATAATTAATCTTTTTAACCCTACTATAAATGATTATATATACAGATATCAATATAAGCAATAAAATGTATTTCTTTGGTTGTTAGTACGAGAATTAATTAACGCGGGTTATGTATTTTTTTCTGCAACAGCTGCGACATTAATTCCCGTACTAACAATAAAAAAAGCATTTTATTGTTTAAATATCCCTTTAAAACATCGACTTTGAAATCATAAATGGCATGTACCCTTGACATGACATATCAAATACATCTCAGGGTTATTTTGTCGTACTAAAGTTAGATAATGTTAAGTTTCTATGAGTCAAAATGCTTATTATCTTTTTAATGACCTGTTTTCCTTTTTTTTTAAATTCTTTTGCTGCGCAGTAGCAATGTTCAATGGTATTTCTATTAATAGTGCAAAAACAAAAATCAACTCAAAAATATTTTGATTTGATGAATAAAACTTTGATGAAAAGATATTCCTTTACAACATTTTGAAAAATTTCTTATATTAACAGTGATTGAACAATAATAGCCTACAGGATTCTTCAATTATCTACAAGTTATTTCAATGTACATAACAGTATATGGTTTCTTTCCATAAACAACATTTGTTCTTTTCAAGGCTTTCATCCAAATCACACCTCTATAGATTATAATAAAATAATAATTCTATCTCTCTTAAATTATGCATACTACTATGGACGGATTTTTGTTTCCTTTACGAGAAGTCATCATAAAATTTGTAGGATTATTTGTATGCTTGATAAACAAAGCAGATTCCGATTCCGGAATAGCTTGACCTTCTCGGAACTGTGTGAAGGTCAAATTAGCACCGCTGTCATCCTTCCAGGTCATGTCTACAAAATCGAAGTTTCCCTGAACAATCATTTGTCGGCTTATTGGATCGGAAAGGTGATTAAAATTATCTGAAAGAACAAGAAGTCTGTGAGCCAATGCTCACTAGTAATCAGAACACAGTCTACTACTAGTATATGCTATGCTTAAATGACACTGACATGCACATTTTTGAAATTAGTTGTTCCAAAAGAAAAAAAAAATACTTACAGGCTAACAGACTAGCGAATCTGTTTTCCTCTGCTGTTCTTATCAGCAAAAATCTTCCACCTTTTCCTTGACACTGAGAAAAACCGTCCTCTTTATCAGAATGTCCTTCGTATCCCAAACAGTAATTGAATGTTCTACTATAAGCATATGGAAATGGACAATTCCCTAGAACAAAATATTATGAGATATCAAACTTAACATGGGAGAGAAGACGGTTGGACAAGTCAGGAAAACAGAACTGGAAAGCGACTGATAGACGACTCTACAACTTCATGCATCCGATATCCAAAAAGAAATGCAGATTGATCTGAAGATATAAGGCACTATATGTGTATGTATTTAAACGAAAATAGTGTGTTTGTGCATAAATAAACATGTACATAGAAATACTGAAAAGGGCGTATCTATGATTCTGTCAATGAAATATGGAGATAACGAAGAGTATTCAAGCTCAAAGCCCATATAGACAATACAAATCGGGAGCAGAGCAAACACGGATATCCAAAAAACATCAGAGGTGGGACCAAGTGCCATGGAGGAGTGAGCATCCCCTGCTGACCGGTCACACAACTAGTCCATGTCCTATGTTTGCTCTAAAATTAAATTACGATTAGAAGTACAGAAATATATTTTGTATTCTGTTTAAGGGTAATTCTTTGTAATGACTTGAACTTTATATAGGAGCCGTTGCACGCATATTCCCAGATTCTCTCCAGACTCTCTGTGATAAGTCTTTGATGCAATAAACTTATATCAGGTAAAATTTGATTACTATTTGTCATGTTTACCAAGACAACCCTGCAGTTTATTGTTTGACACATAGCAGCCAAACGTTGTTTGATACATGTTTTTGGTGTCAAGTTGTAATAATGGGTAAAATTAACAAGTCTCATGTTCAGTGTACCTTGCGTATGGGTATTTTTAAAATATTGTAGAGTTACATGTAAATAAATGCTTTTCTACGGATGCCCATTTACGACCTTTTGAAATATTTTTGAATTCGATATTACAAATTTTCGAATTTGTTTAAACGAATTTAATTTGTTATAACAATTTTTTAAATTCGATATAACGAATTAAATCTGTTTTAACAGATTTGTTGAATTCGTTATAACGAATAAAAACTTGCTATACCAGATTAAATTCGTTTAGACTGATTCTAAAATTTGTTACATGTATAATGAATTAAATTCGTTTAAACAAATTCTAAAATTTGTCATTACAAATTAAGTTCGTTTAATCAAATTCGATCATTAGGGCCTTTAGAAAAATGTATATGAATTCGAAAAAAAGGAATGGTATAATTCTTTAAAGCAAATATAGAATCTGTTTCAACGAATTAAAATCGTTAAAAAAATTTTGAATTCGCTTTAACGAACTCCAGATCTGTTAAAACAGATTTAATTCGTTATAACGAATTAGAAAATATTGATATAACGAATTAAATTAGTTTTAACACATTCGACAATGTAAAAAATATTTTTGATAGGTCCTTATTGGGCTTCTACGGAAGCCCATTTAGGACCTATCAAAAAATATTTTCAAATTCGATATAACGAATTGTGGAATTTGTTATAACGAATTTAATTCGCTATAGCAAATTTCTTTGAACTCGTTATAACGAATTTAATCTGTTATATCAAATTTGTTGAATTCTTTATAACAAATTCAATAAAAATATTATAACGAATTAAATCCGTTTAAACGAATTCTAGAATTTGTAATAACAAATTTAATTCGTTATAACAAATTAAAAAAATTGTTATAACGAATTAAATTCGTTAAATCAAATTCAACAATCAGGGCCTGTAGAAAAATATGTATGAAATCGATATAACGATTTGTCGAATTCATTTTAACGCATTAAAGTCGTTATAACAAATTAGAGAATTTGTTTTAACGAATTTAATTCGTTATAACTAGTTTCAGAATTTGTTATAACGAATTCAGTTAGTTATAACAAATTTTTGAATTCGTTATAACGAATTCAATAAATTAATTATAACAGAATTAATTCGTTATAACGAATTCAAAGAAACTGTTATAACGAATTAAATTCCTTATAACAAATTCGACAATTTGTTATATCGAATTCAAAAATATTTTTTCATATGTCCTAAATGGGCTTCCGTAGGCTTCAGTACCATCGCTATTGCAACCTCTCTGACCACACTGGTAACCAAAACCCCTATATATGCGTACAAAAAGTTTGTTCCCAAGAGGGCTTTTACATGGTGTTGTGTTGTAATAAAGAAATTAGACTGCTGTAGGCAAGACGGCAATTTGTTTACTCTAGTCTAAAAGGCAGATGTCGTATTTGCAGATGAAAATACTGAGTGGTATGTTAGTAATCTTGCCTAGTGTTCAGATGGGCAAGAACGAAATTTTAAGTTCATCCAGTGAGTGTAATATTGGTCTTACTATTAAAATACTGTCGATTCCTAAATATACGCGAGGAATTAATTATTGCGTAATTACACGAGAAGCATCCCTCGCGAAATAAAATTACTCGTTTTTATTTTTATTGTGCTGAAATCCATGTAAAATCAGTTGATCAACCATCCATTCGCGAATTATTGTTCTCGCGATTTGACGTTTAAGGGTCATTTCGCGATATTAAGTACCCGCGTAAAATAAGGAATCTACAGTAATGTAAAGCTTAAGAAAGATATGTACCTCTTGTTATATAGAAATAGGTCCAATCCTCTTTACTTGTACCAGCATCTGCTGTCAGCATTAGGGTTTCGTACGCACGACACTGCCTTTTTCCTTGATGAAAATTGAAAGAAATGCATGGTCTATCATTGACACAATCAGCTGCACACGTCAGTAAGGAATCTGAAATCTGCTGCCAAAGCAATCCATGATTCAACACAAAATTATCAAAACGGTAGTCTTGGAACAACTCGAAATTTCGCATGGATAGTTGTGCTTTTACTAGTAATCCATAGGTCAGATATATGCTAAAGATATTTGTTAGAATTTTGCTAAAAATATTAAATTCCATGTTGTCTTCTTGCAGCGTTATTTCCGGCAGCACAAATCAAATTATTTCTCTACTTTGTGCTTATTATTTAGATTATAATCGAAAAGTCTTTTAAATTCCTGTCTTCACAAGGCACCTTCTTCGGCGTCTACACATACAAAAATAAATTGGATTTGTGAGTTGTTCACATAAAAAAATAACGAATTGGAAGAATTGTCGATATCTAATTCTATAAACTTGATTATTTGTATTGATCGAATATTTCACCAAATCCACCTAGCAATACATTTCAGCTTCAAGTGTGGGTTTTTTTTTCTGTTATTTTACCTTAATGAATCCAGACCAGTTGCTAAGGTTATCAAAAAGTGATGCAGTGGAAAAAAGGCCTGTCGAATATTAAAAAGAAACAAAAAAGATTTTCAGTTTAAGAGTACTTGATTGATTTTAGAACATTTGCATGATACAAGTCTTTCTAAATGGAAACATATTGGCTTCGAGAGCTTTGTTTATAGATAGTACCAAAATATACATGTATGAGAAATAATGGTGAACTTTTCTTTACTGATAATCCAACAATTCGAGGACATTGACTCCGGATAAGAGATTTAATCAAAGTCTGAAATCTTGATAAGTAATAATAATAAAAAATAAATTATATAATTCTCTATTGCAAGCGATATGATAGGTCACACATAACTCTTCTGTTTTCTGCCAACGATCACCATTTTAAGTTTAACATGCATAAGTAGACTTGATAATCAGAATTATTTGAGCCAACTGCAAGAAATGGTGCAAACAAGATTATATGTCAAAAAAAAAAAAAAAAAAAAAAAAAAAAAAAAAAAAGAGAGAGAGAAAGAAAAAAGGAAAGAAAAGGAACAATAACGGTGTAGCTCCTGACTTTGTTCGAGATGACATAATAAGAATAAATTAAGAACACATTTATTTATCTCCCTCACTTCTTGAATGACAAACGTTTTCCTTGATTTCTATGGCGTGTAAAGCATTGCATTATTATACTTTTTTGATATTCCTATTCAAAAATATTGTTATTCTTATTCTATAAAACATACCATTCCTATTCGGGAAAATGTGATTCTTATTCGATAAGTTGTTATTTTTATGAGAAAAAATGTGTTTTCTATTCGATAATTTATCATTCCTATTCGATAAGTTGTTATTCCTATTCGAAAAATGTGATTCCTATTCGATAATTTGTTATTCCTATTCGATAATATGTGATTCCGATTCGATAATTTTGACATTCCTAATCTATAATTAAATGATTTATATTCGATAAACATGTTATTCCTATTGAAAAACATAATTACCCAGAATGCAATTATTGAATAAGAATAAGAAAACATCGCATAGGAATAATAAAATTATCGAATAAGAATAACAAAATTAATCAATAGGAATCGTATGTTTTCGAAAAGGAATGATATGTTCTCGAATTGGAATAACACTTTTTTGTATATAAATCAAATAATTATCGAATAAGAATGACGACATTATCAAATAGGAATCACATGTTTTCGAATATAAATGACATGTTATCGAATAGGAAACACACATTTTCGAATAGGAATGATATATTTTGGAATAGGAATCATATTTCTTCCAATAGGAATGACAATTTATCGAATAGATATGACAAATTAACGAACAGGAATAACATTTTTTCGAATAAGAATAACAACTTATCGAATAGGAATCACATTTTGTCGAATAGGAATGATATGTTTTTGAATAAGATTAATATATTCTTTGAATAAGAATAACAAAAGAGTATAATAAGGCAACGTTTCACAGGCCATAGATATCTCTGATTCTTACATAGTTGTTTGAAGAACTAATGTTCTTCTGCTCAAAGGCAATCTTCACGAAACGTTTAATACAAGACATTGAATAAAAGATATCTCCGGGACTTATTAAACTTTTAACAATTAGTTACATTATTGAATCGTATGTGCTTTGATCAGTAACAACATCCTTCCATTTAAAGTAAATAGACTTTGTTCATCTACCTGTGATTTTAATTCTTTGTACAGAAGAATACAATAAAAACTAAATGCAAAAATGTCCAATGTAAATTGTAATCAAAATGAAAATATCTTCTAGATTATAAATTGTCAATATGCTTCAATTTTTTTTAAAATTTACATTTCTCAGCAAAATCTTCAAGACGGCAATAAAATGGTGTCAAATTTGAATGCCAAGGAGAAAGAGGGGGGGGGGGATGTTTATTGAAATAAATTTTATTTTAATTAAATTTTTTAGAATGAAAAACTCCTCCAAGTTAAAAATTACCATGAAAATGTGAAATGGACATTCCTGGACTCTTCAAACTTTTCTCCTTGAAAGGGTTACACAAACAAATGAAAATAAAGTCAAACATTATTCGCAGTCTAGTATTTCCAGGGGTCCGTTTGTTTGTTTGTTTGTTTGTTTTATGTCTTGTTTGAAGGATTTACCCGTATGTGTTTTTCTTTTCGTTATCTTCACAATTTTCCAGGTTTTCACATTTTAAGCTACTAAAGGTAAATATTTTTGTATATATTTTGACTGATTTTTCAAATACATCGAGGAAGGCATAAATAGTATATATTCCTATACCATGACAATATGTCTGATTTTTTATTTATTTATTTATATTATTATTATTATTATTTTGTTAAAGAAAAAAGAATATTTTTGCGTAAACAAAGGATAAGATCAGAATACTTACTCATACTTTAAGAAAGATTTCTTCTCATAGATGCAATTGTTCTAAAAACTGTTTATTTAAGCAACGATTGTTTTTCATGGCCTGAATCATTCTTAAGTATACTGAACCTGGTAAAATGATATTTTTCTTATGTAAAGTAATATGATAAAAAGGCTCTGTCTTCTTTATGTCTGAATGAAACCATCGGATTTCCATCTGTATGTACTCTTCCGAAATTTAACATGTGAACGTTTGTTGACATTAATTTTAAATGTGATGCATTCTATTTGCTCTGTAGACAAATTACGTTCGATGACGTATGAATGCAAATGTAAGTTAGATAAACACGCAGAAGAGTGAAAACCTAGAAATATTTTTTTTCTTCTGATTAATCGCATTAAATAGTGAGAAATGAATTTTTCATGAACAATTTAGATAGATATTGTAATCGATTAGAAAATCAATAACAAGACTTAACAAGTTCACTGGAAAATTAACTTGGTTGGTCATATGATCAAATCCTATGGTTCTCTCAGATACCATGGAGATACAATTTAAGGGTTTCTTAGTAGGATTTAAAAGAGGTTTTTAGATGTAAACGGCAGCCAGAATGTACCAGAATGCTAAAAGTTAATCTCAAGTTTCGATGAACAAAATTTTACGGAAAACAGTTTCGTACGTTGGACAAAATCCATGTTTTTCTCGTATGTTTGTTTATTTAACACGCTTATTAAGAAAAGCTTCAAAGTCCTATCCGGGTTACGTACACTTGATGGCAAGTCTATAATTTTCCGTTTGTAAAGTTTAAGATGCAGCAGGTGGGTATTGCAGAAGAGAGAGAGAGAGAGAGAGAGAGTTATCTTTAAAAATTTGCACCTATCGGACCTTTCCAAAAAAAAAAAATCAAAGCAAATTGCATTCATTTTCATTAATCTTTGCAATAGATAATGCTTATTATTCAAAATATAAATCTTTAGATTCTATTCAAACCTTTAATTAAAACATAAACAAAAGAGCGTTTTGTGATCCACTTCTTACTTCTGTTTTTAATGTTCTCTTTGCATTGCATGATTTTGTAAGTATGTTGGAAAAATTTTGAAGAATTTTCTAATTTCGAAGATTATTCATAAAATCTGTCTTTCAAACGACTTGGGTAAATGCTTTGTCAGCATTAGCATCGATTTAATTATCCACACTTGCAAGGATCATCTAATTGTGTTTTATTTTGACGCTTATTTTTCAAATGGCACACATGTCACGGTTACATATAGATATAATTGCAATGTATGACTAGTCACACTATGACCTCTGACACACACACATCCCTATCCCCAAGTACGTCTACTTCCATAGGTCATCTGAAAATATTTGCAAATGTAAATACTGCGGTAAATAGGTCAAATCTAGATATATATTAAGTAAACGCTCTCTCTGAAAAGTAAGGGTCTTCAAACAACAGATATATATATGATCAGAATACAACATATATTGTATTTCAGTTTTAATGGGCAAAAGAAAAAAAAAAGGAAAAAAGAAAAGAAAAAATTAAGAAACCCATGAAACATCCTGAGGTTGTAGATGCATTAAAAAATTTTCAGAAAAGATGTCACAGAGGTTCATTCTGCATTGTCACCATAATCAAAATTAAGTCTGAATTATCGCTTATCTTACGATGTTTATTTTAGAATATAATTTGATAGGTAACTGCAAAGGATAAAAGAGGTAAGGTACACATTATAATCAGTTCACAGTAGTCAACGATCATTTAATTAAAATCATTAAAGAAACACAAGACAGGGTGGATAACGACATGTGTTTAAACAGCAATTAACGACTCGAAAAGTGACCAATTACCCCAACCCGATGTCAATCTGGAGAGCCTTAATTATCTCCGAATTATCTTAAATAGATAGGTGAACAGGCTAACATTTGAGAAAATTTTATTTGTATTTTTTAAATTGAATTTTCAGGAAAATGTAATCAAATTTACACATATATTAATTTTTCCGACTAACCGATTTCTCTCTCTCTCTCTCTCTCTCTCTGTGTGTGTTTGTGTGTGTGTGAGGGTGTGTGTGTAAAGAATTTGATGTCTTAATGGTCGCTCCCTCATCACTGTTGGATTTTATTTCTTTTACATGCCATTCTTTAATACTATATCACTTGTCACAATCAATGCTTTCCAATCTCTGTATTACAAATACTTTTTCTACGAGTCCTCACTGGCTTCTCTGTGTATATAAGTATCTCCGCCATTTCCCCGGATACTTCCAGTAATGTTGTAACCGCCATCTTCCTAATTTAACGTTTCCCTGTTTCTACAGTTTATGGTAACGGGTTTGTGGTGGATCGGAAAGCATTATCTTTTCTTTATCTGCTGTTCCCTATGGAACTCTGATTGTTCTGTACTAAGTAGAGAGCTGCAAATGACTCAGATATTTTATTTCATTCTTTTCTGAATTTTCTCATTTTGACTAAAGAAACTTGTACATCATTTGGGCTGACATTTGCTTGGATAATGTAAAGTACACATAAAATAAATACAGAATAATTATAAATTGTTACATGTACCATGTTAAATGAAATGTGTTTGAAATGTAACCTGTGCTCTTTAGACGAATTTATGAAAAATAAATTCATGTACATTTTCTCTGTTTCGTATCCCTTTTATCTTATAGAAATAACGTAAATCTATCTTTAAAAGGATACTCCACTCTCAAAGTACAAAGTGCCACGAAGACTTTGATTATTTTGCATAACGAGGCAAGCTTCTGACAAATGAGCTTTAACAGTCTAATTTAAATCAAACATTCTACAAATTCTATTATTCTTATAATAGCCTTATTTACAAATTCAAATCAAACATTAATAAGAAGACCCTGACACTTTGTCAAAGTGATTAAAAGTATCAGATCGCATTAAGCGATTGAGAGCAATATGAAAACCATCTATCCTTCTGTGTTCAATAATTCAAAAGTGAAAAAAGAATAAGCTAGATTACACGATCAGTTTTTACTGGTCCCAGCTGACAAAACAGGTAACAACATTCTCCATGTTTTTAAGGCTCATAAGTTGAATTGTATTTTAGATCACCTGGGATTTAATTCTGCAATTGGTAATCCAACTTATAACAATATTTCCTCTCTTCTAATTGGTAAATTCTTCAAAATCATATTTCAGTCTTGAATATTTTTAATGTTCCCAACAATCAAATAGAATTTGAATTACCATATCTATACTAGATTTCTTAACTTCATAAAAATCAAAGATTTATAGCGGGTTCCATTAAATGTTCTACCAAGCCTCTTTCCTTACTCCTCACTAAAATATTAACAGCAGTGAAGGAGAAACCTCAGGGGTACAGTACAACAAAATATTCGAGAAGTGGTGTAAATCAAATGTTGATACTCTAAAATTCAAAGGAACTTCTAGAAGATTTGAAATCACAAAATTTTATCAAAATCAATACCATCAAAACGTACGACTTTTCAACACTTTATACTACCATTCTTCGCGATATATTTAAGTCCAGGCTTTTTTATATCATTGACAGCTGCTTTTTCAACAAAAATGGAACTCGTAAATTTACTTATCTTGTATTGGTCATTTGCAAGATTATTTTGTTAAAAAGCATTCTGATTGAACACACAAGTACTTTGAAGTTGTCAATAAAAAGATGTTTGAGTTTCTGATTGACAATATCTATGTAATTTTTGGAGACCAGGTCTTCCAACAATCTGTCGAAATTGCCATGCGTACCAATTGCGCCCCCTTATTAGCAGACCTATTTTTGTATTCATACTTGTATGAGGCAGAATTTATTCAAAATTTTATACATGAGAAAAAAAACAAACACTTGCTGTGGCCTTCAACTCGACATTTAGTTATATCGACGACGTATTATCAATTAACAACGGTTACTTCCACTAATATGTCGACTCGATATATCCCAGTGACCTTTAAATAAAAGATACCACAATGTCTGCATGACACGTCTGTTTCATATTATTTTACCAGAAATGGACATTAATTGTAACCGAATAACAAAGCTTTATGATAAATGTGATGATTTCAACATTTCTATCGTCAACTTCCCTTATCTAAGTAGCAATATAACCTCATCACCTGTATATGGAGGTTATGCCACCCAGTTGATTCGATAGAAAAGAGCATGCTCTATGTATGAACAATTTCTGAAACGAGCCAAACTATTGACGAATGAAACAAGAATATCAACAGTCTCGTTTAAAGTCATCATTACGCAAATTCTATGATCGATACAATGACCTTATGAGCAAATACAATTTATCATTAAGTCGAATGCTGATTGACATGTTTCATACTAATTGTTAGGCCATTATTTACACACTGAATTATCTACAGATTTCTCCGTTTGCCCCCAATCAAAACAAGAAGCACACGGCGGGTATGACCGGCCGACAGAAGGTGTTTACTCCTCCATGGCACCTGATCCCGCCTCTGATATTTTTGGAGGTCCCTGTTTGCTCTGCTCCAAATTTGTATTGTTTCAATATACTCAGGATCTTGATTACTGCTCGTCATCTCCATATTTAATCTACGAGAATTTAAGTTTGTAACGTTTCAATTAGAGATAATTTTGATGATTCATTTTGGGACATCATGTATTCTATTTCATATATTGTATAAAATAATGTAAAATATGTGATTTTTTGATAACTTAAAATTCATTTTAAAAAGGAATATTGTCACATAGTTTGTGTTATATTGAAATTCCTAGCAATTAAATTTATATTACTGTTTTATAGTATAGGCAAAGAATCGGGGAATTTATTCTTTATATTAATATAGATAAATCAGTGCACAATATCTGTGATACAGTAGAGAGTTTCAAGTCAACTCGTAACTTTGCTGACTCGCAACCACGTCAATTCAACCCCAAGACATTAACTCTGTATCAACATGCAGACATCTTGTCCTAAGCAGGACTCAGATCGACTGTTCTCCCTCCAACAAAACATAAGGTCTACCTGTAACAGTATATTATTTCAATATAATGTACATAAATATACCAAGATGTTCATCTTTTACATATTGAAATGTAAAATAAAACCAGAGAGAGTAAAATTTGCCACTTTGGTTTTTTTTTTTTTTTGTTTTGAATCACGATAAATAACTTAAAAAAATAAGCAAGAAAAAAAATATCCTTAGAAGTATGCATAAATTAAAAACAAACAGTGAGGGATTCATGAATATTTAAATGATAATAAAAGATGACCACTCAGTACAGCATTTTAAACGATATATTTCTCTTGTTTCAGAGAGAAGAGAATGAAGGACCTACTCGATGCTCCTTTTGTTTTAACCTCTTTTTTTTAGAATTCTAATTCGTTGAAGTTTAGTTTTGAAACTAAACCGACTGTTATAATACTCAATGAAGAGTTGCTGCGCTGGAAATATCTTGTGCCATCTTGATGGATTCCACCAAATAATGAAATTTTCATTTTCCCCTTCTCCCCTTTAATTTTTTTTTTTTTACATAGCACATATTTCAGACTTCAATATTCATTTGTCTTTATATTCTCAAGCAATATTTGCATATTGTTAAAGAAACAGATGTATAAAAGTATAAATATTTAACAGAACAACAAAGATTTCAAAAAAGTTCAAGTTTCTTTGTAATCTTTGATGAGTATTTCATACTCGGAAGTTTACAAAGTTTTTGTAGTCAGCATCCAGAGAATATCCATAAGTAACATCATGACGTACTTAATTGAATGTAGAATTGTACAATTCCTAGTCTTTTCGTATTAAAAAAGAGTATTTAAGTCACGTCTAGATTGACATCTGTCGCTGTCGTCTTCTGTACTCTAATAGGTAGTGTGTTTTTCCATTCGAACACTGCCTTTGACCATGTGATTCTTCTTTTCTCAGCAAAGGTTCATCGGAAGATAAAGATCTCTGCGTCAGTCTTTTATTTTGTGATTTCACAGATTTGTCAATTATGTCTCTCGTGTCCAGACAACTTTTGGAAGTTGCTGTATTTTTAGCTACATCACTTATCATTTGTTTTTCTTCAACACAGCAATGTTCCTTCTGTGTGCTCTTTAACGACCTGTTTATCAGTGGAGATCCAGATTCTTTAATTGTCTTTAGAGAACATGTCTTCCTATAATTTGACGAATCGTAGTGATTTGAGACAAAATACAACAGCAACAAAGTTTCCGAGGATTGTGTATATACCATCTCCGATGAGCTCCTGTCCATTGTGTGTCTGTCCCTTTGGAACGCAATATCATTTAATTTTGGAGACATATCTCTCGCTTTATTTATATGGTGAAATGATGTAATTAAATGTATCTAGGTTAGTGTCAGTCATATAATGTACAATACACGATAAGTATGAAAATTGTTCTCATTCATACCTTATTACTGAACGTTTTTCGACGTTGAATTACAGATAAGTGACTAAAGATGTCAGATGAAGTTCAAAAATGCATGTTGGCCTGAATAAAGCAAAATATATAAAGAGTACTTTTTTGACAAAATATAATTTTGGAAACACCATTATAATTTCACATTGTATTTTACTCTTATAAATTACACACTAATCGTAGTAGAAAAAACCTTCATTGAGATTTTCCCCAAAATCACATCTGTAAAATAACACTTTGGATTGCACATAAAAACATAAATATTGAGCGGAAACATGTGATTGTTCCTTACTTTCTCGGGTTAGTACGATGTTTATATATGCAGAGGCAAGGAAGAATTTTCTATGTTCAAGTTAGTAAGAATTTCCTTGTCCAGTTATGGAAGCCCAATAAAATGTAGAACGAATATTCCATTCTTCGTAAGTAAGATGCTAAAAGGCTTGCTGTAAAAAATCTTTGGAAAATGTGCCACAGAAAGAACTACCTGATGAAATAGTCATTCGTATGTATTGTAGCTATAAAGACATATGAAGATGCCCCTTAAATCAATTCCTCAGCAATGTAAAACTGTATCATGATCCCATTCTGATTTTAAAGTTAACTCTTATTATTATTATCAAGATCTTTTGCCTCAACGGATGATCTTGTTATTTTTTTTTTTTTTTTGTTTTCACTATTAGTACTTTTTCTTACAAATCTTGTGCTTGCGATTTCTAGGAAACGGTTTGCTCGATTTTCATGAAACTTTCAGATCTACTAAAACATTGAAGAAACAAGATGCATGTTTTTCATTAAGATGACGTCATATGGTTCAAGCAAAGCGGACATAGTCTCAAAAACGAGTATCCGGTATTATCTAAAGAAACTTTTGGGAACTTTTAATCTTCTATTTTTAGTCGTTTAGAGCACTTCAGACCATACCAAAATGAATTAGAAAATAAAAATAATATTAGATTAATTGATCTCATCCTTTATCTGTTTTTTAAAAATATTTCTTGAAGATTGAAGATGCCTATTCCTGTCCTCTATAGTTGTTTCTTCGCCAGTTCAATGCCTGTCGAGGTTCTACATAACTTCATCAGAAATCGGATGGAAGACCTCAAGTTGCTCACAAAGAGATCTCATTTTATTATTATTGTTGTTGTTGTTGCTGTAGGTGGTGGTGGTATTGTTGTTGCTGCTTTTTAATTGCCTTTTCTTGGAGAGTAATGTAGTTCCTTATTTAAATCATTTTGATTCGCCTTTACTGTAAACTTCTTGAAATCAGTTTGGTTATGTTGAATTAGTGGTTCTAGAGAAGTTGAAAATATCAACAAGGAATACGACAACGGGTGGTATAATACACGAATCTAAATGACACTGCAATACCGAGGGACTAAATCTGTTTGCTTAAAGGACTTATCGCATATTTCTAAATTACTTGAAATTAAAAACGTAATACCTTCCTTATGATCACAAGTTATAAATTTTGTGTTTTACTGCGGATAAATCAAACTAATTAACTCAAATGAAAACCCCTCAATAAAAAATCCAAATTAATTAGATATCGATCGCGTGACCTTGTGACGTCAAATAATCAAAATAATGGCTGATCAGCTCTTAACGTTAATCTAAAATATACGCGATACAACCTAGATTTTCTGCGTTACTGACTTTATCGATACTTGTATGAATTTTGGTATCCAACCTTATATTTTTAAAGTGTCAGAAAGAGATAATCCGCAAAATCTGTCAACATTTGTAGAATAGCAGCAAAGAAAGGGGGAGACCCCGCGAGGCCAAAAAATTATAGAACTTTTTATTGTTTATTTTTATTATAATATTAGATGTGCCATCTTTTTGCTAACTTTTTCTTGTGATGTTTTGTTTGTCTTGTTTTATATGTACTTTTTTTCTACTCGTTTTTCGGGGGATCAGACATTTTCATATTTTAATCAGAGCTTGTGAGTCTGATCCCCTTCTTGTGTGTTAAATTGCTTACATTTATACCGTATTTAAATAAATGACATAATTCATCTCTATGATTGTGTTGTATTTTATTTTTACAAATTTAGCAAAAACTAGCTGCGGTGAGCTTGCCTAGAATTAGAAGACATAAATTAATTCATGGAAGTGTACCTTTGTATATATTGTAAAGGCTGACGGACTGAAAAAATAAAATCCCAATCTCAAAACATTAGCGTAATTAGAGCTAAAGATTCTTAAAGTATAGTGTATTAAGTATACACAGTATAAAGTATAGCGTATTAAGTATACACAGTATAAAGTATAGTGTATTAAGTATACACAATATAAAGTATAGTGTATTAAGTATACACAGTATAAAGTATAGCGTATTAACTATACACAGTATAAAGTATAGCGTATTAAGTATACACAGTATAAAGTATAAGTGTATTAAGTATACACAGTATAAAGTCTAGTGTATTAAGTATACACAGTATAAAGTCTAGCGTATTAAGTATACACAGTATAAAGTATAGCGTATTCAGTATACACAGTATAAAGTATAGCGTATTAAGTATACACAGTATAAAGTATAGTGTGTTCAGTATACACAGTATAAAGTATAAGTGTATTAAGTATACACAGTATAAAGTATAGCGTATTAAGTATACACAGTATAAAGTATAGCGTATTAAGTATACACAGTATAAAGTATAGCGTATTAAGTATACACAATATAAAGTATAAGTGTATTAAGTATACACAGTATAAAGTATAGTGTATTAAGTATACACAGTATAAAGTATAGTGTATTTTTATAGGTATTGAAACATATGTTAGGAATTAAAATGTTCAGCATTTTTCGTAATTAGACTAAATGTGTCATTGATAACTCCGCTAGCAGTGTGTTTTCTCATCTTTCTATCACTGAATTATCGCCTATGACGTTAGAGCAGTATTTCGTCGAAATCCCATTGAAATACACATATCTCCGTATTTGAATTTCAACTCTCAATATCGCTTAAAATATGCATACAACATTTACTGATTTCAGCATTTTGATAAAGAAGGTTGCAATTACAATTTTCTAAGAGCATGCGATAAGTCCTTTAATCTGGGATTATCCAGCAATTTCAAAAAAGGATGTAGCGAATACTTTAATAATTTTAGAAGTAGTTCTTTGAGAGTTGAAAAACATGAATCAATAAATGGGGGAATCACAAAAGTTAAAAATTAAAATTAATTTTGATAACAATTCTAAATCTGTTCAATTTGTTAATAATGTTTAATGTTAACAATAAGTCAACTCATTTCTTTGACACACAAAAATCAACAACAGAAGATATGTATCATGAGATAGACTCTCTCTCTCTCTCTCTCTCTCTCTAAACAGTATTGTCACAGTTAAGATGAATCTTGAAACATTTTAAAATACCGTAGCTGAAATTATTACACCTACAGGACAAACTGGAAACATAAATAAATATACTGTATAATGTTTTCATTTTTTAAATTAAAAATTTCTGACATCGCAGTAAAACATAAGCCCATGAAGTTAAAGAGTTACCAGAGTATTATGTTGAAACTTTTCCTAGGTATGCTTTCTACACACACGCATTGCCTTCTTATAAACAATAAACATCTATCTTTATAACAAGCACAATTGCTTATACAAATCTTCAATTATTTTCTTATTTCAAAGTAGCCCTCAACAAGTCATGAATCTTTTCTTACGTGTTGTATGACTTGTTTCCCCGCAAGTTATGGTAAAAAAAAAAAGAAATCCATATTTTAATCATTTTTATGATGTTTTTTTGAAACAGAAGGTACTTTCTTTGACCAAAAAGGGCTCAAAAAAAAAAAAACCCAAAGAAAACCTCTTGATCAGACTAGTCTACGTCTACTGTTTTTTCTTAATTACATAGATATTGGAATAGCGTAACCTAAAAAGAAGTCCTCTGGTCAGTGGGTCAGTGTTTATAGCGTTGATTTACACGTTTGATGAGGAAACTGCATCTTATAAGGTAAACAATGATTTGGTTTACTTCGTACAATATGTATGGAAGTGGGTCAAACATTTTGAGAGTGTTGAAAGCACCCTCATTATCTATGATTTACACAAACCCGAGCTTGAACTCAAATTAACACATATTTGTGACTCTGAGCTGAATGATAAATGATTGTGCTCTAAATTCCTCGATAACATATGGAAATGTACCACTTTCAGAGGAAAAATAAATTGAAAACAAAAGAATCAATAATTCAGCATCTGTTACAGAATGAGATCCGCCTTTTTTGTCACGTGACCCTTTATTATAGAGGTTATAAGTCAAGACTGCCATTTTGGTTAGCCAGTATTTATAATACGAAGTAAAATATAAATATATCATACCTAAATCGAAAGAACGGGTATTAATCACTGCTTGTTTTCGAAAATGTTTCAGTTGGTCAAATATTAACTTACTATACTTTAACAAAAGCTGCACAATGTCTCAATCTATCGTGAAGTTTGATAATGTCGTGCATGTATATTCAGGTTGTCTCCATGATGACAGTTATTTAACTCTAGAACATCTGAAAGGAAGAATATCTGTGGCAAAAAACAATGAATGTAAAAAATCAGAAGCTGTGAGGAAATTACTGTTGTGTCTGAAGTCACATAGAGAACTTCTTCAGGAGCCACGGATCAGGAAAAGAAGTAATTCTCTTAATTTGACCAGGGCACGGGGTTCTTTGAGGAATGTTCTGAAGGATGGGCAATATGCGTCAAATGTCCAAATTCCAACATCTACAAGGCGCTTCATGTCAGTAAACCTGGAACTTAAAACCTATACAAAACATTTTCTTGATTTCTACGGAGAAAATGTGAGGAAATCGACAGAGCCAAAAATAATTGCCAGGAATATTCCCAAAATTTAAGACGGAAAAACATGCCAAATAAATTATATATTGTCTAAATTTCCTTGCTGGAGACAAATAAACAATCTGTGACTTGGCATATTTATTTTTCATTGTAGAAAGACCGTGATTTTATTTACGTATGAAACCTGATTGATGTTATTTTCAAATGTTGTGAGTGTTAATGTGTATTTTTATTTTTGAGTGTTTACTTTTATCATTAAGTGGTAACATTTAATTATTGTGCGGTATATATTTTTAATATTTAGTAGTGTGACTTAATAATTAAGTGGTATATGCGTTTACTATTTAGTAATGAGTTTATATCGGTGTGATTTTATTTTATGGTGGTATGGTTTTGATTCAGTGTTGTGTAGTTATTATTTAAAACTGTGTTTTAATAATTTTATTGTATGTTTTGATAATTTAGAGGTGTGTTTTATTTAAATCTGTGTTTTTATTATTCAGTGATATGTTTGATATTTTTAAGAAGTGTGTTTTTTTATTACTTAATTGTCCTTTTTTAAAAAAAAAAAAAAAAAAAAAAAAAAAAAAACTATAAATATTTTGTTTAAGATTTAAATTATATCTATGTTAACTTATTTTTTTAATCATTTAAAAGTTTGATTATTTCATGTCCAATGTGACAATCTGATGAAGTCTTTATGATATTTTTTCTATAAGATGGCGTATTTTATGTGCTTGCATCTTTTTTTTTATTATTTTGATTGTGTTTGAATTTTCCCATATTATGTACACTTATTTTCTATTGCATTTGTGCTTAACTTTTTGAGATAGATGGTTTATAATAAATCTTGCACATATTTTTGCCGTTTGTTTTCCTAATTTGGATTATTGTTCTTTTTCTCCCCAAATATTATACAGTTATTGCTATTTTCAGGTCAATACGATGAATTAGACACTTGAGGAGTAAAATATTCGCCGAACCGAGTCTGATCGACGAGTCGAGTATTGTAATCCTTAGGTGTTTAATTCATTGTTTTGACCGAAGAAATGAAAAAGGTGAAGATAATGAACAGTAATCGATCTCTTGATATCTATAAACAATACAAATCTGTGAACAGGACATAAAACATAAAACCCCTGTAAATTCTAGGTGTTGGATCAGGTGCCTGGGCGGAGTAAGCATCCCCTGTTGACCGGTCACAACCGCCGTGAGCCTTGAAAGGACTTTGCTTTAGATGTTTAATATCTAGGCACTGTAAGGTTTGTTTATAATTGAAAAATTTGGAAGCAACAGTTTGGGATTATCTGTAGGCAATACAGGGTGTAGACTACATTTTGAAATATGATTGAATGCAAGACAACTTTTTTTACGATTAAGAGTGTTACTACTGTTCACAGCATCTATTCCTTTGTAGGCAAATTTAATTTTAAGGAACCGACCAGTTAAGTCAGAATTATCTCAATTGTTTCATTGTATGATTCAATGATACAAACTTGCAATGTTAAGTGTTTGCAATTGCTGAAGGCCTAGCTAAAGAGTATGAGAAAAACGAGCTTAAAATAAGCATAATCAGTTGTATCAATTTGGAATTTTTAAATCTATTTTAGGTGCAATGTAAAAATAAATAATTGTCAGGCACAAATATAGGATCGATTTAAAAAAAAAAAGGGGGGGGGTGCATTATAGGGGGAAAATGGATAACGTACCTGAAAAAAAAATCTTCGACTAGCCCCCTAAAAAGCGGAGAATTCTCCCAACTTTAAAGTTTATTTTGGGGGATGTTAAGGTCCACGGGAGGAGCCCTACAATGAACATTTCTAAACTGAAATAAAAAAAATCTACGTTCATAAAAAATGTTGGTAGGGGACAGGTCCCCTTGCACCCCACAATCCACCCCTCAGCCCAGATTCTATATGCCTGAATGTTATGCTCACTTGAGTGGAAGTCGATGAAATAACTTTCCTAAACTATTTGTATCAATTTGGAATTTTCCTGTCCAATGAGGGAAAAATAAATCCTTACATTCAGCTGGAACAGCGCATGCGGTTGTACATAATGTAATATTTTTTCTACAATGTTGGATCTCAGTCAATCAGCGAAATAGGAAATATTCAATCATAGAATATTATGAAATGTTATGTTCGAGTCATGACGTATTATGCCCATCCATACGTTATGTCAATTCCATTCTACAACTTGTCAAAATTAATGAATAACAAGCTAACTCAGGGAATTTGTGTCCCATAAAAAAAGAGGAGAGTGGAAGAACTGGAAACGTTTCGCAGATAGAGAAAGAAAAAAGGTCAACCTTGACCTTTCAGCTTTTGGCCTTAAAGTCGATAGGAGTTTTTTATGAAGTTAAATTCATGACCCAATGTTTCATTGCAAAAACTTACAGAAAAAAAAAATAAAATCATTATCTGAAAACTATGTAATCAATATATATTTCTGACCTTGACCTATGGATCTTTGGGTTTTTTAAGGCCATGGGAAGATGTGATATAACATTTCATTGCAAAATATCAGTCTTTTTAAGATATAGTCTGGAAAAACAGTGCTACACAGACAGAATGTATGAATTTATGACCTTGACCTCTGACATTTTGACCAAAAAATCGTCAGGGGCCATAGAAGTTGTGATATTAAATTTTATCGAAGAAAGCTCAAAGAAAAAGCTAAAGTAATCATCTGAAAATGTTATTTGTAAGATACAAATTAAAGAACTTTGACCTTTTTACCTCAAAATCAAAACGTTTTTAGGCCATAAGGAGCTGTGATATATAATTTCATTGCAAAAGGTTGAAAACTTTTTAAAATATTGTCCGGAAATGAAATTGTTACACACAAACAGAATGCATTAATTTATGACCTTTTGACCTCGAAATCGATCGATAGGGTTTTCTTTACGTCATAGGGAGTTCTGATATTTCATTTTATTGAATAAAGCTAAAGAAAAAATAATGTTATGAAATGGAAAATGTCATTGAAATGTTTGATTGTTGATCTTGTCCTTTGACCGTTCGACCTCAAAATCAATAAATGTCTTTTTTAGTCGATGGGAAGTTGTGGTATTAAATTTCATTGCCAAAGTTCAAAGGCTTCTTGAGGTATCATCTGAAAACGAAATGTTACACACAGACAGAATGTATGAATTTATGACCTTGACTTTGAACTCAAAATTAATAGAGATCTTTCTTAGCCAGGAGTTGTGTTATAAAATTTCATTGCAAAATCTCAAAGTCTTCTTGAGATATCGTCCAGAAACGAAAGTATTACACGCAGACAGAATGTATGAATTTATTACCTTTACCTGTGACCTTTTAACCTTGAAATCAATCGGGGTCTTCTATAGACCATGGGGAGTTGTGTTATAAAATTTCATTGCAAAAGCGCAAAGCTTTCTCTCAAGATATCACCCAGAAACGAAAGTGCTACACACAAAAAGAAATATATACAAACGGACAGATAGACCGACGGACGGACTGACATATAGACAGACCCAAATTAATATCCCCTACTTTCAGAGAAAGCAGGGTACATCAAACATAATTCCATGTTGTTGTTTCACTGTCAGATGACGAAGAAAACAAGCTGTGGATTAAGATATTCTTGGGTGCAAATATGAATTTGAATCCAAGTCATTATTAGGAAGACAGAATTATGTGTCCATGAAGTGAAAGCAGTAATGTTTTGAAAATACTATTTGTTTTAAAAAGTCAAATGTTGAATTTTGGGGGGAATTAATGCAACCTCTATCAATTTCCTGAATTACATACTTAAATCCATGTAGAACATTTTTTTGTTTCATTTAAGGCATTGTATAATACATGTATGGCAATCCGTTTCTGTAAACTAAAACTATAAGTAAACGTCATCCTACAGATTGCCATTGAGATAAAAAAAAAAAAATTAAATCGTTCATGCATTTGAAAAATAAACGAATACCTTTTGATAGAAATTGATATTTTACAGAAATAAAGTTGTCCTAATCTATGATACAGTGTTTGAACTACGTGTATAAAGAATCTTTTTTTCAAAGTAAAAGCATGCTCAGAAATTCAGCATCTGAAATATTACGAAATATCGGACAAGATGTATACAATCAATCAATTATCACTACTTTCTGGCTGCGATGGATATTTTAAGCAAATTGAATATTAAGCTATTAAACTGAATTTAAACTGTATAATTTATATATATATTTCTCAGCAAAAAATTTGAAAATGTGGTATAGTTTTATATATTGAGGATAGAGGTATGTTTTTATTGGGGGGGGGGGGTCAAACATGCCGTTCTGTTAAGATGCTGTGGCAAAAGGAAAAATTGTATGCTTTTCATTTCTTATAAAATCCATATGGAGCATTTCAACAGACCGAACTTAAATGTTTATAAAAATGAAAGTATTATTAAATCTGGATTCCTTATAAAATAAATGTTGTGTGATATCGGGAAATTATTACTAAGTAATTTAATAAATAAAGATTAACATGCAAGTTCAGCACGTGTATCAATGATCGTGGTTAATATTGCATATATAAAAGAGGATCTTAAGTTTGGTGATGATGAAAACTCTCTCATGATGATTTTCTGTAGGATAATGTTCATTACGACATACTTTTGACCTTGATCTCGAAGATAAAGAATATTGTTCTACCTTTTCCGATAATACATTGATAAATAATATATAATAGGTATCGAGAAAATCAATACAAAGGAAACAGATCAAAAACATCCAATAAAGAAGAAAAACATCACAAAGATACACATATCTATTCATTTGTACAACATTTATACATAAAATCCAGGCAAAAGAAAAAAAATTAAATCTATGTTCGCTAAGTTTTCATGATCGATACATGAGATGAGATTGATATTGGTCTACTAACTGGAATAAAGTAATCTGATTTTTCATTCAATGGTAGATATTATATTCATTTGATAGAATTAAGATAATCACAAAAGTAAAGATGTCCATGACATATTCAATAGCATATCAGAAACGCCTCTCTCTTAGTGTGCCTCGTAATTATCGAGATTAGTCGTTCAAAATTCCATCTGGGTCAGCCAATCATAGTGACACAGAAAAATCATATAAAAATCCCAAGTCCTCACAATATCACTATTTTAGGACTTGACAAAATGTTTTCATAAGTCTAGTATTGTTATAAAACTTAAAATATTAGCTGTACAATGTCTCGATCAATAGTGAAGTTTGACAAAGTCTTGCGTATATATACTGAATGCATCCATGATGATCATCTAACATAAGGACACCTTAAGGAAAGAGAAACTGTGGTCAATTTTGGATGTAAAAAATCAGAAGCTGTGAAAAAATTACTGCTGTCTCTGAAATCACACAGAGAGCTACTTCTAGAGCCACGGTTCAGAAAAAGAAGTAATTCACTCAATTTTACCATGACAAGAGACAATATGAAGAATGTCTTAAAGAATGGACAGTACTCGCCAAACGTCCAAATTCCAGCGTCTACAAGGCGCTACATGTCAGTAAATTTGAAACTGAAAACGTGTACCAAACATTTTCTTGATATCTACGGAGAAAATGTAAGGAAATCGACAGAGCCAGAAAAGGGTTACAAGAGTCTTCACAAACTCTGAGATATGAAAAAAAGATTAAGGTTTGAATTAACTTGGTTGGGATAATTACAAACTTTACGAATTTAACTTTCTTTGTGCTTTGACTACCGTGTGAAACTTAAGTGATTAATGTCATTTTCAACAATGAATGTGGCTCATAATCTAAATTTTTATCATTAAGGTATGTATTGTACTATTCAGTGGTTTGTTTTACTATATAGTGGTGTGTTTTTACTATAAAGTATGTGTGTTTTTACTATAAAGTATGTGTGTTTTTTTCTATATAGTATGTGTATTTTCACTATATAGTATGTGTGTTTTTACTATATAACGGTGTGTTTTACTATAAATATAGTGGTGTAATTTTGGGTATAGTGATACGCTTTTACTATATAGTATGTGTGTTTTTACTATATAGAGGTGTGTTTTTACTATAAAATATGTGTGTTTTTACTATAAAGTATGTGTGTTTTTTTCTATATAGTATGCGTATTTTCACTATATAGTATGTGTGTTTTTACTATATAACGGTGTGTTTTACTATATATATAGTGGTGTAATTTTGGGTATAGTGTTGCGTTTTTACTATATAGTATGTGTGTTTTTACTATATAGAGGTGTGTTTTTACTATAAAGTGCTGTGTTTTACGGTATAGTGATGTTCCTTTTCGACAGTTGTACCAGAAAAGCACCAACGTTTTATATATTTCATAATCTACCAGACTGAAATCATTTTTGAACATTGATATTGTCATTATTTTTACATATAATAATGAGGTTGTTTTTAAATGGTTTTAAAAATCGGTTGCAACAATAATTGCAATTATTTTCCCTTTTGAAAATAGTATTGTAAGCGACGTTTTGTTTATTTCCAGATTATAGAAAAATATAATGTGACACATTTACATCCATAAAAGTCTATGACCTGGAGAAATTCCAAAAATATATATCATACATAACAACTACATTACATCATATGCTAAACATTTTCTGTTAGATCTTTTAAAAAAAAAGGCAACTCCTGGCAATAGTATTCGGCGCACCAAATTATCATTCAGTACTGTGTTGGGCGAGATATACATGTAAGTCCTGTTTATACGAGAAAAGAGATGGCAACGACGTTCTTAAACACTGGTATATTACACACAAAGGAGAGCTAAACTGGTTATCAGATTTGGTTGTGTAGTTTTATTATTACGCAGTGTACTTTTATTGTGGTGGTGTACTTTTTTTTATCTAGTTATTATTTAATGGCATGCTTTAAAACATGCTTTAGCCTTGTTTAAAAGACCTGTTATATGCTCCATAATGGAGCAAGCATATAGCTATAACAACAATTAAAACGGCTAGGCAAATACGAACTCCAAACTGATAGCCTTTGCTATAAGAAAACGTGTTGTTTGTTCTCTATTCTGAAAAAAAAAGCAATATATTTCATTTCTTTTAAGGTCTACTGCTACTTCAATAAATGTTTAAATTTTATGCTTTCAATTAATGATAATTCGATGGCTTTTATTTACATGTGTATATTCGTTGTTTGTTTGTTTGTTGTTTTTTTTTTCATAATTTTGATCAGTGTAAGTTTTCATCTGTATATTACAAAATATTCTATGTAAACTTCACTTCATTTTGTCAATTCAATAGGTTGTAAATTTAATAAATTACAAACCTACATTAAAACTGTTATTTCACTTTAAAAGGAGGGAGAAACAAGCAAAAATTAACTTTTTTCTTTCACGTTATATCAGGAATAGTTCCAGTTGTAAGCAGGTGCTTGTTTGAAAGTTTTTTTTTTTTGGTTAATTTTCTTTTTAAAATAATGTAGTAATTTGTAACAAAATGCTTAAAAGTGAGAAATTAAAGCTGTTTAATTTTTTTTAATATTAATCAAGACATAGGCGGAACAAATGCTGAATGGAAATTTCTGAAAAAAATAACATGCGTTAGAAAAAAGGGCGTCGCATTTCCATAATACAAATTCCAAGCAATACATTAAAGTGATTCTAATGTAGGTCTATAATTATTAGGTCTACAATTCAACTGTTTCTTGGGTATAAATATTTTCTGTACAAAGAGGATATTCATTTTTGTACTTGGATTTGGAAGATCATTCCCAAGTGGGATAGGCTTTCAGGAGTGCGAATCATGGGTGAACTATAAAATAATCATATATCACTATTGAAATAACAATTGCAAAACATTGGATTTCCTGTTTATTATATTTTCTTTGTTTCCTGATTTCTTTTCCTGTCTTTTCGTAATGCCATATCTAGGCAGGGTCGTTATAGATAAGCGATTGAGAGATTTAAAATTGTAAACATGGACTTTAAAAAAAATTGGAGACAATTCGGCACTTTAGGTCCGTATCAGGAGTTTTTAATTACTCTTGCTATCAATAGGGAGCATTTTCTTTTCAACACTCTTTGAGAAGGAAGGAAAACTGTTCATTTTGCCGCGCTTCTCGTCTTCTAATAGTGAAAAAATATCATTTTTTTTCCCCATTGTGAAATTGTCACTTTCTGAAATGTCAGTTTTATAAGAAGGATAATTCACAATAATTATATGCGATAACGAAGTCTTTATACCAAATATTAAATGCCACCCAGTAACAAATTGATTGATATATAAAGTCACTACTAGTGTAATAAGTCTTAACCTTTTTTTTACTCAATCTTCAAGAGCATATGTTGTTATACTTCATTAAATTAATTCGAGTTATTCTTTTTTTCAGTTGTATTATATTTCGATGAGAAAAATAATAAATAAAATACAAAAATAAATAAGAGGACCGCGGGCCTAATGCTCATCTGAGTCAACTTGGCTCCATCTTTTCTTCTTAATATCCTTCCACCACAAGAAATATTCCTCATAAATCTTATTTCTTGGCAATTTTTAGAGCGATTTTTTGATTGAATGTTGTTCAATTTGCATAATTTAATTCAAATAAGTTTTTAAAATTTGAATTGATAATTTTGATATTAAAGGTTTTGATTAAACTTTTCCAAAATGCTGTCGAGTGTCAAAAACCTGAAGAAAAGCTTGAAGAATTTTGAAGGAATATTGTGAAAATGTCAATTAGTTTATCTGTTATATTCACCTTTTTCATTTACACAATTGGTTTTGTTTCTTGGGAATATTTTGTCCCTATAGTGAAGCAACTTTCAAAAGGCTGTAAGATAACAAAAAATTATGATTTAGAATGAAACAAAATGCATGTAAATTAATTATTTTTCAGATTGAATATAGCTTGAAGTTGTTTCTTATGTTTTACAACTTTTGTTTCCTGGCCAAAATACTTATTTAAATTGATTTTATCGATTTTTGACACTCTCTCTTCCAAATATGCCGAAAAGCAAAATAATTATCTTGTTTACATCAGTAATAATATAAAATATGACAATTATAGTCTTGTATGAGGTCAATAGATTCAATTACTTCATATTTTTAGAAGCTTGGAATTCAATACATGTGCTCAAAACAAGGCAATTATCTTCAATTTGTTAAGATAATGCATGTTACGAATTTTACATGTTTGTACTATAATTGGACTAGTGGACATCTTGGGCGAAGTGAACATATCAACCAAGACAGCGAGTATATGGATTTTTAAAGCATGGAAACTTTGTTGAAATCTTTAGGATGGCGGGTACCTTACAACCCTTTATATAACAATTTATATAACTTTGTAATGCAATTCCTCTGCAAACTGCAAAACTACGTACGATAAAGAGACAGGATGCCTGCACATACCAAAAACGTCATTTCAAGACTACACAATTCCCCTTTATTTCAAATCATCCAGTGGTCGCCGTTTTCGTAAGAGATCATGTCACCAAAAATTTTCTAATGAAGTCAATTTTTCCAAGAGGACACTTCACATACAAAAAAAATTAATAGGCTATTTAAATAAATGTAATAATTTTAATCGAACATTAAAGGTTTAACTTCAAAAAATTCTACCAAAAAGAGAAGGCAAATCAACTTGCTTATGTGCATCGCTTATAATAGCAATGTCTTGTATGAGGTCAAAGGTCTTTTTTTTTTTGATTAGCTTTTTTTTTTATAGCATTTTGCGAGTACCTGCTAAAGATCTATGATGGAAAAATCTAACCACATTCCTATTCTGGGTAGGTGATAGGCATCCATTACAGTACAATCAGTTCAGTTTCCAGAAGTCACAACCCTAACAAAAAAGTTACATAGTTAACTATACTTAACTATAGTTTACTATACATGTAGTTAACTATAGTTAACTATAGTAAATCAAAGTTTTCACTATAGTAAATCAAAGCATTTTTACTAGGAATTTCAGATCGAAATATTATTTTTGTTTAAATTCCTACAAGCAATATTCTCTAAGATTAAAAGAAATTATTCTTGTATATATACATATTACTTAAAAAAATACATCACTGGTATGTAATTCAGGAAACATTAAAGCTCTAAATCTTCAAAAACGTTCTGGTAAACTATAGTTAACTATAGTAAATTTTTGCTAGGGAACATTCCTACTACAACAATACGAGATGCCCAATCTGATGATTTATAGCATTCTAGCTGGCTAGCCTTTATATTTTTCTGTTATCACATCTGCAAAAGTATCTTTGAAACAAATTTATGGGATTTTCAAAATATTATGGAAGTACTCAATTCGATCCTCCCCAACATTCTCAACATTTCTGATCTGCTATGAAATTATTGCGTCTCTCTCATACTCTGTCAATCTTCTAATTTCCAAACATTCTAAAAGTATAGTCTTTGCCATTCTCCATGTATGACCCTACTTTTGCGAGCATTTTCAACAGTATGTATTTTAGTGCATTTGCATTAATATTTTTACTGAATTTAATAAGGAAACACTGCACATTCACAATGCGTTTAATCAAGGGTGAACTTTCTGAAAGGATCAAAGAGCGATTTTGCAATAATCATATTTTCTTCAGTTGGAAAAGTTACCAATGTCGAATATCTTGCGTCTATAAATACATGATTATAATATTACACATTGAAAAAAAAACTACCCCTGACATTGCGGTTATTGTGCTTATTAACTACTAGTAGAGGTAATTCGTCATCTCTTTTTCTTTCAAGCTTAGTACCTTTCTTTGGATATTGTTCACTAATAAAATCATCTCAGAAGAAAATCATTATCTAAACTTGTAAAATATATAATCCATTCAAACTCTTTCTGTCCAGTCTTGACTTACACAAATTTCCTTTTACTATAAGTGTTGTTCCAGTATCATATATTTTTTTTTCAATATACTTTATGCTTCTTCAGCTTTGGGTCTTTATTCAATTTCAATGCACCTGAAGACTTTTTGGTTTGTGTCTGTAACCTTTGCGTCAGTGTTAATACGCAGTGTTTTCCTGTACACTGCTATAGGACCTAAAGCTCGACAACATGTATTTTGGTCAATATGAAATTAAGCATTCATCTTTTTATGTGGTTAACAAAATATGAATTTTAATGAACAGTGAAAGTTGTTTACTTAACAAAATTGAAACCATAATAAAATCTGCTTATTTATCAAACTTTTAAAACATGACAATGGCTCAAGTTGAAAATATAAACCTTTTAGATTATCAGCAACAATATTCTCATTTGAATTCTGATCAAAGGATCCAAAATATTGGCCAATCTTTTGAGTATAGGTCATATTCCACCTGTGGTCATCAGCATTAACGTCAGAAAGTGCTCCAGTCTGGGCTTCTAGAGATAAAGTCCAGACATAAGCTGACTGTCTCATTGGCCCGTGACCTTGACATTTAAGATATGACCTTTCAAACAAGGATTTTTAGAGTTTGGCCTGGACATATTAATTTGTGACAAAAACAATCATAATAAAATCAGTTTATGGTTACTGCAACCTATTATATGGGAAACACAACAACTTAAATCTTCTGGGATGTTTCATTACAAAATCACTGAAACCTTTAATTAGTTTATAGTTAGTATTCTCACTGCTTAAACAGTTGGAAAAGATTTAGCAATCAAAATCTCACTTTTAAAGTAATTTATATCACAAAACATCAAAATGAAGCGTTCACATAGCAATTATTTGTCTAAGATTAAATTCATGCTAGATTGATCGAAATGATGAAGTGGTCATTCAATCAATTGTACTGATATCGCCTTTTGGAGAGAAAACTTGCTAATAAGCCAAGAAAATATCCACGGTTAAAACAAATTAAAAGGTATAATCGGCTTTAAAAAAACACAAAGAAATTTTCGTTGATTATCATTGAAAGGCTACATCTAGATATATACGTCACATGATGACGTCTTAATGGAGTGCTTCTTTTGGCTCAAGACTCACTGAAGTCTATACATGGGATAATAATAGTAAACGTTTTATCCGTGACACTATGTTAAGATGAACATCGCTTGGGCCTAACATCTTATTTTTAATGTTCCTTTAAATAATGTACATATACAAAACTTAAAAAGTTTTTAATTTTTTAATTTAATTGCAAAGACTGCATCGGTTTACATACAAGCCATGACACACCATTGAAGCTTGAAACACAAATTATAAGCTCTAATCACATGCACGTCTAGAGCAATCATTAAAAAGCATATGAATCATTTGTAGTTTTTGACAAGTAACATCTGAACCATCTCAATCTCAATCAGATCCAATTTTGTTTAATAATGAACAGTTTGAACTTATCCAAATTGAATTTTGACATATTGAAAAGTTATAAAAATAAACGTTAAGAAATCCTGGTATATAAAATTATCCCATAGAATAGATATATAAGAAATAATTGAATTGTTGACCCAGAGGTATATATTGGGGAAATATACAAATTTCAATAGCACAGTTACATAGTACTAAAATCATTATGTACAAACACATGATTACTTGATAAGACAACATGGGATAAAACCAGTTAAGATTACTGAGATAGCTAGCCGCTGATGAGCGCAAATTTCTGACGGCAACAGTCTAATCCCTTGAATTTCCGTGAGAACTCGACCAAAATCGAGTATCGATATTCACCTGACACTTAAAGAGGAAGACTGCTGCATCAAATGTTAAAATACGATCCCAGCTCCTTTACTGTAAACATGTGCACTTTCAGCTGAATTAACTGAGCCACTTTTTACAAAAGACAAATATTGCTCAACACTATATAACACTATGCAAAGCATAATTTGTTTTCAAATTGAATGAAATTTTTTATTGTTATACCTTTGAGTAATTCTCATTCGGTGTGTTTCTAAAGGTGTATTTAACCTCTTTTTAACTTCTTTTGCTTATGTGTTAAACGGTGTTGTGTAATTCTAAGAATCAATTATTACTATATTGTTTTATATGAAATATGGAGATAACGAACAGTATTCAAGCTCATAGTCCACTTAAATAATACAAATCGGGAGCAGATCAAACATGGACCTCCAAAAACAGAGAGGCGGGATCAGGTGCCATGGAGAAGTAAGCATTCCCTGTCGACCGGTCACACCCGCCGTGTGTTCCTTGTCATGATCGGGTAAACAGATAAATCCGTAGAAATTTCAGTATGTAAATAATGGCCTAACAATTAGTATGAAAAACGTCAGTCAGCATTTGACCTAATGATAGATTGTATTAATTTTGCTGATAAGGTCATTATATCGACCTTAGAACTTGCAAAATGATGACTTCAAACGAGACTGTTGATATCCTTGTTTCATCAACTTGTTGGTTAATAGCTTGCCTCGTTTTAAAAATTGATTGTACGTAGAGCATGCTCTTGCGAATCGAATCAACCGGGAGACATAAACCCCATATGCAGGTAATAAGGGTATACTGCTACATAAGTAAGGGAAGTTAATGATAGAAAAGTTGAAATCATCACGTTTATCATAAAGTTTTGCTGTTAGGTTACCACTAACGTCTTTTTCTTGTAAAATATCCAAATATGAAACAGATGTGTCAGACTCTGTGGTGTCTTTTATTTCAAGTTCACTGGGATATATCGAATTGACATATGAATGGAAGTAACTATTGTTAATTAATAATACGTCGTCGATAAATCTAAGGCCAAGTGTTTTCTCCTTCTCGTGTAGAAGTTTTTGAATACATTCTGCTTCATATGAATACAAAAAATTAGGTCTGTTAATAACGGGGCGCAATTGGAATCAATGGGAATTTCGACAGATTGTTGGAAGACCTGATCTCCAAAAACTACATAGATATTTCAGTTAGAAACCCAAGCATCATTTTGATATCAACTTCAGAGTACCTGTGTGTACAATCAGAATGTTTTTTAATAAAAAAAAAATTGTAAATGACCAATGACAAGGTAAGTTATTTACGAGTTCCATTTTTATTGAAAAAGCAGTTGTCTATGATATCAAAAAGCCTGGACTTTAATTTATCGTGGAGAATGGTTGTATAAAGTGTTGAAAAGTCGTACGTTTTGAGGTTATTGATTTTGGTAAAATTTTGTGATTTCAAATTTTCTGAAAGTTCCTTGGAGTTCTTAAGTATCCACATCTGATTTAAACTACTTCTGGAATATACTGTTGTACAGTACTCCTAACGTTTCTCCTTCACTGCTGTAAATATTTTAGTGAGGAGTAAAGAAAGACGTTTGGTAGAATATTTACTGGAACGAGCTATGTATCTTTGTAAGATTTTTATGGAGTTTTGGAATCCAGTATAGGTATGGTAATTCAAATTCATTTTGATTGTTGGGAATATTAAAAATATTTAAAACTGACATATGGTTTTGAAGAATTTCCTCCTTAGAAAGGGACCTATGGGTATAAGTTGGATTACGACTTGCAGAATTAAATCCTAGTTCATCTGATGATGTTGGATGATTATGTATCAAATGTTCGATATCTAGGATAATCTAAGCAATTGTCGATGTATATTTGTAAGAAATATATTTGTGATTAAGAATATTACTTATATTAACTGCCTCAATTCCTTTATTGACATATTGAAATTTAAGGAACAAAGGTGTTGTTTTAGCAGTATTTTCTTCCTTGAAACGTGGCGGTTTAAAGAGCCTATGATTTGCAATATCCATAATCACACGATCCGGAGGAAAGAGGCATGCCCCTGCAATCGTTTGCCAATCCATGATGCGATCAGAATAGTACAAAGAATGTACCAAGTAATAATTTACTTGAGATATCTAATTAGATTTCCTTTTCAACTCAAGTCTATCTAGATGGATGTTCATGTGGTATTCTGCTACGAACATTTTATAGTTTATAGACATTGTTCTTCCAGGCTTCCTTTTTCGAATTCTAAAAAGCAGTCGTTGGGTTAAAATGGTTCACTGTTACAAGAAGGGTCCGTCTTCTTTTGAATAATACACAAATAACATAATATATCATTATTGTACCTTGCGTGTGATAACCCGATATAATTTGAAGGTTGTATCGACAAAACTATTATCTTAAACAGACAGCAATTCGGAAATACTTCGCAACAATGTCCTTTCGCCATCTACGGTACATGTACTTTCAAGGAAAAACTCAATGGTCGAAATAAAACAGTGTCTGTATATATTTTATAAAAAAAATTCCAAAAACAGGTGATGTGTACAAGGTTGTGAATATTGAAACAGTAGTTTAATATTCATTTAGAGTGAAAAAAAAAATGCATATTACGTCTTAGGCGTGGCATCCCAAGACAAAATAACTGCTATTTACGCTGTTGTTTACCAATTTCTTAAATTGTAGCTTTTAAGAGTTCTTTACATTTATTTGATAGCAATATCAAAAGTTGTCGTAAAAGCAATCACCTTAGCCGTTCTTTCCATTTTGTCCATTCTTAGAATCCTACAATATTAGTATTAGTTGGACAGTTTGATCGAATTTGTTCACTCAGTGGCTCAATGATTAATTATGAGCGAACCGTCAAAACTCAACTGATTGTAACATTTTGTATTAAAAGAAAGTAGTTATACCAGGTAGGCACAATATTTTTAACTTTCCTTGAATGCCAATATACTCAGGCAACAAACAGGAATCATTTTATTCAAATTGTATTATATATATATATATATATATATATATATATATATATATATATATATATATATATATATATATATATATATATATATATATATATATATATATATATATATATACGAGGGGTGATCAAAAAGTTCGCGAACAATCTCTATATTTACAAAACCACAATTCAGATCAGATTGAAATTTGGCACACATATAGTCATACACATATTCTATAAATAGCAGGTGCTATATAATGTTTTGCTCCTTGTTTGTGACGTCACAATGTGAAAATTACGTCAGTATGTAGGTGACTTGTGACAAAAAATGGTTGACTCAGTCGTACTCGAGCAACGAACGGCTGTAAAGTTTAACGTGTATCTTGGAAATTCCTTTGCAGTAGAATATGATAATATGTACAAGGGTTATGAGGACAGAAGACTTAGCAAAAGTTCAACCATTAAATGGATTGATAGTTTTAGTGAAGGCAGGGAGATGGTTAAAAATGATCTTTGTTCCGTTGCCCAGCAAAAGCAAGCCGGGGAAAAGATGTCTCCTTAGTTCAGCAATTTGTTATGAAAGAACGCCAAGTTACAATTAGAAAAATAGTTGAATATCTTAACAATAATATAATTATTAAATCCCTAAAATATCGTTTACTTCAGACTCTAAACATATGAGATACGATAAAAAAAGAGGTAGTCCTTACTTTATCCACATTGGATAAACGACGCTCCCGAGACAGAGGACTCGGGTTTTGATGATCACCATGCTAATTTTGGGAAGGGATGTCCTTATCCACCCATCCTATTTCCGAGACTTGGCCATTTCTGACAGATGGACTGTTCTTGTTATAAAAAATAACTTGCATGGTAAGAAATATAAGACTCGGAAAAATCTTTTAGCTTCTCTGAACAGAACGCCACGGAGCATGTCACGTGACCGCCGTGATTCGCGCATGGGCAGAACAATGGCAGATGTACATTATAATTAAAGTGGACTACTTTAAAAAATAATGAACACTGAAACCTCATTTTATTTCTTTTAAGGAAGTAATTCAATTAGTTCGTATCTTTTTGATCACCCCTATATATATATATATATATATATATATATATATATATATATATATATATATATATATATATATATATATATATATATATATATATATATATATATATATATATTATATTATATTGGAATATTAAGTTTTCTTAATAGAAAAAAAAATGCAAGTATATATCAAAGTAAACAAAATTAATAATTTTCATGAATTATCTTACAATTTTCCTCCTCTTTAATGAATCTAAAATCCAGTTTATTGAGAGCATATCTAAATATGAGCTCACATATTTTTCGGGGGAGTGGGATAAACGCATACTTACTTTGCATTTAAAAAAACAATTTAAGGACACAAGATCTGCATATTTCGTGAAAACTAGCCCTGTTTTTTAAAAGTTATATATCGCAAACAAAATTTAATAATATTATGATTATTCTAGTTGGTGATATATATTTAAATATTTTCAAACTTAATTAAGGTACACATATAAACTGCTTATCCAGTTTTTCCATTACCACAAAGTAATTTTGCCAACAGATTAAAAAATATATTGATTGGTCAAATCCCTCTCCCTTTTAAAAGGAAAGTATTTGCATCAAAATCAGTGCGTTCAAAATTGAATTTAATCTTGAGGTCAGACGATACTTCCCAAATATCTGGGGGTTTTTTTTATCTCTTCATAATAAATGGAAAAATAGCCATTCTCATCATTATCTTGTGATTTTTAAACTGTTTTCAGAATGTCTTTAAAAATAAATACAACAAATATTGTGATACTGACAATTCAAGAGATTTCCAATAGGATTATATAGAAAACACCATTATCTGGTTCCTTGCATAAATGCTGGTAAGGTACCTCATTTTTTGTGAGGAAACTTGTTAAAGTAACAATACTTCAATGACAAAAGAAAAAATATATATATTATTGAGGAATGTGTAGTCTGACTTCAAGACATAAAGAGTCTAGACATTTCTAACGGCCGTGTGCTCACGTAATCTTTCCTTCACTTATATGTGCTGAAGGTATTCCTAATAATGCTATAAACTATAAATATAAAGTTATTACCTTGTTTTTCTTATAAATACGTCTATAATAATGGTTATCAATATGAGTAAGTACATGAAACTTGTTATTAAGACGTATTTAGGTCGGTTGACATTAACACATCGGGTCTCCATTTCTAGATACATACCTCTTTAGCAAATATTCTATATTCAATCACATATTCTTAATCTACGACTTAAGCAGCATCGGTGTACTTTTAATTTACACCAGGATACAATATCCACAGCTGTCCATCTAAGAGTACTTTGAAACATTGAATTCATATTTATTTTTTAAAAATATGTCAGTTTTGCATATAAATCTGTAGGTTGAGAATCCTTCCAAGGAGGAAAAATGTCACCACGTTCATATTTAATGGTAGGCATTTATTACAATGCAAATATTTAGATTCAAAAAGTGACAACATACATGTAATTCGTCAGTTCTATGTTACCAGCACAGTAAGAAAAACAGTTTTTGATGTTATATTGGCATCCAATCTAAATCCATCTAAATCTTTTTAATATTCTTCTGATATCATGACTTTAGACTTTCTATAAATAAATTTATGATTAACTGTTAACGTTAGATGTTATGGAACATATGAGATATCGTCCTCAATTCGTACTTAAGCACATACGTACTTTCACCATCTCCTTTACCATTGACCTTGACATCTCATGTATAACCTTGATCTAATGTTATGTTACATCTTTTGGTTATGATATAAATTTAAATTGAAATCCATTCAAGTGACATGGCCTGAACATGATTTGTAACAAACAGACAACCATACCAAAATCATTATCAGTATTGCTTCCTGTTGATGGTACATGTTTTAAAAGTTTATAGAATATTTCAATATAATTGAAAACTACTGAAACTATAATAAGTAAATAGTATTCCTACTACTTAAACAAAACCTCACTTTCAAACAAAACATACATCTGAAAAATCCAGTACTATAATAAAGCAATTAAATGTCAATGTATTAAAACAGATTGAACTGATGAAACAGTTTTTCTTATTTTTTTTTTTTCTAATTCTATTTTTCAAAGGCAAGCGCGAAAAATCCAGGAAAAGGTAATATTACAATTTAAGAAATTTTGAAATCAAATCTCAACCACAAAAAAAAAAATCTTAAATATACAATACCAACAGTATGATAGGAGTATAAAATCTGACTAAAATTAATAAGCTTTATGGTTTAGAAAAAGAGTATGCAAAAATGTAAACAAATTGAACAATTTTCACAATCTGAATCACCCCCACGCCCCCCTCCCCCCTCATCAATGAATCTAACTGTAATTTATTAAATGCATAAATTCTAAATACGAGCTAAAAACAGATTTTTGGGGGTAAATAGTGACTTCGAGCGGAGACCTACTATGCATTTAAAGTTCAAATTTAGGACAAAACAGCATCTTTCGTAAATTTAGAGTTGAATTGTTTTATCTAAGTTTAAATCACAAAAATGGCTGCATTTTTTTTTAGGAGTTGCGTTGCGAATTTTTAAAGAATTTGTCCCAATGGTATTTTTTCACTTATTATATGATTAAAGGTTGTGCCATAATGCTGCGAATCATGAATATAGAGTAATTGCTATGTTTTTGTCCAAAAAATACTACTTATATCGGTAATTAATGTTCTGGTACATGTTAGTTGTTAAGAGACCATAAAGATTGGATAGCATTGACACATTGGGCATCTTTTTCTTTTAACATACCTCTTTATGCACGTACGATGCTGTATTGAATTGCCATGTTCCTAAACCAGGATGTGAAGGTCGCGTGAATCACGCAGAATTGGTGTACTTTTACACGAGAAACAATATCAACAATTTTCCGTTATAAAATACTGACAGCCATTTGAAACTTGAAACACAATTTATATGCACTAGATATAGGTAATATAAATTATTATAACGCGTTTAAATCATTTTTAAAAATCTTCCAAAAATAAAGTACTCGTTATTTGTTATTTCAACATCTCAAGAGCCTACATCTATTTTCAGTTAAAACTGATCCACCTTGAGATAATTAGATTTAATTTTAATATGACATATTAAAAAGTGAAAATAAACACATGATATATGTTAAATAATCACTTTGGAAACAGCCTGAAGCATTCATGTAGAAAAAAATCGAAAGGTTGACCCGGACCGGAGGCATTCACAAGCTTTGACATCTTGAATAGAGTCGCTGCAACCCTACTCCTTGAATGCATTTGCAAAGAGATATCAACCTATGCTTATGCCAGGAAGGGTGTTCACCTGAAATTTAATTAGGTTTCTCCAATACTTTCAAAAGACAAATACATGCACATGTACGTGTATTGCTCAAGTCTATTTGGCCAGAAGCAGAGCACAATTTGTTTTCAATTTTGAAATGAATTTTGGATTGCTATGCTTCATGCCCTTTTCCCTTATTGTTATTATTTACAATTCTACGTAGTGACTATTAAATACAATGAAAGTAATTTTTCGCATATATATTATAAAATTCTCGTATAATTCTCTTATTGAAGGAGTGGAACCCTTCCTCATTATAACCATGCTGTTAGTTTATCTGCTTAATACCCAAAGGCAGAGAGGAAGATTTTCAAAGTAAAAATACTTTTACACTCTATAATAAATAGAGTCCCGCCGTAACATCAGAATCCCTGCCCCTAGGGCCATTAAATTCACATTTTGGGAAGAGGCACCCTTGCTCGTCATAGCCATGCACTTATTTTTTTCCCTTAATACCAAGGAGCAGAGAAAAAGATTTTTCAAAGAAATAAGACAATTTCACTTTATAACTAAATCAGAGTTCTCATCCCAACCCCTGACTCTGGGCCAAAAAAATTTCGAAGAGGCCCCCTTGCTCATCATAATCATGTACCTAGTTTATCTGCTAAATATACAGGGGTCTAGAAGAAGTTCTTGAAGAATTTATGCATTTTCATTACAAGATCATTAGAGCCCCTCCCTAACTCCAGAACCCCTGACCCTGAGGTCATGAATTTAACAATTTTGGTAGAGTGCTCAATACTTATTACAACCATATCGACAGTTCAATTGCTTGATGTCCAGGAGTAAAGAAGATTTTTCAAGATTGTATTAATTTTCATGCTTTTAGCCCCCATCCCTCAAGTCCCGGGGGAGGGGGACCGAGACCATGAAATTCACAAATTTTGTTCCCCTTCAGTCGTATATGTTGTATGCCAAAATTTGTTGAAATTGGTTCAGCGGTTCCAGACAAAGAGCTGAAAATGTTGATATTAACGGACGACGCACACTCTCACGACGACAGACAAAAACAGATTGTAATAGGTCTACTGAGTGACTCAGGTGACCTATTGAACATTAAAACAATTCTTATCAAATCTTTCATTCAAGCACTCAGTTGTGTTACTTCGTTCAGGACTGTGTTGAATCTATTAATGCTAATGGTAGGGCTAGTTCAATATTGATATTTTTCTGGTCAATATCAAACCATATTCATCACCAAGATAGCCCATAATTATATAATATTGAAAACTATACTTTATTTAATTTCTCTCGATTGAAATTAATGTTGTAATATAAGGGATATGGAAGTGATATTGTAACTTGTACAACAATTGATTCTCAAATGATTTATCCAAGATTCTGTCTACTAGCATAACTAGCATTTCAAATACTTGTATTACAAAGAATTTTTAATGAAATCACGTTATTATTATTTTTTATCTTATTACATGTCTTAGCCTATGTGTAACTTATCGATCTTTGTCATGTTATTTTGAGCGTAAGTATCCAAAATATACTGTAAATATGATACATGTATATACACATTGAGTAAGAAATTACTGACATCGGTATGGCTAGATTGCAATATATTCAACACAACCATTCGATTAATGAAAAGATGAAGGTAACGAATAGTGATCGATTTCCAAAAACTCTACAAACAAACAAATCCGTGAACAGAGCATAGAATGAATTTTTGATTGTTGAGATCATTCCTAGGTAACCTGCTGTGTTAATGTAAAAGGTGAAGATAACGATCCATAATCAATTACATACATCCAGTTAACAAAACGAATCTTGAATAGGGCATAACACACACAACTGGAAACATCAGATATGGGATCAGCTGTCTGGAAGGAGTAATTAAGCATCGCCTATTGACAGGTCACACCCGCCGTGAGCCCTATTTATTGATAGGTATACGGAGTACTCCGTAGTTGAATTAAGTATAAAAGCAATGGTGTAAGAATTGGTTTGGAACATGTCACTTAAGATATGACCTAACGATGGGTTGTATTTACAAATAAGGTTATTATAGATCGTAGAATTTGTCAAAAGTTTACTTTAAAGGTGGTTGTTAAAATCCTAGCTTGTTTCATCAACTTATTTGTCTGTAGCTTGCCTCGGTTTAAAACTTGATCGCACTCAGAGCATGATCTTGCGTATCAAATTAGTTGGGATACATAAACACCATATACAGGTTTTACTACATAAATAAGATAATTAAATGGCTTGCTACAAATTCGAAGTATTTATTCACTTCAGAGATCAACCTAGATTTCTTCTTAACTCTCATTTTTGTAGGTGTGGATGGTCCTTACATCTTCTAGTCCTAAGGTGTTGGGAACAGCTCAATGTGATTCATTGCCCAAAGCCAATGGCAGAGAGCAATAGTACACATAAAATCAACAAATTAAGTTATCATCTAGAAAGATATCTATTTCAGACTATAAATTAATTGTCTTCGACCTTTTGACTTCAAAATCAATACAGTCATATGAAGTTTAATATACAGCTCAAAGAGAATTTGGATTATTATCTGCAAACTTTTTTATCCAATAGTGATTTTCTTAACTTCTGCCTCTAACCTTAAACTTAAAATCCAAAGGTTTTAAAGTCATAATAAGGAGTTATATAAATTTTCATTGTAAAAGCTCATGCTCAAGTTTTCTGGAATGTTACAAAAATCATAATTCTAAATAAAGTTGAATATTTTTGGATTCTGTTTGTGCATTTTAGTAATAAATGTTGAGCATTTTTTTTAGTCTACCAATTTCAATGTTTAAATGTTTTTTCATTACTGAAAGTTTAATAAGAATATAGTAATGACCTGGTAAAGTGTGATCATACAAATATTGGTACTTTTATGAAAGACTTAATCAAATGAAAGTCTTATTAAATGAAATGTGTTGAAAATTTCGTCGTTATTTATGCATTTGAACAAGAATAAATCAATATCAAATTTTTGGAATAATCATGAGGGTTCATGCTTGTTTTTTTTTTTTTAATTTGGTTTTGATTAGTAATAGTGTGCCCTTTGCATATCAGAGTCCAAAAAGTACACAATCATAGCATATCTAGCTTTTCATGTAGACTCTGTCTAGTTAATATAAATGACAATGTGTATTCTAAAAATATAAGAACAACATTTATTTTTTTTAATATATAACTAACTCTTCTTCTTTAGTACAAAATTCATGATCAATTTTCAAAGAAACATATTAGTTAAAAAAAAAAATTAAGAAAAGCCTTATAAAAATATTTCTTTCTTTAGAGCAAAGCAAACTGAAATTATAATCATTATCACATTATTGCCATATCACATTCCTGCACATAGTAACAGCAAGTATAAATAAATAGTATCACAGTCTAGTTCAAAATAAAACATTAAAAATTGGGACAACTGAGCACAATGCTTACCCGAGTTACTGAAAACCCTCATTTTGTACATCATCTTAAGTCTATATATAATTTTATCAAATATGATTTACAGTTAATTGAGGCATGGTTTCGACTATTTATTTCCCCTTTATACAAAAGGTTGTATATTTGTCTTAAAAATCATCTCACATGTAGGGGAAAAAATAATTTATATTTCATACACAAAACGGCACTAATGTTCCTCATCTTGCAACGAAAATTGTAAAGATTTCATTTCATAATACAATTTATTTTAAACATTATTTTTCCCGTTTTAGACCTTGGCTAATGCTTTAAATATGTGTATATTTGAACCTGCTCATGCTTGCATATTAACATGATCAAATATGGGCCTATGTTTTTGAGAATTTTTCACTACATAATTTATTACAAAACTTTGACTCTCCCCAGTTATCTTTTCATCTGCACTACATAAGGATGCTTTTAATGTTTATTCAGACCGGATCGATTTTTTAAATGTTCCCAACTGTTCACAATTTCTTAAATATGTCCCCTTGAAAAGGAGTGTGGTCCTTCATGAACGAACTTAATCAACTTGGGCCAAAATCATCCAGGGATGCTTTATGCCAAGTTTGGTTGAAATTTGACGAAGGAGATTGAAAATGTGAAAAGTTAACAGTCAGACCAATAAATAACAGAGAAACTTTAATCAGATATATTCACTTGAGCCTTTGCCTCAGGTGAGGTAAAAAGGAAATTCAAATATAAATAAAAAATAATTAACTCATACAATGACTGAATCTTTTGAACATTAAAATAAAAATATAACAAGGTCTTGTTCTATACAAGGACATATATAAATATTAAAAACTGCAGATTCAACACAAACATGATATCAAAATAACAAACATTATATTTTCATCATATAGCAGTTTAGTCATATCCAACAGAATATCTAATATTTAAGCTTATATTAAGCGTTCTTTGCTTTAAACGTGTTTGTTGCATAAACAAAGACAAAAGAACCATTTTCTTGATATTTTCTGAAAGAATAGTGTTGAGTCTTTCAATTCTGCTACACACCTTGGCATCATGGAGATCATGTAATAACTGCAAAAAAGCAAACAGATGTTTAGTGATTACTAAACAATGAAGACATTGTATATGTATGTACAGTGGGGCCTGGTTAATCTGAACACCAATAATCATGATGCTTCACCTTACAGATGTAAATATTTTGGGGAACATGATTTCAGTTAATTTTTTTTCCAATTATGATAGGTATGTTTCAGTATTCCAGATGTTTCAATAGTCTGGATGATATGCATAGAAAAACACAATGAGGCTGAAGAGTACATGGCATTATAATGTCCATTTGTAAATGGTATATTAAACTGCAAATTAAGTGTGGGGTTTATTTTATTTATTTTTTTTTTTCACATTATTTTTTTTCTTTTTAGGGTCAGTGTAATATGGATTCCTTGAGAATCAGTAAGATAGATATAAGATTTTCAATGTGATATTATTACCTCAGACATTCTTGAGATGATAAAGTCTACCATATTAGCCAATGACATTAACTGCTTTCCAACTTCCGACTTCCTGGATAAGTTTGCCACTGATACAAGGACTTTCTCCGATAATTTCACTGACTACAAATAAAAACAAAAAATTAGGAAAAATGACAGAGCTGCTTTTTATTACACAGCAGAAGAGAATTATACATGTATATCTTTCAGTAATCTTCTTTGTTCCAAGTTTTACGATATCAAGGACAGACTGCAGTAGAATTAGAATTATGAAATAATTTCAAAATGATTTAAAAGATGACTCCAAATCTCCATTATTAGTAACCAAGGCAACAAATTCAAAGAACTAAAATACAATATCTGTTTATACAAATATTTTGTGAAGATTAGAAAAAAAAGTTTACAGGAGACAGATAGATGGATGGAACTTGCACCTTACCAATGCCTACTCTATCAAGCCTTAAACAGTAGGGCTTTAAAAAGCTGTTCTGAGCTTGCACAGCTTAGCAGTATAGAGTTACCTCAATGAGAACATTCAGGTACTGTAACTGTAAAGATTTTAGAGACATCTTCCCCTGCAGTTGGTCAAGTCCAATATGGGTGTTTTTGTTCCATGGAAGTTTAGGTATATCCTAAAATATATACCACAAACATTATGTATAAAATCAATACCAAGAACCAATTCTTCATTCATTATAAAATCAATTTTTATGTGAAAGAATTATGTAATTTATTTTTTTCAGATATCCAATTTCTCTTCTTTTTTCTTTACCTTTCTGACCTTTTGAAGTAAAATATTCCTCCATCGGATTAATTTACTTGATTGGACTCGATATGAATACGCCTTAGTTAGGTACCGTGTCTGAAACTTCACAACCTTACTGTTGACTAGTTCTACTTCCTGAAACACCAAACAAAATTAATTAAAACAGGACAGAATATGTGGTCTCCAGATCAGCTTTTACTGCTGTTTAATGTTTTCATTTGATATCACTAATGCTTAAAGATGTCATATTGTTTTGTCAAAAGATATCATATTGTTTTGTCAAAAGAACATAAACATGCATATATCATAAACATTTTAAATCTCATAATACTAATACATGTTTCAGAGAGAGGAATACAAAAAGAAAAATGTTGCATACTGTAAGACTACAATATACTGTATACAAGAAATTTTTTTCCCAGTTTTTATTTTCAACCCTTAATCTGCCCTTGTCCTCAGTTGGTGAATTCAAAATGGTGAATTCACAAAGACAGCTAGGGCTGTTATTTTCGTAAAAATTGTGATATACAGAAAAAATCCATATTTTGGTATCTGTCTTTTACTACAACTTATTATTTATCAGGGTGAATTTAAAATGGGGTGAAATCCTTCCACAAGTATGGCAAAAATTACAAAGGATGAAAAGTGCCCTGTAGTTAACCTGAATAAGACTAACCTGTAAAGGAACTTCTTTACACGTGTGTACACCATAAGGATTGCCTTTAAGACAAAGCCAACAGAAGTGATGTCCACATCTACAGGTCATTGCATTACATCCGCCATTTTTGTCCACTTTCTCCTTACAGCTAGGGCATGGCTTTACATTTACTCTGAAAGTCCTTACATAGTCTTCCTCATTTAGAAGATCTGTAATATGTTTTGTCTATAAAACAGTATTCATCCCTTGATAGACAAAATAGTTAAAGACATATTCTGTTCAATTAAGTTAAACTGTAACTGAATTGTTGATAATGTGTACCATGTAAACATATATCTTTGAAAGGGCTATTTTTAACAGCAGACAGTTAAAGAAATGTGCTTTGCTACACACGATAAATGGACAAACGTACAGCTTAATGCTCAACAGATATTAGATACCTTTTGACTTTAAAAATCTAGACATTTGAAATATGCCTACATTTTTTTTAAATTTTATTTTCAAGATATCCTCCATACCTTTTTGAATATTTAGAGCTTTGACATATTCCCCAATCTGTTGACATGAAGCTGGCCAATGAGGCAGTTCCTCACATTCCATGCAGAACTCTGTATGGCACAAACAAGTCACACCCTTCATCTTCATGTGGTCTTTTACAAGTATTCCCCTTTCCTTTACTCTTTGATCTAGAATGAATAGCAGAAAATTCAATATAAGTGATTTGCGAATCCATTCAAGAAATGTTTATTACTCTTGAAAGAATTTGCTAGAATAACATGTAGGTGAAAAGAGAGTTTTCTTAATTATTGAATGAGTACTCATTGCATTGCACTATTAATTCATAAATCACATACATGTATGTGTGCATACAATTTGAGTTATGCATGTGTACATGTATCTAAAACATGTATCTAAAACTATTACCAAGATCTAAGCCCCCCTCGAAATTGTACGATATTGTTATATGATATAAACTGATCTCTGATTAAACCCTTTATTGTACTGTTGACAAACAAAAATAAATTCATCACAAAAGTAAAATTATCTGGGATATACATGAAAAGAAAACCATAATTCTGTAATTGATATCTATGAGGATAATCACATGATCATTGATGTCAGTAATCTATGAGGATAATCACATGATCATTGATGTCAGTAATCTATGAGGATAATCACATGATCATTGATGTCAGTAATCTATGAGGATAATCACATGATCATTGATGTCAGTAATCTATGAGGATAATCACATGATCATTGATGTCAGTAATCTATGAGGATAATCACATGATCATTGATGTCAGTAATCTATGAGGATAATCACATGATCATTGATGTCAGTAATCTATGAGGATAATCACATGATCATAAATGTCAATATCCTACCTTTCTTACTAAGTGATACAATGAGATTGCATATTTTGTTTGGACACCACTTCCAGAGTCCAGTAGACATTACAGCCTGTTCCTGCTGTCGACTTGACCACTGACCAAATATGTGTGAAGGCACCAGGGACATAATAAAGATAGGGTCCAATGTTGACTCACACTGGTATTCCTAAAAGAATGTATCAATTTTTTATTGACCGATTTGTTTTGCTTTTTTAATCTCCTTTCACCATATTGTAACATGCATATGAGGTAAAACTTGTCCAATCTGAACATCACTGGTTCCATAGGAATTTGCTGAATTATACAATATTCCAGATAATACAATATTTTAACTGAAATGGACTAAAAATTTTAACTGTAATTCACAAGATTTCAGAATAACAACATCCAGACTAGACATGCAACTTACCAAACATGACAGGCTCCGAGCACCAGTTCTGACTTTTTCCAAGACATACTGGAGAAGACATGTTCTGCAGAAGTAGTGTTGACAAGGTAGAATGAGTACACCGTCTATGGGGTTTGATCCACATGAATTCATTTTTGTGTCACAAAGTGGCACAAAACACACACCACACTCAGAGTCAGCAATTCCACTGAGAGAGTTAGGATGTGGTGGCAAAGTCTTTTGAACCTGTTTGAAAAAAAAGTATGCTTCAAAAGCAAGAAGGCTTTGCAAAAATATATCTAAACGACATGATTGGTGTATTCTCTTAGTTTTGTTGATTTTAAGATACATGTACATGTAATGAAGTGTTGAAATAAAAGATTACTGAAAGACACTTGAATTTGTGCATCTTCATATGCAAGAGGAAATAGTAAGGCATTTATTCACTAGATAAATTTTTCACTTGACAATTGTATATTAAGTACAAATCAGATTACATTGTGCTCTCCAGTTTTTGAAAAAAGTAAAATCTTACAACATTTTATTCAATAAAGAGTTTGTTTAGTACTCTTGTCAAAACTACCTCTCCTAGTAGGTCACAGTTCTGCAATGAAGCTTGTTTAATTGTTGCTACATTGTATGTCACCCTTGGCAACCAGTCAAACACGGGCTCCAGAGCACAGGGTTCATGTTGACCTAATTTTTTTAGTGACCTAAAAATAAGATTTCTCATGGATTAAAACTTTCTTAACACTCACCCCTGCCCTTTACTTTTTTTAAAAGCATATAACCAGACAGGGTATTATTTTTGTGATTTTGTGATAGGGTATGTAAAGTGGCTTTGATATCTATGTAACGTTATGAGACATACATGTAGAAAATCACTCATTTCAAAGTGCGAGTTTTGTTAAATGACATATTATTGGTACAACTCCAATGAAAGAGCCATAACTCATACAATACTTTTCCAAACTCAGCTTATCCACATAATAAAACTATTACAATATTTGCTTTTGCCTATTAGTCAATACAATTTTACACGCAAACTTGTAGAAGTTAAGATACTGTGACGATATGATAAACCTACGTGTGAGAGGTGTTCTGTTGGACAATGTCCTTGGCAAAGTGGATGATTTCTCCGAGTGAAAGAATAAGAAACTCCTCCTGTGATGTCAGGAAATCATTGAGATCTCTATTCACCTTTTCAGTGGAATATAGTTCTTCACTTCCAACAATTCGTAACCTAAATAAATAAGTTAAAACATGATTGTACATGTATATATGTACCAGACACAATAGCTTATAAAAATAAGAAAAAAAATACTATCTCAGATTTTATTTTCTTTAAATATTAAGAGGCATTGTATACATTATTTCCTTTAGCATAAACAGTTTTATTTTAAGTTTAATATAAACTTTATTTTGTAACATATTTACCTGCACTCAGCAATCCCCTCTTCTGAGGCTGAAACAGCAGAACTAATTTTTTCTTGCAAAACAAGTGCTGGATCCTCTCCATCAAAACTGACACTTTTGTTCTCATCTTCCCTCAAAGATATCTGAAGTGGAATGACAAATATAGTGGGATGTGAACTTGTTGAGTAGAAACTTGGCGTTTTTCTCAAAAAGTCCTCCATTTCTGTCCTCCTGAAGAAGCACTCGACATTGTGAGGTAAGATTTCCTGTAGAACGTCACTGGAATCTTCTAGGGGATTAGCAGCTGAGCTAATTTCATCTTTTTCTTCTATTTTATCCTCATTCAGGTACACAATATGGCTCTTCTCATCCAAGTCCTCATCTGAAAATGTCCTTTTTCTTCTCTTCTGTTGGTTTCCAGTTTTCTGCTTTCGTCTTTCTTTCTTCAAACAATCAAAAATATCTACCTCTATATTGTTTTTCTTTGGCACACAACAAGCATCTTCATCATAAGCATCGTATGCATACACAACTTCATCAGAGTAGTCGATTTCTTCCTCACATGTCCTGCATTCACTCAGGGATCCCTTATGACTAGTACTGCTATATCCTATAAAATCATCATTTTCTTCAAGTCTCTCCTTAAGTTGCAGTTTCTTCCAGACAGAACGAAATCCATTAACCATTCCTTTTAGCTTTGATAATGATTTTTTCTCTACTTGTCTTGAATAATGAGGTAACTTGTCAACAGCTTCAATTTAAACAAAATAAATAATATAGACATTTAAACATGTATAACATCTTAACAACTGTAATGCAAACAATAAAAAAACATACATGACAGCTATCAATTACCACCGAAATTGAAAATGTAACAAATTTACCATTCACTTCAAAGTTGCTAACTATCATAAATCTATGTATACAAATAAAACTATCTGACAGTGTAGACAATGAAAAAAATTTAAAAGAGATTGTGAGAGAATGAGGAAAATTTTAAAACTGTTTTCATCAATAAAATTTGATCATTCTAAAGTCAAAGCCTTTGGTAACCGTATATGTAGCACACACTTTCTTTCACATAGTTACATCAGTTACTTGTGTAATTACCTCTATCGTAAAGCTCAGCTTTAGTACAATTATATCTGGACTTCATTCCCTGTGGAAGACAGATTTCATACCGAAATTCTGCCATATCCTTACTGTCAGCTCCATCCAGCAGTCTGTGTAAAAAACATAATATGTGAAAGTGTCTCGCAGCAAAATAATAATCTTTAAAGCTGTAAAGGCTAAAACTTGAAATAAGATATGTGCTATAAACACCTACATGTTGTAGATTTGATGTGCCAAATGGATGCTTAATATCACAATTACCTGAAACCTCCCTAGCTAATATTGTACCTCATTATAATTATTCTATACAGGGCGTTATCTGATTGGTTCTAGATTATCACGTGACAGGGCCATAAAACTTCATATTTCGCTGTCGTCGACATGCTTTTCATCATATTCAACCTCTTCGGAGACCTAGCGCATTTTCCCACAATAGTTATCGTTTGTTGAATGAAAACTCCCGAGAGTAGTAGACATCACAGTAACCTGGTTCACGTCACAACTTCTTTAAATTCTTTCAGTAATATTGCATTAAAATTGAGAGTGAATTTAAGAGCGGTGCCAAATGTGAACGTTTATATATGTTTGTTTTAAAAAGTGTTTGCTTGTTTCTGTATAATATAATATGATTTTTCTTGGCTGAAGAAATCTTCATATTTCTCTCACGATCATGCAATAAATGTATAATATGCTATTGATCATGTTGATAGAGAGTATACTATTAGTAATAAATAAATGTACTCAAGTATAACTATCAGTACTAATCTATAAACCTGTAACACAGACTTACTGATATCTGTTATATTCTTGCTCATTGTTAACTTTTTCTGTCTTCTGTTGGAGTTCAGATTTCCTCTGTACTCCTCTGGAATGCATATTATGTCTTTTTCTCTTCCTTGATTGGGTTTTTTGCTCAACACGTCCTCCCCCTAGACATTTCCTTCTCAGGTCACAAAAGAAAGATGCTGATTTGTTAGGAGTGGCTATGGGCAGTGGAGTTTTACTATCTATATACTGTACACAATCATTCCATGTCCTATACTTTGTATCCAAACCATAGTAAGGTCCTTTAGGTGTACATATCGCTGTGAAAGTTTTTCTTTCTGATACCACAACTCTAAAGTCTTCCTCAGCCAAGGAATCTATATTATTTTTGACCAGTGATGGGAGGGTCCACCTTTTCTGCTTATCTAACGAGTACGTCACATACTCCCCCTCTCTGTGCTTGATATTTATATGTATATCATTGAATTCCCCATCAGTACCTTCTGTAAGTGGTGAAAATGAATCCCGACCATCAGTAAGAACAACATCTTTCCTGTTGAATAACTTCTTAAATTCTTCTGGTTCAAAATGGCTTGGAGTATTTATGAATTTGTAGTCAATGTATCCATCATGTGTGATTTGTGACAAGAAATGTTTTCTGATGGTATGTCCTGTTCTTAGCCCACATCGTTCTTTTTTCTGTACCATGGTTGAAATGGTAGATGGCCAACTCTTTTCCCAAATTTGATACTTCTAAAAACAAATTCACAGTAGTTATACAATCAAAAAATATATAATTGGAGTTCCTATGATGTCATTATAAAAGATAGCTGCAGAACTGTAGCTCTCTGCTTGAGAAAATTCGGACAGACAAAGCAGAGAAAAATAAGTCTTTCAAAAAACATATACTTCCCGAGAAAATGTAAATAAAATATTCAGGAGGTTCAAATATCATGTATTTTGTCTACAAAGAATATAATATGTATGTAAAAAAGAAATGAGATAAATAAAACCAAAAATTGAAAACTCGAGCGTGTTATTTCAGGATGACACCAACGTCGACGTCGGAATGCATTTATTCTAAAGTCTGGAACCGTTGAAAGGTAAATTAAGTTTCAGGAATAGGAGTAAAATATATGATTAACTATAGGATACTATTTTTAAAGTGGGGGAAAGCATTAAATACAAGAAATAATACCCGAAGCGAGCGACAAAAAGGCGGCGGCGTAAATCTAAGGTTTTCACAACGCTTGGATCTGTAGCTCTCTGCTTTGTCTGTCCGAATTTTCCCAAGCAGAGAGCTACAGTTCTGCAGCTAAAGAGAAATGTATTTGAGTAGTTTTGTGTTGTCTTGGCCAATTTATCATTGTTTATCACTACTACATTGTATCATTCATTGGGGTTGAGTAAAACATTCCCAAAGTACAGAATTTATCGCAGGTACTTGGGTCTTGGTTGTATAAATGTGAAAACTTATTGATATGTTACTTTCTAAATAATTAAGTATACATATCTATATTAAGACCTGTAAGTACATGTATCCTTAATGACTATATGAGCATGGACGATTCCGCACACTCTCTAGTGATTTTACCTGATTACTTAACAATAACATACAAATGTATCATATAGTAGTTACAGTACTAAAACTTACCTTTGGTGAATTAACTGACAGCAATTCAACTACTAGCAGACGCCTATATTTATCGTAAATTTATAATCTACAACAATTTCCAATAGTTGTGCAATGTTCTTCCCGGACTTTTGCGTGGAAAATACCCGAGAAGTTCCTAATGATGTTTACATGTTGCTAAAATTAATCAAATCGGAACTCATCGGAGGGCTTGAACACTCGATTGTTTCCGATTGGTTGATTCATAAATTCGGTGAAAATTTTTTATTTCGATAAAAAAAATAGTTAATTCAGGTTTCAGGCGTCGATCCAGGCGGAGGGAGGGGGGTCTTCCACACCAACTCTTACAAATGCCAGACTGGAATTTATTTGACAAGCAAATACATGTACATGTATGAAATGAAAAACCTGTGGTTTTTTTTGTTTGTTTAATTGTTTGTTTTTTTGGAGGGGGAGGGGGGGGGTTGCTAAAAATGTCATGAGTGCAACACTTTTTTGTGACATTTTGAAAATTCAATAGTTTTGAAGATCTGAGAAATAAATGATAATGGTTTATGGTGGAAATAAAGACTTTCCTGATAATATTCAAAGTACTGAGCTTTAAATGTGGGCTATAGTAACTTCTGTTTAATCAAGTTGTGGTCATGGCTGATGCTGAAAAAAAATGTTATACCATGTCACATGTGTCAGGAGTGCAACAGAAAAAAATGTAGTGCATGTTGCCAAAAAACATCAATTTTAAAAATCTGAAAGACAACTAAGTCAAAAAAAAAAAAAGAAGTTTCACAGTGCAAAACAATAATTGATATACAATTCAAAACTTAAAAATGTTATATAAATCACAAGCAGCATTAATGAAAATCAAGTATCTGTGCATACTCAATAATGTCAGGAGTGCAACTTTTGATGTTTTGCTGCTCCACAGCATGAAGAAACTTTTATCGGTATATATATATATATATATATATATATATATATATATATATATATATATATATATATATATATATATATATATATATATATATATATATATATCTATATATATATATATATATATATATATATATATATATATATATGATTCTCTGTTTTTATTTTGGAAAATAAAGACACAAAATTTTTTTTTTATCAAATAGACTTATCAATTACACGGTCTGTCTGTGTTTCAGATCTATATTTCTATGGTCAGGATTGCAACACATTTTTAAAGATTAGAGTTATATGATGAAAAGACTTCTACCCATGCCATGAAAATTCTTTAATTAATAATGATCTATTCGAATAATTTAGTACTAAATTATTGACAGTTATATTATTATAATCTCTTTTTCAATTTTATCAATTCAGATGAGTTTATATCTTTTCTTTGATTTTTTAATGTAAAAAATTAACACATAAATAAATTGTTATAAAATTCAAGTAATTCTACCTCAATTTTACTGAAACAACAGAACAAGTTCTACTGTAATTTTCGCTTCACAATTCTACTTTGAAGACTCCCATGCTCTACAAATGTTAGAATTATTGCTGATCAAACATGAATAAATATAGTGTTTGTTTTGTGATGGAAAATATACTATAAAATATTTTATCTTCTAAATATATGTATTTAGCTAGTTTTTTGACATAAATAGGGAATAATTCAAGATATTAAATCAAGTTTAAATACTTTTATGTGTTTTAATTATAAAAAAAAAATATTGCACAATTTCGATACCACTTTATGTTGATTATGTTATGTGATTTTGATGAAAATTTATTGTTTCGTATTTCTTTCTCACATTAAAACTTTTCAACCAGAATTTAAAAAATAGTGTAAAATTACAATCAAAAAGCCAATTTTTTCCCACAAATACAAGAGAAAAAACTCAATCAAGGTTTAGATCTAATCATTTATAACCCTGATACCATTCTGAAGCATTAAAAAAAATATAATTTCTTTTGATTATTTTGATTATGTATTTTAGAAAGTTTATTAGGACGTAGTGATATTTTCTTTTTTCAAATAAAGTTTAACTTATAAAAATTCTGAAACTTTTTTTTTTAAATCTAATTGTCTTTTCCATTGCATTTTCAGGAATTTTAACTAGAATGCATGTACAATATGATAAGTGAAAAATGTGTTATGGCTAGTTGAATTTTTTCAAAACCTTTCAATTTGGTGGTCATTATTTTTTATTTCTCCCATATCCATAATGAATAGGTTTGGGCCATACTCTGTACCAGTTACATGGCATGCATCAGCTGTGTTTCACGTGAGTGGTATAAAAGAAGAATTGTTAAGCTAAATGTACATCAAAGATCGCATTTCCCATTTCCTTTCTTAACGTAGCCGAGCAATGGATACGCTTATACATTCTCTTCCATGGGAGAGAGGTTTGATAGCTGTTATAGGGCTAAAAATACCCACGGGCTTCTGATATTGATAATCAGCACTTGATATTTTCAAAAATAGATACGTTCGCTAGTTCAGCATGAGAGTATGTGATACTGTATGCTAAAAATCCCACCAAGTACTATGATTTTTTTTTTTTTTTTTTTTTTTTTTTTTTTTTTTGGACATTGCCATTAGAAATGGTAGTAAAAAGTCCGGATTATGTCCTGTTCATAGTTCAATAAAATGTCGCACTGTCAATTTCATTCTACTTCTTCTTCTTAATCAAGTAACATACTGAGTATACTCACCTGAAATTGTACTAATCTGGTAGAACTTAAGTTGAAAATCATATTTTGATGAAGGTTGATGAAATAAGAATACTGTTGCTATGGTTACCAAGAATAGAAAACCTTATGTGGTAGCTTTTTTTTTATTTATACATAATTTTATTCACATGAAGTGAATGGGATTAGGCAGCAGGCATAGCCTATTTTAGCCCTCTCCCTACAGCAAGGTCAAGGTAAATACACTGCATAACATTAATTAAACAAACATTTAAAAAATACGAGGAAAAAAACGGGAAAAAAAATACAATGAAGTACCGGTTTGGAAAAATTGACAAAAGTTATATATACATTTACATGACAGTGTTCAAGTAAAACGTTTTGTTGCTGCTATATATGCATGTACTGCTTCAAAAATTTGTATATTAATATTGAGTCCATGATGTGGTAGCTTCTTGCATCCAGTTAAAGATTTGTAGTTATGAAATAAATAATAAATCCCTAAAATATAAATAAATCGTAATTTTTCTTTGGTGCATAGATATACAACTTTGTATTGTTTTCTATGTAATTCTATACAAAAGGTTCACTTCTATATAAATAGGGATCTGGGGGTCGTAACATAAAGCTTGCTAAGTTTTTGACTTAAGTAGGGTCATAAGTATGTTTTAGGTGCAATCTTAAGACCTGCCTAAGTACTACTTAAGTATGTCTTAAACCGTAACATAAAACGGACTAAGGTAGGTCTTAGCTAAGTCAAACTTATGTTCAAAATATTTGTTATGAATCATCCTAGTTTTTCAATTCATTTATATATATATATTTGTAAAAATGATTTAGTTACGTTTTTAATCACATATATATTAATTCTGACGTCCTTACCTATCGGATTTAGCTAGGTTAGATTAATTTCATATTTAATTAAAGTTAATTCTGTTTAAATTATTCGAAATACAATGTATTTGAAAACAAATATTGCACGGTCACAAAGTGGCACTAGTGGTTCATTGTAAATGCGTGAATATTGTTTATCACTCGAGACTGCGATGTTTTCAGTTTACCGTTTGTTGTTATTCTTTCGTTTGACAAATGTTCACTTGCTTTCAAATTGTCTTTCTCGCAGACGTGGCACGATAACCGAACGTCTATGTACTTGAAATTGAAACTCTAGTTAAAAAAGAAGTGCAAAACAATAGGGACATTTTGAATTTTTTTCCTCCCATATCAGTAAGCAGAAAATGCAGACGTTTTATGATATACTTATTTACAATTTAATGAAGGATGGAAATCAAAGAATTGTTTTCAGAAAATAATTTTTCGTATATCTCCAACTTATCAACAATCTCTCTCTCTCTCTCTCTCTGGAACGTTAGTGAACGGTAGTGAACCCTGTCTGAATCCTCGCTTGTTGCGTTCTACATTCAATCTAATTTACAGAAAATCTTTATTTGTTTTCTAGTCATCATCCTTTAATTCACCGATAATTTTTAAAATCATTTCATCCCATTTTCTCACAGTGAACAAACAAAACCATGATTGCTGTATACAAATTACTTTTATAATTGAAATTATACAATATACTTATAATGATTAGTGTTTATAACCTAGGTCCCACTAATATTTCAAACCTATCCCAAAAATAATATGTTGCATTTACATGTATATGTCATTTAGAGAGTGATATTGTAATCAGTGATGAATAACCCCCCCCCCCCCGACGAAAAACTAAAATTCTTATACCAGTATATTAAATATAGAAAATTATTTTTTAATGCATAATATAAATAGAGGAATGTTTTAACATAGATAGTCAACCTTAAATAGTTCTAAATAATATATGTTTAAGAAAGTTAAGACATACTTAAGTCACCTCTTCCGGTCGCCTAAGTTTTGCTAAGATTGTCAAATCTTAGCACGTTTCTAGTTACGGTCTTAAGTTTAAGACTGTACTTAAGTCCTACTTAAGCATGGGCTTAGACTTAAGTACCCTTTATGTTACGACCCCCTGACCTATAGGACCGGGCTTGGTTTTTTTCTCTACAAAAAGCTTGTCGATTTCCGTTCCGGTTAATGACTTGAGGCTGAATACATGTAACAATTTGTTTTTCATAAATCTTTATTTCAGTGAGTAGAGGTAGGAGGAACACTTTCATTGATATTCTGAGTTTGTTATTTCCAAATGTAATACTTGATATTTTTCTTTATACTTCTCATTGTACATAATGGTAATGTCTACTATCTCTGGAATTCTATTCTTTATGTATAGGCTATTTATTTTTACAACAATATTCCGTAGATATAATAAAAACATGCCATTAATGTGTGCAAATTATATAGGCCTAAATGAAATCCAAGGGAGTACAGTTACTGATATATATAGCCCAACTGTTTCAAAACTTAAGATCTTAGAACATTGACTGAAAACAAAAGTACGTGTATGTTATTCTAAATATATTAAGCTCAAATAATTCAAGCAATACGCAACATACTACACGTAACTCAGACAAGCACTAGTGGCACAAACAGAATAAAACCAATGTGATTAAATTCTAAGGAATATATACGATTGAAATTCATTGCAGCTCAATGCTGCCGAGAATACCTGTATCGAGTAACACAGAGTGAGTTATTCTTGTCCTCGGAGAAAGTGTGCTATACTGAGACTTGTTCCGCCTGACTGACAACTGTACATTGGAATGCTACGATTTGATCTCTCTCTAGTGTTTTTTATATCAAGAATGGGAATGCATAAAGGATAGATAATTGAAGGAAAATAAACAAGCCTCTAAAAAATTTAAAATAGTCTTTGAAAAGGCAAAAATTTAAAACTATAAAAGTGTGGCACCAGGTGGATTCGAACCCCCGACTTTAAAAAGATAATATCCACGATATAATAGTCAGCGCACATATCAACTGAGCTATTTTGACTGTAAGATTAACTCGAATAAAAATGAAACAGATTGTAAAAATCAGGTTTCCTTATTTTGTGTAGGTTTTTTGTGAATTTTGACCCTAGGGCAGGGGTGCCCCTAAAAAAATCCTATCTTAAATTATTCCTTACATCCCAACCTATCAAAATGTCACAATTTTATTTAGGGGCAGGCCTGCCCCGAAGGACTTCTAGGCCAAAATTCATACAAAAATCAACGCTTTAACGGACAAAATGGTGTTTCGGCCAACTTTGGAGGTTTATTATAAAGTTGTAAATAATAAATTTTAGTTGTAAAATACAAATTTGAAAAATTTAGACATACATACGGTAGAAAACAACAAATAAAAATTGATTTTTAAATGTCACTTTTTCCGGGAAATTGTTCTCTCCTATAGGTCAATTCTTTTGTAATAGTGAATACATCCTTTTGCACATATTTTTTAAACATTAATTATGACAAAATCGTACAAATTTCTCCGACTTTACCTGGCAAACATCATTCAGGTTACCTATTTGAATATAAATTTATGAGAAATATTGTTGATTTCTGAAAAAAAGTTTGTCTTATTTATCCTTAAGCCAGAATTGAAAGTCAGGCTAGTTGTTTACAAATATCAATAAAAAGGTTTTGGGAATTTACATACAAGGGTATGTACATGTATTCAAAGAAGCTTTTTTTTTTCCAGATTTTATATATAAATTTTCCTATAATTTCCGTAACAACGCTCTTTTTACAAGATAAAATTGAACTTTTTGAAATGTAGAATTTAAACCACATTATTGCTTTTAAAAATTGCTTTCCAGTCATTATAGCCATAACAACCATTGCCAACCAAAGAAAAAATATCACACTTCTTCCTTGAAAAATGTTTCAAGGACCTTAAAGTTATTATTTGGTTGCATTTCAACTTATACAAATCATGTAATTGCTTTTTTTTCCGAATGTATGAATAATCGAAATGAGTGAATAAAATCATTTTTTTCAAAACTTTGTTCCTATGGTATCATATGTTATCGTTGTTTTCCCTAATATTTTTATCGTGCGTATAACACATCAAGTATTTGACTTTTGAAACAGTCACTGTCACTTTTCTGCAAATCTGCTATCGTTAATAATAGGACTCTGAACATGATTAATAATGCTATTTTTCAGACTGCGGTGTATGTTGCCATGGTAATCATGATACATAGCAACTAATTCGCCTGATATGAGTTTATGGTATGAAATACCTTATCAAAGCGAATTTGAAGAAATCTTGTAGGAATGGCTCTTAACTTTCAAATGAAAACGCAATGGTATTCGATTGACACAAATTTATTTCCCATATTTTAGTTTAATCATCTTATTTTGGAATGTTTAGTTGTAAGAATGTGAAAATATAAAATACATGTATAATATAATAACGAGAAATGTTTGGCAATATTAAAAAGGGTCAACTCAAAATTTAGAATGTCAACAATGATAGTGAAATAATTCGAAGTTTGGTCTTTGTCAGACCTCGATAGCATATGGGGTGTTTTATTTCTTAAAGGGTATCAGTGTACCAGATTTGATGTCTGTCAAGCAAAGGTTTCTCGAGATTCTGAGCGGTCAATATATTCCTGTGTCCAGTTTGACATTGACGTTTGATCTCGCGACCTTAAAATCAATATAAAATACTCCTTAATGGGAACCAGTGTATCAAGTTGAAAGTCTATCAAGCAAAGGATTCTCAAGATATTCTTGTCAATATGTCAATATCTTATGTTCAGTTTGATCCCTGACCTTTGACCTTAATACCTCAAAATCAATTTCTACTCCCTACAGGAAACCAATGTACCAAGTTTAATACCAGTCGAAGAGAGGCTTTTCAAATTATTGAAGAAAAAATATCTTCCTTTTTCTTGAGTAGTATGACCCTTGACCTTTGACTTTGTGACCTGAAAATCAACAAAGTGTCATCTACTCTTTAAGGGGAACCAATGTTTGTCAAGCAAAGGGTTCTCAAGATATTAAGCAGTCAATACCCAGATAGCAAGACTACATCGGGCCAACGTTGGTTGATGGTTGGTAGGTTGGTATAGCGTTGGCGTTGGGCAGTAAATGTTGGCCCAACATTGGCCCAACGGATGATATGTTGGCGTGAAAGCTGGTCCATCGGTGTTGGGTATGCGATGTTGGGCCAATGTTGGTCCATTGTAGTAAATGTTGGCATGAAACATGACCATTATATGTTGGGCATTTGATGTTGGCCCATCGTGGGTCCAACCAAGTAGATGTTGGCTTAAAACAAAGCCACTGTGTGTTGGGATGTACTGTTGGCCCAACATAGGGCCAACCAAGTATTGTTGACATGAAACACACACATGAAATTGTGTTGGGCATGTAATGTTGGTCCAATGTTGGCCCAACGTAGTAAATTTTGATTATAATGAGGTATTGATATGGCTTTCAACGTTGGCCCAGCGTTGGTTCAACGGAGTGAATATTTGGATAAAATCAACTTTCGTTAACATACATGTTGGTGATCTGTTAACTATACATATTAAATTTGTATCTTTTAGAACCAATTAAGCTTCTTTCAATAGAGACATCTCATCTTTCGTTAAAATATTATGAACAAGGGATTATCTTAATAGCCCATTTATCAATAATTTACAGTGTATGTGTTAATAAAAACGAAAAATTATTCCAGAACCTAATTTATGAAAACAAGATTTTTAATACTGATTTATGTTTGTAATTTGTGTCCGAGACCATTGCAATTGATACATGTAGAAGTTTTAATTATTCTGCACAGTATATAATTTTGTAGATTCTATATTTAGCATCATGGAACTTAAAGTGCTGAATTTTAGAGCTCCAAATAATTAGGTCAGTGGTGAAATCCACTGGCTCAGCAGGTGACTGGCCGGTTTCCTAGGAAACTAGCCAGCTCTGTTTCGTAAACTCGGAGTGGTCACATCTTATCACTTGCAACACTTGAACAAAGCATATACATGTGCGTGTCCGTTTTGAATCGCAAGACAGAGAAAATGGATTGTTTTAGCCCTTGAAATGTAAGTATAGTCGTTTAAGGTGTGATTGATAGAATTTTATCTCTGTGAAAGTTTTAACTTGAGCATAGTTTGTAAAATTGAACAATGAAGTTATTCAAGAATTGCAATTTTCAAAATATGCATGTATATTTACTAGTAGTCTGTTTAAGTTATAACTTATAAGTACAATGTAGTAAGTGACATCATTTTTGAACGGATTAAACTGATATATTTTTTATATCATTTATAGCATCTGGTGGGGAGAAAACCCTTTGTGTTACAAGACCATTGGTGTTTGGAATGTAATGGACAGTGAGTGATTTATCTCAATTATCAGTGTAAGAGACATGGATTTTACAGACAAAGAAACAAGAACATGAACAGGAAAAAAGGAGTGAATGGTTCAGAAGTAATATGGGCAGGAGAACATTCCAAAGTTTCACAAATTTGAACACTGGGACTCTTATTCTAGAGGAATATTATATAGTGACTGAAGTGATATGGGATAGACTTAAGAAAACATTGAACTACCTTTATTTCCCTCTGTTGATTTCATTCCATAGGAGTGACAAAAAAATAGAACATTTGTTTGAGGAACAAGATAATTTACCATGCAGGATTTATTCAATCAATTGTATTTTACTCGTAATTATGGAACTAAAAAGGTTACAGGAATTCATATTGTTGAACTAAAATAATTCAATCGCCGATCATTTGCCAACATGTTTATAGAACGTAGGGCCAACGTTGGTCCAACATTCATTCTTAGCTTTAAAAAACATTGAACCAACATTGGGCCAACAGGAAGTTAAACGTTGGGCCATTGTTGGGCCAATGCCAGATAATTCACCATCGAATGTTGGCCCAACGTCGAGCCAACATGTTGGTTGAACGTAGGGCCGATGAGCAAGATGATGTTGGGCCAACGCATAAAACTGACAGAGGGCCAACGCAATTTTCACCGTTGGGCTTGCGTTGGCCCAACGTAAACTTGCTATCTGAGTATCTTTTTGTTCAGCTTGACCCTTGACCTTTGGCCTTGTGACAATGGGGTTAATAATCCATAGGGTGTAACAGTGTATGTTTGATGTCTGTCAAGCAAAGCGTTCTCAAGATACTGAGCAGACAATATTTTCTTTATCAGTTTGATGTAAGATATAAGTTGAATCACTTCGTCTCTACAAACAAGTACACTGAAGTTGATATTAAAAGGTTACTGGAATTCATTTATGTAGCCTTTGAAAACCAGTTCTTCCAACAAACTGTTGGAATTTCGATGGACATCATTCGTACTCCTTATTATCCAACTTGTTTTTATATACCTATGAAGTGGAATTTATTCAAAAACTTCTACGTGACGTGAGAAAAAAAAACGCTTATACCACATAGTCTGCCACATCTGTTTCATATTTGGATGTTTTACTGACTTGGTTGATAAAGGCCAACTAACAACTAAACTGTATGACAAACGAGATGACTTCAGCTTTTCCATGGTCAACTTTCCTTTTTTTATGTAGAAACATTCCGCTATCACCTGCATCAGGTATTTATGTCTCCCAACTCATTCGATACTCAAGAGCATGCTCCGAGTACGATCAATTTCTAAACCAAGGCAGGCTACTGCCAGATAAATGGATGCTACAGGATTTCAACTACCTCGTTTAAAGTCTGCAATTCGTAAATTCTATGTTCGTTATGTTGACCTTCAAAACAAATATAACTCGTCATTGGGTCGTATTTTGACTGACATATTTCGTACCAATTTTAAGGTCTTTGTTTTTACTTCGGAATATTTTGTCTACCTAGTTAATAAAAAGGGCTCACGGCGAGTGTCGACAGGAGGTGCTTACTCCTCCTAGGCACCTGATCCCACCTCTGGAATTTCTAGGGGTCCGTGTCTTATGCCCTGTTCACGGATTTTTATTGTTTGTGGGTTTTTTCTGACATAGATCACTACCTGTTCTTTATCTTCACCTTTTTCATTTGAGGGGGGGGGGGCACAATAGCACACACACACACACAAACACACACGATTTTAAGTCATGAAGTTTCCACATAAGTCATTTGTTTGAAGAAGATAGATAATAACTCAATCGTGTAATATAATAAAAAATGTTAGCAAATATTTTAAAAATTTTAGATATATAATTATTATTATTGTCAAAAGCCAGAGGTTTTAATTCACTCACGGAAAATTGCACCATTACAGAATCTATATTCAATTCAGAACAAAAATTAAAAAAAAATATGCATTTCAACATAAACTCTTTTTACTAATAACGAATCCAATGGTCAAATGTTATGTTTTTCTGTTGTAATTTTCTTTGCTGCAAGTAAACAGACATAAGAGCCATTGTCTTGATGTTCTCTGAGAGGCTAGAATGGAGTCTGTCAATTCTGACTTTATTATCAGCAATGTCAGAACGCTCAAGCAGCTGTAAACAAAAGAGGAAATACCTATAGTTTCACTTAATTTGTAAACAAAAAACAAAACAAAATGTAAAAGAAAAATCATTATGAAATGAAACCGATCTTTGTTTACCACTACGCTTGCGACTGATATATGTTTCCCGTGTTTAAATCAAAAATGTTTTATAGAAAAAGTAATTTTTTAACAAACTCTGTCCACACTTTTTACTCACATTCAATCGTCAATTATTACAAATCATAAACCTTTTGACAAATATTGATTACCTCTGATGTTCTTGAAAAGATAAAATCCACCTGACTAGCGAGTGAGTTGAACTCCTTCCCCGGAGGCGACTTTCTTGGTATGTCTGATATGGACACAAAGATTTTCTCCATTATTTTCATAGACTGCAAAATACAAACCAATTCTCAGAATTAAATTGAACACACTTTTAGTTCAAGTTTGAATTTAAAGACATTGACATATTCTTAAGGATATTTCATTTTGTAAGGAAATAGAAACCACGGCAGTAAAAATGACACTTTGACACTGAATTTTTCTTGTTAACCGATGAGACGGAAATAAATTGACCACTCTTAACGAGGTTGGATCCTGATATTTAAAGTCTTAAACTTTTTTTGTCAAGTATATTTTTAGTTTCTACACACATAGCTTAATTAAAAATAAGAACAAAAAATGGGGGTCAATATGCTTCTTTTGGCGCTACAGCACATTCAATATGACCTTTTTGCACTGACATTTGTGTCTTAATCAAAAATCACTTCTTCGACGTTTTTCCTCCAATGTTTTTATCCAAATAAACCATGGGACAAAATAAACTATTATGTATTTTAAAAAAGACACATTAAAATTGTGACTAAGAAAAAGTTTTAAATTTCTTCGCATAATCAATTATTTGACCTTTCTGCACTCACAAAATGTGATTTTTCTGGTATTAAAAATTTAACAAGCAAGAAAATTATTTTAAAGTCTTAAACTTTTGCTGAATTTAAGCAGTTTGATAGAAGTTATCTTATATATTCAGAAAAGAAAATCGAAAGTGGGGGTCTATGATGTAAATTTTTAGATATTACTAAAAAGGTGTCAATTTTATGTTAAAATTGGCTCAATTTTTTACTGGACTTTCAGAATACATTTACTATATTTGTCACAATATGACGAAAGAATTCATAAGAAATAATTTAATAGATATTTCAGAACCAGCGTAAAACATTTCACTGCAAAAAACAACTCTGTGTGCAACCAGCATGGAAAAATAGGAATCTAAACTTAACAGTACTGCATATATTTCAAAAGGGAAAAACTGATCATTTTCTTCTAAAAAACCTTCCGCCACAGAATATAGTTCCTGGCTTAGTCCTACTTGAAAGGAATTTAATCGCGGTTTTTTCCATTGGATATAGTTTAATTTGCATTGTAGAATCCAGATTTAATGTTAGAACTTAAAAATGATACAGAACTTTAGAAATAAAGGTCCAGACCAAAATCTACTCAAAAGCACAGGATCGAACGTCCTTAAATATCTTAAGCAGGTTTAACTCAGAAAGAAATTTCACTAATGATATTTCCTTGATATCAGATGATGAAAAACGTAAGGCAAGATCATTGTTTGGAATGATGAAACTTTTTGTTTAACTTTAAATATTAAAGGATAAAAACATTCTTAAATCAACAAAACATGTACCGGTACCTTGATGAGAACATTCACATACTGCATTTGAGAAGTTATCTTGTCTAGCTTTTTCTTGAACTTCAGGAGTTTGTGTTGGTCAAGAGTACGACAGATATCACTAATCATCGTCCTCTCAATGACCTAATTATTAGTACATTAGTATTAAACTGCTCTATATTTTAATACAAATTTAATTCAACTTCTTGGTAAGAAAGATCATTTATGAAAGAACACATTGAGTTTATGCTATGACGCTGAATCTAAAATAAATTTTCAATTTTTAATAATTTTTTTTAAGATTTTTTATTTCATTTTATTTATTTATTTATTTATTTATTTACTTATTTATCAATTTGATATATGATGTGATGTATGGTGTGACATGTGAAGAAACAAAATTAATGTACTAAAAACAGTAATAAGTATAAAATATTTCTAGTTAAATATCGCACAATTAAACATAAAATAGATGTTATTAAATTTAAAAGTGTTTTCTTGCAGAATTGAAATTAAAATGATTCTGAGAATTTCACTTAATAAATACTAGTAGCTTATTTAAGACATGTCGAGGTATGTCGAAATTTAACTTATATTGAATCCACGCATAATCTTTCATCCATCCTCATAATTTGTTTGAATACAAAAGTCAGAGAAAATTCGAATTGTAATAATATAGTTTTTGTCTGCAGTGAATGCATAACCATTCATTCCTTCATTCTATGATTTCGCAATCATTAGCTACAGGTGCAAATAACTTTGAGAATAACGTCATCTTTTAATATAGCTAGTCTTACATTTTCTCCTCTTACTATCGCCATTTATTAATAAATGAATATTTAAAAAAATATTTCTGTAAATGATAAGTATAATTATTCTCTCTCTCTCTCTCTCTCTCTCCAAAAACAATAATAAAGTATTACACAATCAATAATAACTAAGTCGAATGTCAACTATTTTTAATTTCTGCATAATGCAAAATAACAAGAATTATGTCGATAATTACTTTTTGATAAATATTTCCTCTTCTATTAATGATATAGTTGTAAATAAATGTAAAGATCTTAAACATGAAAGAACGTTAAAGCATACCTCTTTTTCTTTCGATAGAACTTTCTTCCAGTCACTCAATTTAAGTAATCTCTTACCATATTCATATGCTTGGTCAAGGTACTTAACCCCAAACTTTAACTGTTTAGTATTAACCAAGTCTATTTGCTTAAATGAAAAAAAAAATCATTGTATCACTTTTTCATAGTAAAGATTATGTCTGCAAATTTTACTTCTGTGTTATGTGTGTGGCATAGCGTGCTGTAAAAAATGGAAGACTATCTTTGTGCAACTGATGATCTGCAAAAGGTAGTTTTTGTCTAAACATTTTTTCATTGCTCATCCTCTCCTTATACGCATTTTCTTCACTGTGTCAATAAAGGTGATGTTTTAATATAATTAACTTATAAAGCATATATATGTATGGGTATAAAGTTCTTTGTATGAAGTTGAAGGTAATTCAAACAGTTGAATTATTTTTAGAATTAGATACTTTTTCTGTACCTTTGTTGGGATTACTCTTGTGCACTGCATGTTAAGGTCCTTGAGGCAAAACCAACAGAAGTAATTTCCACAAATACACATCCCATAGTTACACTTTTTCGAAGCCTTTTCCACCATTAAATTACAGTGCGGGCATGTCTTCACATTCACCGTGAAAGTTTTCGTAGTGTCAATTTGCTGAAGCACGTCTGTGAGATACATTAAATAATTAAGATCGAATTAAAGTAACGAGGCCCATGGCCTTGACTGACAACTGAGTATATACAAGTTTCTCAAGCTATAAACACTTCGAGCCTGGAAGTGGTCTGGACATACGTGACAAAACTTTTACAGGTAGGTGTGGACTCTAGTATCATATCCATGCAGCTTGTCTCCTAGAAGTAGATAATTTCCAATACTAGTATATGAACAACTTAACTTGGCTTGATCCCTGGTCCAGGGACGCATCAGTTTTACAAGTGTTATTTTTTGATAGATGGCTAGCTGCTGTATATGATCATGCAAACTATTTGCTTTCTACATGCCACGAGTAAAGAGGAATATTCTCAGAGAGAGAGAGAGAGAGAGAGAGAGAGAGAGAGAGAGATTTCAATATTTCAATGTATGATCAACTTAGCCCCCACTCTGAAATCTGAATCGTGGACCAGAGTGCCATAAATCTTGAAATTTTTATAAAGGGCTTAGTTTTAATTAAAATGAATCAAACATATGGTCTGCCAGATGTCCATGAGTAAAAAAGTAGATTATAGGCGTCTTGTATTTAAATACATAACCAACAAAGAGCTCAACGTTGAACCCAGGAGGCATCAATTTTGCGATTTTGGTCAAGACTCAAGTACTCGTGGTAACTAATGCTATATATTTGTCTGATACATGGCATTGGGTAAAGAAGATTTTCAAGAATGCAATTTATTTTAAACTATACGACTGAGTCCCGCCCTGGGACCTGAACCATATGCCAGGGGCTATGAATGTCACATCTTTTAAAGAGCTACACATCTTTTAAAGATCTAGAGAGCTAAATGTTCATTATTTATCTGCTAGATGTCTATGAGCCAAGAAATTATTAAAGATGCGTATTTTCAATATAAGGCTTTATAGGTAGAGTGCTAAGTGTTTATTATAATCATGAAATCCAGCTAAGCCCAACCTCAAGACCTAATCCATTGAAACAGAGGATATGAATATCACAGTTTTAGTTAAACGTTGAATACTCATGAAAATCACACAGTTTGCCTGCTAGATATCCATGAGTAAAGAAAAAAAAATTGTTAGATACAATGCATTTTCGATATATGACCAACGTAGCCCTAAGCTGTAGCCTGAACCTAGGGGCCATTAATTTCAGAATTGTGGTAGAGAATTATTGGTTACTGTACATGTAAACACGCTAACATTCTCCCTGCTTGATTTCCTGGAGAATAGAGAAAGAATTTTGAAGATTGTATCAATTTTGATGTCTGGTCACACCCACAAGTCTTTCCCAGGAAAACATTTGACGATGAAATTCACAATTTTGTCCCGTTCCTCTTTTTCCAAGGATGCTGATTGCCACATTTTGTTGAAATCCGTTGAACAGTTTGAGAAAAGAAGCTGAAAATGTTCAAAAGTTTACGACATGCGCACACAAAGGACCATACACGATGGCAGACAAAAACAGATACCAACACGCCACCTCAGTGACTCGGGTAACCTAAAGTACAATGCAACTGTGGAGTGTATATATATTTTCAAACCACTTAGACTTCTTTTAATAATTATTACTTTTTCATCATCTCAAATTTGAGGAATAAGACCATTTCAAAAAAAAAATCGCAAAATCTTAAGATCAAAAATGTAGTAAATGAAAAGTGCCTACAGATTTCTCAGATTGAGAAATGAATTCCGTTTAAGAGCTTTATAACCATAGCTTAGTAAAATGAGGTATACGACGACATAGTTTTAAGTTAAACATAACGATAATCAAATTTAATTATTAAACGTATTTTGAATACAAAATGAAGAAAACCAGTCATAAATATGGTAGTTTTTTTCCATATCGGACACAGAATCCAGATTGCCCACAGTCTCTCACAAAAACGTAAATTTATGTTTTTGATGTCTTATTTAAAAAACAATATTGAATTAAATACCGGATATAGTATCTGGATTACTTTTGACCTGATTTAATATAAATTGAATTCCATGAAGATGCTTATTTCCTACCAAATTTAAATATAGCCATACAATATGGAGGAGAGTACTTTGAATGTGTGATAATGATGGCTCTAGCACCAAATGACAGCATAAACTCATTTACTAGATCTTGACCTTAGCACACCAGTATTGAAAAAATTTGTTTAATGAGTAAGTGTTTGTAATTGTGAATTTGATACATAATTATTTTCTCTTCAGTTTTAAAGTGACAATTTTAAGTCAGAAGTTTGAATTGTCGTACAAAATATCTTTATCATCGGTGTATGGAATTATCTTGTCCGGAAATTCCTCTCTCAGTATACTATTTCTACTAAGTCGAGTTCATCAATAAATTTCATCTCCATTAAGTGTCTGATTCAATGCAAATACATCCCCCTTCAAAAACAACTCGTATTCTATTTGAAAAAAAAACCTCTTAATTCTCTGGCAATGACTACAGCTTTATGAAAAAAAAAGAAAATCTTCATCATCGTATGATATTCAACAATTGAAATCTGCAGTATTCTTTCTGTTACAAAACGAGAAGTTTGATAAATGTAGTTTACCTTTTGTAATATCAAGGACTTTCACATACGCCTTTATTTGCTGACAGGTTGCTGGCCAGTGGGGTTGTTCACAACATTCCAGGCAAAATTCCGTTTTGCAGAGACATTTCACACCCATCCTCTTTTTGTTGCTTACTGATTTCGGTGAAATGTTTTCTACTCCCTGTACACCTGAAAAGGCTTTGGATTTAAATTTGAATATCAAGCATTTATACGAAAAAAAAAACCCAAACATCATACAAGTCATATTTTTAAAACTGATATTGTAGTATTCATTGTTCTAAATTTAACCCTTTGCCACATAACATTCAAAATCCGTTTTACTTTTTACTACGGTTTACTTCCAATTTTAACATAGATAGTTCAAAGCTGTACTTCATATTTTTTCCATTTTAATGTTGAGTATTTTTTTTTTTTTTTTTTTTTTTTTTTTTTTTTTTTTTTTTTTTTTAGAATTTTTAAAGTCTAACCGTTTGGAACCAGCGACAGAATGAAGTCACATGTATTATTTGGACACCACTTCCATATCCCACTAGACATTACCATCTGCTCTTGCTGACGTTGTATCCACTTACAAAATAACTGGATAGGAACTAACGACATTATAATGAGAGGGTCAATCTTTGACGTGCATTTGTATTCCTGAAATGATTTTACAATGATTGGTATACTGACATTTTAGAGAAATATTTTATGGAATGTATATTTAATGGACCTAGTTTCTAGTAATTATGTCATGCTATATCTTTTATAACGAAAACTCATTGTTTTGATACAAAGGTAAACGTACATTGGATGATGTTTTTAGATTAATATTTGAGACAGTTTTAGAGTCCTTATGTGTGTGGGTGTGTGTTTGTGTGACTAACTGCAACAACTGTCTGTATATAAATTTCTTCTTTGATACAATGAAAAAAAAATCGTACCAAACATGAAATAAATCTGGTACTAGTCCTGATGTTTTCCACTGCATATCTATAGAGACAATTTCTGCAGAATGGGTGTTGACACGGTAGAATAATGAGCCCTCCTGTGGAGTCCTCACCTCCATATAGCGAAGCAAAACAAACTCTGCACTCGAATTCAAATGCAGAATTTTGAGTGACAGAATGGAGGAAGGTAGGCAATTTGTTCATCTGAATTTCAAAATATAAAACAATGTCCGACGTTCATTTCTTGTAAATTTTAAATGCTGACAAAGTTATTTTCAATTCCGAAATTAAACATCATAACAATAGATACAAGTGTTTTACCTTTCGTTGGTAATGTTTTGGTGGACAACACTCCAACATGTTCATATATGCTTGTTTGACTGTTGTTATCCTGTAGGGAACCCTCCGCAGCCAATCATAAGCTGGTTCCATGACGTAAGATTCAAATGAAGGTCTCTCTTTTTCACAACTTGTAAAAAACGGTCGAGCGCTGTAAAATGTATTGCTATCATAATAAATTCTTCTTGAAAGCCTGGCATTAACTAAACCTTGACAATGTGCACATTTTGCTTACTTTGAGTTAAGTGACATTAGCTCTTTGGCAAACCTAAATATATCGTCAACTGAAGAAATCCTATTTCTAAAGTTTTGAAGAATCATGTCGTCCAACTTTCTGGCAGAAAACTTCTCATTATCAAGGACTATTAATCTTTAATAAATGAAGAAAAAAGATTTCCATAAAATTTTCAATATACTTTCATTCATCTTTGAAGAAAATCAAAATACTTATTCATATTTAGATTTTTTTTCATCTAAAATTTATTATGAACATTTTTCTGGCAGATTTTATCTTAACCCCCACCACCACCACCACCATCAAAAAAAAAGCAAACGTCGTTTATTTCAACTTTCCAAAAAAGCCATATTGCAAATTCCAGTTAATAAAATATAGTCCACCAGAAAACATAATACATGTATAAAATAGCGGTAACCTGTATCTGGAAATCCCCGTATATTCTGATGACATAGCGGAATCGATTATCTCTTGTACAACCAACACTGGAAAATCAATATTGAACAAGTCAGACTCATGACAAAAGGTTGAATGGTTACTTCCCTTAACCCCTTCTTTCTTGAACAGCTTTTCAACTGAAATAACATAAATGCTGGGGTATACGTTTGTTGAGCAGATCTCCGAAATTCCTTGTAAAAAGTCATTCATTTCTGTTTTCTTGAAAGACAATATTGCACCTCCAGTTGGAACACTCTTACAAAACGCAAAATCTTTAGAGGGCTTTTCAGGATGCGAATTAAAACACGTGTTCTCTTTGTCTAGTTCTGTTTTTTCTTTGTAATCTGTCATGTAGATGATATGATTTTTTCTTTGTAAGTCCGGGGATTTCTGGATGGTCTGTCTTGTACGTGTTTTCCGAAATTTTGGCTTTCGCCTGATTATCTTTAAACAGTCTGAAAGAAACACTTGTAAGGTGGTTTCCTTCTTAACTCTACAAACTTCATCCTTTTCAAAATCATAAACAATTAAAACTTCATCAGACTGATAAAAGTTGTTTGCTAGGCATGTGTTTTCAGAGAAACCATAATTGGAAATTTCTTTTTTTATACACGAACTCTCGTCTTCCAAAGACTTTTTTCCGGACAAAATTGCCAACTTTCCGTTAACAAATCCTTTCTGTTTGAAGAGAGCATTTTTGGCGGGATACTTGAAAAATTCTCTGGCCCCTAGAAATAAATAATTTCAATTCAGATTTAGAAATTCGTTTATATTTTCCTATCAGTTTTGGAGAGATTACATAATTTATTGGGAACTAATTCAGTAAAATGTTTTTGAATAATTGAACAATGTATATATTTGAATGAGAACTCATTTGCTCTAATAATTATTACTCAAATCTAAAACATAAACGCAGGAATATGATATCTTTATATACAAATCTTTTTATTTAACCTTTTTACATCAGAGCTCGAAACAATTTACATGTACGTAAATTAATGTTACAATGTAAAAATTAGAGAATTCATTTTGCCTCCACAAATATTTCTTTGTTAATTCAAATGGACTCATGTGCATTCAAATTTTATAACAATAAAGGTCAAAGGAAAATACATTTATATGATGTACATGTATCGAAGAAATAAAGAAAAGTTTAAATCTTTATGAATTTTTCACATGTACTCAAATCCGTTGAAGCTGGAACTTTTAAAAAAAATGATTTTTCTCATTAATTCAGTAATTTTTATCAATAAGTCAATTCCAATCCTTACCTTTGAACATATACCTGGTCGAATAGTTACCATGGCGAAGGAAAAATCTTGATAATTTTCCTGGAGTGCTAACTTCATATCGAAACTCTGTAACATCTTCGTCTCTATCATTTTCCTCCCGCAATCTGAACAGGCGATATAAATTATTTGTATGAAATATGAAGATATCGAGCAGTGAACAGTATTCAACTTCGAAAGTCCAATGAAACGATACAAATTTAGAGCAGAGCAAACACGGACCTCAAAATTTAGAGGTGGGATCAGGTGCCATGGAGGAGTGAGCATCCCCTGCAAACCGGTCACACCCGCCGTGTGCTCCTTGTCATGATCGAAAAAAAAAACGGAAAAATTCGTAAACAGTTCAGTGTATAAGTAATGGCCTAATAATAAGTATGAAAAATATCAGTCAGCATTTGACTAAATGATAGGTTGTATGTGCTGACAAGTTTGTATCGACCATAAAACTTGCGAAATGATGACTTCAAACGAGACTGTTGATATCCTTGTTTCATCAACTTGTCAATAGTTTCCCTCGTTGTAGAAATTGTTCATTGTAAAGCATGCTCTTGCGTATCGAATTAACTGGGAGACATAAACCCCATATACATAAAGTTCAAAAAAAACTTTTTAACCAAGCTTTTGTGTATATATTGAAGGCACATTTTTGAAATAAAAATGTTGACACAACCAAAAAAAAAGTTATGAATAGTTTATATATATATATATATATATATATATATATATATATATATATATATATATATATATATATATATATATATATATATATATATATATATATATATATATATATATATTTCATTTTCAATCTTCAGGAATTTGACAACATATTGCTTAGTTACACATAAATACAAAATCAGCATTCTTACTGTGACGTCAAAAAGCGCTAATTTTAATTTAAGCATTAGCAAAGTTAATTATGACATCACCTGACAGAAGGATCTACATTTCATATCAAAACAGGAAGTAAATTTAATATTAAAACCTTCATGTCGTGCACTAGTTTCAATCTTATTTATGTGATAACCTGCGCCGGTTGCGTTGAAAATTATATTGGTCAGAAAGGAGACACCTTATGACACAGAATGATCGTACACCGACAACAAATTAGGGAACCAAAATACCAGTGTACCCCCGTCAGTGACCATATTAGAAACTATATATATGTATGTATGATTGCTGTCAGAAAAGGATAAAAGTTATTTTAGGAAGCAGAAATAAACTAATAGTCAACTCACTGTTCAACATCATATTTTTTTCTATTGTCAATTTTCTCCATGTTCTTAAGGAGTTCAGATTTCCTCTGAATTCCTCTTGAATGTAGGTTATGTCTTTTTTTCTTCCTCACAGCAATGTTTTTCTCAATACGATCCCCTCCCAGACATTTCCTCTGTAGATCCCAAAAGTACGATGCTGATTTCGTGGGCTTGACTACAGGCAATGGTGTTTTATTATCAACGTACAGGACGCAATCGTTCCAAAACCATTTGTTCCAAAAATGTACATTTTCCCTTTCTGACAAAACAATCCTAAAATCTTCTTTCGAAAGTGCCTCAATGTTATTTTGAATCCACGAGGAAAGTGTCCATCTTTTGTGTTTGTTAACCGAGTAATCTACGATCCACGGACAGAAAATAATGTCATCAAATTTAGTTTCAACATCTTTTAAAAATATGGTCATTAAATTCGTTCCATTGTGGATAAATTCATCCTCCCTTCGGACTATCCATTGCATTTTCCCTAAATTGATGTTCTTCATTAATGTCATTCCATCGTGGAGAACCCAATCTTTCCTTCTGACTATCCATTGCATTTTCTCAAGATCAATATTCTTTTGCCTGTTTATGAATATATATCGGATATATCCATATTGAGGATTGGAAAAGAAAAGACTCTTGTTCATGCTATTTCCTGACCTTTTCCCAAAGCGTATTGTCTTTTTAACCATGGTTAAATACTTGATTCGACAATTTGAATCTTGATTTTTCTACAAAAATAAAATGAAAATTGTATAAATATTAATTATAAAATGCACAAGTTTTAATTAAAATTTCGGTTCAATTTATAGATTATATGATATAAGGCGCATTAATATTTGAATGCAGTTTTGAATGTGTTTGGATGTGTTTCTAGATGTTGTCGTCCTGTTAGTAAGCGATCACAAAGCCCCAACAAACATAAACCATGATTAAGGATACTTAACTATAGTGTACTGTAATAGTACCTACCTTAATACTTTGATTAACGATGAAAAGTCACTTTAGAATCTTTTTTGAGATCAAGAATCCTAATATTTCTTAAATTCAATACCAATAATGTAGATTTTAAAAAATATAGTTAAATATACAAATTATGTTTCCTTTCAGATGTGAATGTAAGAAACGGGAAAAAATAAATTTTACCAATCTGCAATTAATGCACAGTAGAAAATGCCGCGATTTACTACAGTTAAGACCTTTATACTATAGTAAACCTAAGTTAGTTATAGAAAATTGAAAGTATTATTATGCGGAAGAAGAGGGCTTTATTTAGGACCTGTTTCAATCAGATCATTTGCGCCGGCTTATGATTTTCAGCAATATCATTCCTAACCAGTCTTCAAGGCTGCAACAATTGCTGTTTACTACAAAACTTACCGATTATAACGGTATCAGTATTACTGGATTTTTTTTTTAATGATAAATTAGATTTATTGACCGTTGATATTTATTCAAACATTGTATTTGAGAATTGCTATAATTTTTTCAAAACAAAGTTCTTTGAAATTAATTAAGAAAGATCTCTGAATTACGAGAAAATTACGAAAAAAATAATTTCGTAATTACGAGAAATATTATGAATATAGAATTGCATTGCACAAAAACCATGAATTGTGCCGAGTGAATGATTTTATCAAAACATGTTACCGCTTTAAGATTCCAAATTTGCAAATTTTTGCATAATTATTTAGAGAATCTAGAATAATGTATATATAGCGTTCCCAGAAATTATTGAGAAGTTTTTTCAAGATACATTTATCTAAAATGTTGGATTGATAAAATACAATATAATTCAATGTTATTACTTTATTTAATGACAATATCCAATACTTTCTAATGATACATACAGTTTTCATGGATAACCTCCCAGTTATTTTATATGCTTTCTCTTGTCTGCTGATGATCAAAATAACTGCTTTGAAAACAGAAAGCCTATATATGCTATGTATTAGTAAGGGATTGTTAAATTTGGTGATATTTCTGCAACACCGAGCATTTCACTGTTTACTTTGTAATAAGTGGCACAAAATATTAAAAAAAAAGAACTCAGTTAAGGAAAATAGTGTGTAGGCTTTGTAAACAATCTAATCAAAATTAGATGTTCCAATCCACTACCGCTTCTCAAACAATCGGGGTCACGTCAGAGCGATTTTTCGATTAGCCAGGGAATCGAAATCGTCGCCTCCGAAATCTTGGCTTATAGTTCGAATGCGTTTTTTTCACTGCAATACCTAAACGCCCGAGGAGTTTCGTAATAAACAAAATATGCACGGCGAAGGCCGAGTTATGTATCAATGTTCGTGCAAGATATCTTATATATAGTCTGTGCTTTTTCGTTTGTGTTATTCAAGTAAGAATGCCAGATTGATGGACTGTATATTTTCGATATTTTGTCCCACATGAATCAATAGCAGACAGTGGAATATTCAGTGTTTCAGAAGTATCGCTAGTTTTGCAATTCTTTGACAATAAACATCTACAATATGCTTTTTTCATAAGCACTCATTTTGAACATAAGCAATCGACCGTAAGTATACAAAGGAAAAGTAAGTTATTCATCAAAACTGCATTTAAGATAATAAAGTAGCAAGTATTGTCATTTGATAAAATACTAATTTCTCTAAATATAACTATGAATATTTTAAGTGGTGTAAGTATTGTCATTTGATAAAATACTAATTTCTCTAAATATAACTATGAATATTTTAAGTGGTGTAAATGAGATGTGGATACAAATTCCAATCAACTTTTGGAAAATTTGAAATCACAAAATTTTACCAAAATCAACAACATAAAAACTTACGACTTCTCATCTTTATATACAAAGACCAGGCTTTTTGACATCATTGACAGCTGCTTTTTTAAAAAATGGAACTCATAAATTTACTTACCTTGTCATTGGTCATTTTGTTAAAAAAAAAAACTGATTGTACACACAAGTACTCTGAAGTTGTTATATAAAAGATGCTTGAGTTTCTGATTGACAATATCTATGTGGTTTTTGGAGACCAGGTCTTTCAACAATCTATTGGAATTCAGATGGGTACTAATTGCGCCCCGTTATTAGCAGACCTATTTTATTATTGTATTCATATGAAGCAGAATATGTTCAAAATCTTATACGTGAAAAGAAGAAAACACTTGCTATGGTCTTCAACTCGACATTTAGATATATCGACGACGTTTTGTCAATTAACAATGGTTGTTTCCATTCTTATGTCGATATATCTCGGTGAGCTTGAAATAAAAGATACCACATAGTCTGACACATCTGTTTTATATTTGGATATTTTACTAGAAAAAGACGATAATGTTAATATAACAACAAAGCTTTATGATAAACGTGATAACGTTAACTTTTCAATCGTCAATTTCCCTTACTTATGCAGCAATATACCTTTATCACTTGCATACGGGGATTATATCTTTCAGTTGATTCGATACGCAAGAGCATGCTCTACGTATGACCAATTTCTAAAACGAGGTAGTTTATTGACAAACAAGTTGATAAAACAAGAATATCAGCAGTCTCAATTAAAGTCATCATTTCGTAAGTTCTATGGTCGATACAATGACCTTGTCAGCGAATACAATCTAATCATTAAGTCAAATGCTGACTGACGATTTTCATACTAATTGTTAGGCCATTATTTACACACAGAATTGTTGACGGATTTCCCCCGATTATGACAAGGAGCACACGGCGGGTGTGACCGGTTGGCAAGGGATGCTGACTCCTCCATGGCACCTGATCCCACCTCTGATGTTTTAGAGGTCCGTGTTTGCTCTGCTCCTGATATGTATTGTTTATTGGACTTTTGAGCTTGAATACTGTTCGTTATTTCCATATTTTGAAAAGACATATCATAAAAAATATTCTCAATAATTTCTGGGAACACTATATAGAACAACTGTCTGTGTTTCTCTCTTTTTAATGATTAATGATTTCATTTTTGTTTTCGGTTTTACATTGTAATCAATCTGTATGTTTTCATGTAATTAATGCATAAACGCCGGAAACCATTATGCAGATAACAATAACAAATACAACAGTAACCAAATATTCCTTAGAGAACGAACCATGCAAAAAGATGGAGGTCAGCGGCAGATGATGATTTCAGTCTTAAGTGGGATAAATCCTTCAAAATATCTTGGATCGCCTTCAAACTCAGTGGGTCCACCGAATGTCCCTTCGCTCTTTATAAGTATTTTAATTGCAAGTTTTACCAAAGTAGAGCAGTATTTTCGGTAAACACAATTACGAATTTAGGCTTTAAAGTTTCTTTTCTTTTTCACATCAACAAGATAAATGTTTGCTCGGTTTATTTTTTACAAATAGTACATGGACTTTCCTTTGGATGTTAGAAAAGTTTGGTAAGTCAATCTATTTCGCAATGACTAGATTATTTTCTTGTAATTAAGAGATCTTTTCTGGTAATCACGAGAAAAATTAGCTCGTAACAGCAAGACAATTTCCTCGAAATTAAGAGAAAATTATCTCCTACTAAAGAGATTTTTTTCGTAATTAAGAGAAAAATTTCTCGTAAGTACGAGATCATTTCTCTTTATTAAAAGATAATTGGCGTTTATATTCTTTAAAACTTGATACTATATGACTTTCATAGATTGTTTTAATACTGATATTGAAATAAAAATAATTTGAAGTGTCTAGGATATTTTTAAGGGAAAAAGTATACTCAAAGCTTCAATGTATTACACACAAATATGTAAAATTTAGTGACTTTATGTATAAAACTGTGTCTTTTGGTGTATTTTTTCACTTCACAATATATTTTCAAAGAAAATATTTTCTAATTGAAAGAAAGATTTAGTGAAAATGGGTATATAAAATAAATAAAGAAGTAGGTTATAAAGTTGTTTTTTTTATCTTTAATTGCTTATCATCATATTGGGCACATATTTTTAAAAAAATACTGAGGAGATTTTCTCTATGACAGTCAAGCACGTATTGACACAATTGACATTATTCTTTGTCCGGAAAACATGTATTGTACCACTCTTGTACTAGGAACAATTATTTCTCCGACCCACTAATTTAGAGCTTTGACCAAGAATTCTAAGGATTTACTATATGAGTGACACTGTTACCTATTTCACCTATAAACAAGATTGCACTAGGTGTTAATATAGATAAAATCATTTACACTAAGAAATCAATAAATGGGGTAAAAATAGCTAAAAAGCGTTATATTCGTAGAAGAATTGTCTTGACGGCTAAAAAGCCGAGGCAGTTGCCTTTCAAATAGGGTTATTCTATTTTGGGCATCATACACTATACCTACACAAAATTATCACTATCATCTGTACTAAATAATCAAATTTACAAGAAGTGTTAGTGGGTTAAGAGCTCTTATAACTCCACATGGCTCTATATATAGAGAGCTAAAAACAAAAATGATGTAGAAGAATTCGGTTTTTAAGAAAAAAAATTCTAACTTTGATTTTAAAATTAAAAATGAAAAACCGTATTGTATCCTTCTTTAAAGAGTTCATGAAGATTGTTCTACTGAGTGAAATATTATTTGAGAATGGACACGACTGGAAATGATGGCTAGCTGAAGAAAGATCAAATACAAGGAAAATAAATAAAAATGACTATATGTTTTAAAATTTTGATCATATGTTACGTATTATGGGGCCATAAGGGGCCAGAACTCTAAATCTTTGAAGCTTTATATCTCAAAAAGGGAGAATATTTTAATAAGCAATATTGAATTAAAGATGTTCAGAATAATGTTCTAAACAAAATGCAAACTTTCAATTTTTACAAAACAGCCCCATTAAGGACCTGAAGGGTTGGCCCCTAAATATTTCAGCATTTCTCCAAGACGAAAATAAATTTCTGAATAGTTGTTGAACAAAACGTCTTCAAAATCATAAGACCTTTCATTTGATATCAAGAAAAAGGGGCTGACCCCTCAAATTAGGGGCTCAGAGGGGCCAAAAGTCTGTCATGTATAACTCTTGAACGATCAATATTTTGTTATAAACTCTTGAAGCAAAAATGTTTATATAAACAAGTTGAAACTACATCTTATAATGTTTTGATCATATAATAAGGGTCCAGAAGGGGCCAGAATGCTCAATCTTCAAGGCATTATATCTCGAAAAGAGGGAATATTTTTATATCTCGAGAAGAGGGAATATTTTGATAAGCAATGGTGAACAAAAGAGGTACAGAATAATGTTCTAAACAATATGCACCCTTTAAATTTTTGCAAAACGGCCCCTTTAAGGACTTTAATGGCTGGCCCCTAAATATTTCTATTCAGCATATCTCGAAAACAAAAACAAATTTCTAAATAGTTGTTGAACAAAACGTCTTCAAAATCTCAAGACCTTTCATTTGATATCAAGTAAATGTTTTGAAATTCTGATCATATGTTACATAATAAGGGATCGAAAGGGCTCAGAATGCTAAATCTTTGAAGCTTTATATCTCGAAAAGGGGAAATATTTTGATAAGCAATATTGAACAAAAGATGTTTAGAATAATTTTCTAAACAATATGCAAACTTTCAATTTTTGCAAAACGGCTCCATTAAGGTTTTGAAGGGCCAGTCCCGAAATATTTCTATTCAGCATATCTCGAAAATGAAAACAAATTTCTAAATAGTTGTTGAACAAAAAGTCTTCAAAATAACAAGACTTTTCATTTGATATCAAGAAAAAAGGACCGAACCTTTAAATTAGGGGCTCAGAGGGGCCAAAAGATTCTAATCTATAACTCATGAACGATCAATTTTTTTTGTTATAAATTTCTGAAGCAAAAATACTTGTGTAACAATATGCAACAAAATATTGTAAAATTTTGATCCTCTGTTACGTAATTAGGAGCCATAAGGGTCCTGAATGCTGAACCTTTCACGCTTTATATCTCGAAAAGGGTAAACATTTTGATAAGCAATATTGAACAAAAGATGTTTAAGATAATGTTATATAAATCAAAAGAATGAAATCTAATGAGGGAAGTCTAAATATCATTATCTTTTAACGAATATCTTAGTCAAAATCACATCTCATCTTATCAAAAATCGGACGGAAGACCTACTCGTTGCTCACAACGAGATCTCATTATTATTCTTTTTTTCTTACCGATTTTTTGCACGCGAGTTCTCGGAAATGGCTCAGTCGATTTTCACGAAACTTTCAGATCTGATAGATATTGAACTGAACCTTATTGGAAATTTTTTATATTGATGACGTCACTTCCGAGATATGGACGATTTTCTGATTTTCAGAGGGTCGGCTTGTCCTGGCAATCACTCCTAAACGATTAAAGATATTGAGTTGAGATAGAGTTGAGATTTTCACGAAACTTCCAGGTCTGATAGATATTCATCTGAACCTTGTCGGAAATTTTCGTCGCTGATAACGTCACTTCCGGTCGTGAGATATGAACTGAACCTTATTGGAAGTTTTTTATATTGATGACGTCACTTCCGAGATATGGACGATTTTCTGATTTTCAGAGGGTCGGCTTGTCCTGGCAATCACTCCTAAACGACTCAAGATACTGAGTTGAGATTTTCAGTGAAGATAGAGGAAGGATTGTAGATATGCTTTTTTGAGTCTATATCGTCCCAGCGCAAAAGGCGCCGAAGCTCGCCAGGGCTCGAAAAATAGGCTCATAAGCATCTCGCAAAATTTGACACGTTTTCTTTTATATCTTTATACCTGTAAATATTTTGTTAAAACATATGTAACAAAAGTTGTGCAGAATGATACGAGCTTTCATTTAATATCAAGAAAAAAGGGCTGACCCCTCCTATTAAGGGCTCAAAGGGGCCAAAAGTCTTTTATTAATAACTCTTTAACGGTCAATATTTCGCTATAAATTACTGAAACAAAAATGTTTATCTTAACAACTTGCAACTACGTTTTATAAAATTAGGATCATATATTACGTAATAAGGGGCCAGAATGATAAATCTTTGATGCTTTATATCTCGGAAAGGGGAAATATTTTCATAAGCAATATTGAACAAAAGATGTTCAAAATATTGTTCTAAACAATATCCGCCCTTTCAATTTTTGCAAAACGAACCCAGTAAGGACTTGAAGGGCTGACCCCTAAATATTCGCAGCAGTGTTAAGGCGTACTTCGAAGAAATCAACAGAATATAAACGTGCATAAATACATACCTTTTTAAACTGAATTATTTTTGTAAAGGTACTATATTATCACATGACTTTAAATATTATTTGAAATAACATTGTATACCTCACTCTGTACTGAATTTTATTTGGTCGCGTTATTTGACAGTCACGTGATAAATGCATATAATGTGTACTGTATGTAGGTCACAAACAAATTTCAATATCGCAAGGGCATACCCTAGTTAAAATTAAAAGTTTAAGTAATAAATTGTTTCTACATAACTTGTATTTTATGGAAAGTGCTGCTGCTTTAAATAGAATTCGCATTTTAATACTTTAAATTTCAAGTTACCTGGCTTATATCGAAATATCTGTGACCTTTATCAAGTATTTTATATATTAATTAAGTAATGCTCTCGATTTCAGGAAAGCAGCAGCACTTTTCAAGTTAAGGAATATGTCCGTTATGTATATTCAAAAAATGGTCAAGATCTATTAAGTGTATGCCCTTGCGAAAAGGCGATTTAATGAGGCACCTCAGCGTGAAACATGCACACCCTGTAGACAAAAAGACGGTAGAATTAATTCAATTCATTCTCTCGATAGTTTTTAAAAAATGACACTCAACAAACGTTTCAGATTTGTATTAATGGTCTACCTAAGATTTGTAAATAATATTCTGTTTAATAATAAAATGCATTTTTCACTGTGAAAAAATTTCTTGATCCGCCTCTCACTGCACATAAAATGCGTCAAATTTTACCATGATGACGTCATGTCGACAAGTGCATTGCTATCAGTGACTTGTTTATATCTTGCTGTGTGGGATTTAACTAACGACAAAAATGAATGCAGTGGTAAGTTTTGATGTAGTTCATTACTCTTATGCAGTTTAGAATCGCAAATTATTTCATTTTCTGTTATTGTGAGGAATTGCTATATTTGTGTGATGTCACAGTTAATTTTTCCCGTATAAATTAGGCCCCGCCCCCTTTATGCAGCCTTAACAGAGCTGCGTTTCTATTCTACATATCTCGAAAACGAAAAGAAACTTCTGAATAGTTGTTGAACAAAAAGTCTTCATAATCACAAGGCCTTTTATTTGATATCAAGGAAAAGGGGCTGACCCCTCAAATTAGGGGCTCAGAGGGGCCAAAATTCTTTTATCTATAACTCTTTAACTATAAATGTTTTGTCATAAAATACTGAAGCAATAATGTTCAACTTAACAATTTGCAACTATATGTTATGAAATTTTGATCATATATTGCTTGATAAGGGGCCAAAAGGGGCCAGAATGATAAATCTTTGGTGCTTTCTATTTTGGAAAGGGGAAATATTTTGATAAGCATTATTGAACAAAAGATGTTCAAAAATAATGTTCTAAACAATATGCATTCTTTCAATTTTTGGAAAACGTACCCAGTAAGGATTTGAAGGTCAGTATCCCGTTTTACAAAAGAACTTACGACTAAGACCGAAAACTTGAATTGGTTGTAAAATTTTGCAAAACAAATGATTTTATTTAAAGTTGTTAGCGTACCAATATCTTACTACATTCCTTTCAAAAGGATTAAAATCATTTTAAAATAATGTAAGTTAAAAAGTTACAAGCAGAATTAAATTTTGGTCTTAGTCGTAAGTTCTTTTGTAAAACGAGCCCCTGACCCCTAAATATTTTTATTCTACATATCAGGAAAACGAGAGGAAACTTCTGAATAGTTGTTGAACAAAGAGTCTTCATAAGCACAAGACTTTTAAATTGATATCAAGAAAAAGGGCTGACCCCTCAAATTAGGGGCTCAGGAGGAACAAAGACCTTTCATCTATAACTCTTTAATGATCAATATTTTGTTATAAATTACTGAAGTAAAAGTGTTCATCAAAACGACTAACAACTATCTATTGTAAAATTTTGGTCATATGTTACGTAATAATGGCGACAAAGGGCCACAATGCTAAATCTTTAACGCTTTATATCTCGAAAAGGAGGAATATTTTGATTAGCAATATTGAACAAAAGATGGTCAGAATAATGTTCTAACCAACATGCACCCTTTCATTTTTTTTGTAAAACGGCCCCATTAAGGATTTGGAGGGGTGGCCCCTAAATATTTCCATTCAGCATATCTCCCCAACGAAAAGAAATCTCTGAACTGGTTTTGAACAAAAAGTCTTCAAAATCACAAGACCTTTCATTTGATATCAAGAAAAAGGGGCTGAACCCTCAAATTAGGGACTCAGAGGGGGCAAAAGTCTTTCATCTATTACTCTTTAACGATCAATATTTTGTTAAAATTACTGAAGCAGAAGTGTTCATCAAAACAATTTACAACTTTATATTAAAAAATTTTGATCATACGAGGGGCATTTCAAAAGTTCTGGCAACTGGTATATAAAATCAATAATAAAACTACGTTACGGATTAAAATGACTCTGATACCACTGTAAAGCTTAGGCAAATATGCATTAGTAGTGACGTCATTTTACATTCAAAATGACGTATAGGTCTGATAAAATCTGAAAAAACGTCATAATTAGGTATACTCTGTATACTGGGCGTAAAAATGACTGATAAGGAGAACAATTTTTTTGTTGAGCAAAGAGCGAATTGCAAAATTCGCTCATTGCTTGGCTTTATGGCAACAGAAATAAAAGCCGATTTAGATGTAGTATATAGAGAGCATGCTCTTTCATATCGAGCAATAGCAAGATGGGTAGTTCAATTTAAAGAGGGTAGAAAATCAATTGAAGATGACCCCAGTTCGGGGCGTCCAGTTTGTGCATATGGCGAAAAAGAAATCGTCGGTGTTCAAAATACAATAGCTGATGATGCTAGATATACAGTTGAGGAAATAGCAGACTTAACTAACATTAATTCGTCAGCAGTTTTTCGTATTTTAAAGGAAAACTTAAAGCTTAGGAAAGTCTGTGCTAGATGGGTGCCGCATCTTCTCTCGGAAGAGCAAAAGCGCATCCGGGTAGAAATGGCTTCACAGTTACTAACAATTTATGGAGATTGTGACCAAAGGCGAATAAATGAGATTGTAACTGGTGATGAAACATGGATAAATTTTTTTGAACCGGAAACTAAGCTCAATAATAAAGTTTGGATCGATGAAAGTGATACAGGGCCTCAAATTGCACGCAAAAACCGGTCTGTCCAGAGAGTAATGTCGGCCGATTTTCATGAAACTTTCAGATCTGATAGGTATTGATCTGAACCTTATTGGAAATTTTTTTCGTTGATAACGTCACTTTCCATCTCGAGATATTTAGGATTTTCTAATTTTTATAGGGTCGGCTTGTCCTGGAAACTCCTTCGAAACGACTTAAGATATTGAGGCAAGATTTTCAGTGAAGGTAGGGGAAGGTTTGTAGATTTGCAGGCAGGTGTCCAAATTTCTCTAGCGCCAAAGGCGCCGATGCTCGGTAGGGCTCAAAAAATGTCTCAGAAACATCTCACAAAATTTTACACTTTTTCTTTCATATCTTCATACAAGCTAAGAATTTGTTAAAACATATAGAAAAAAGTTGTGCAGAATGATACGACCTTTCATTTGATATCAAGAAAAAGGGTCTGACCCCTCAAATTAGGGGCTGAGAAGTGCCTAAAATCTTCAATCTTTAACTCTTTAACGAACAATAATTTGAAATACATTACTGAAGCAAAGATGTTTATCTTAATGATTTACAAAAATATATGATAAGATTCTGATCATATGTTACGTAATAAGGGTGACAAGGGGCCAGAATCCTAAATCTTTGACGCTTTATACCTCGAAAAGGGGGAATATTTTGATAAGCAATACAGAACAAAAGATGGTCAGAATAATGTTCTAAACAAAATGCACCCTTTCAATTTCTGTCAAACGGCCCCATTAAGGACTTGGAGGGTGGCCCTTAAATATTTCAGTTCTGCATATCTCAATAACGAAAAGAAATCTCTGAATAGTTGTTGAACAAAAAGTCTTTAAAATCACAAGACCTTTCATTTGATATCAAGGAAAAGGGGCTGACCCTTCATATTAGGGGCTGAGAGGGGCCAAAAGTCTTTCATCTATAACTCTTTAACGATCAATAATTTGTTGTACATTACTGAAGCAAAGATGCTTATCTTAACGATTTACAACAATATATGATAAGATTCTGATCATATGTTACGTAATAAGGGGTCACAAGGGGCCAGAATACTAAATCTTTGACGCTTATATCTCGAAAAGGGGGAATATTTTGATAAGCAATACTGAACAAAAGATGGTCAGAATAATGTTCTAAACAATATGCAGCCTTTCAATTTTTGTCAAACGGCCCCATTAAGGACTTGGTGGGGTGGCCCCTAAATATTATATTTCAGCATAACTCCACAACGAAAAGAAATCTCTGAATAGTTGTTGAACAAAAAGTCTTTAAAATCACAAGATCTTTCATTTGATATCAAGGAAAAGGGGCTGACCCTTCAAATTAGGGGCTCAGAGGGGCCAAAAGCCTGTCATCTATAGCCTTTTGATAATGTTATATAAATCAAAAAAATAAAATCTATTAGGGAAGTCTACATATTATTATCTTTTAACAAAGATCATAGTCAAAATCATATCTCATCTTATCGAAAAATTGGACGGAAGACCTACTCGTTGCTCGCAACGAGATCTCATCTAGTTATTCTTTTTTTTCTTACCGATTTTGTGCAAGCGAGTTCTCAGAAACGGCTTGGTTGATTTTCACGAAACTTTCAGATCTGATAGATATTGATCCGAACCTTATTGGAAATTTTTTATATTGATGACGTCACTTCCGGTCGTGAGAAATGGACGATTTTCTGATTTTCAGAGGGTCGGCTTGTCCTGGCAATCACTCCTAAACGCTTAAAGATATTTAGTTGAGATTCTCAGTGAAGGTAGAGGAAGGATTGTAAATTTGCTTTTTTGAGTTTATATCGTCCCAGCTCAAAAGGCGCTGAAGCTCGCCAGGGCTCAAAAAATAGGCTCATAAGCATCTCGCAAAATTTGACACGTTTTCTTTTATATCTTTATATCTGTAAATATTTTGTTAAAACAAAGATAACAAAAGTTGTGCAAAATGATAAGAGCTTTCATTTGATATCAAGAAAAAAGGGCTGACCCCTCCTAGTAAGGGCTCAAAGGGGCCAAAAGTCTTTTAATTATAACTATTTAATGATCAATATTTTGTTATAAATTACTGAAACAAAAATGTTCATCTTAACAATTTTCAACTACATTTTACACAATTGGGGTCATATATTACGTAATGAGGGGACATAAGGGGCCAGAATGATAAATCTTTGATGCTTTATATCTTGTAAAGAGGAAACATTTTGATAAGCAATATTGAACAAAAGATGTTCAGAATAATGTTCTCAACAATTTGCACCCTTTCAATTTTTGTAAAAAGGCCCCATTAAGGAATTGGAGGGATGGCCTCTAAATATTTCCATTCAGCATATCTCCATAACCGAAAGAAATCTCTGAATAAGTGTTGGACAAAAAGACTTCAAAATCACAAGACCTTTCATTTGATATCAAGAAAAAGGGGCTGACCCCTCAAATTAGGGCTCAGAGGGGCCAGAAGTCTTTCATTTATAACTCATAAATTATCAATATTTTGTTATCAATTACTGAAGCAAAAATGTTTATCTTAACGATTTGCAACTATATATTATAAAATTAAGATCATTTATTGCATAATAAGGGGCCGAAAGGGGCCAGAATGCTAAATCTTTAACGCTCGAAAAGGGGGGATATTTTGATAAGTAATAATGAACAAAAGATGGCCAGAATAATGTTCTTAACAATATGTACCATTTCAATTTTTGTCAAGCGGCCCCATTTAGGACTTTGAGGGTGGCCCCTAAATATTTCTATTCAGCATATCTCTACAACCAAAAGAAATCTCTGAATAGGTGTTGAACAAAAAGTCTTCAAATCACAAGACCTTTCATTTGATATCAAGAAAAAGGAACTGACCCCTCAAGTCAGGGGCTCAGAGGGGCCAGAATTCTTTCATCTATAACTAATACATTATCAATATTTTGTTATCAATTACTGAAGCAGAAATGCTTAACGTAACAATATGTTGTAAAATTTTGATTCTCTATTGCGTAATTAGGGGCTATAAGTGGCCAGAATGTTAAATCTCTTACACTTCATCTCGAAAAGCGGAAATATTTTGAAAAGCAATATTGAATGAAAGATGTTCAAGATTATGTTATATAAATCAAAAGAATGAAATCTAAGGAGGGAAATCTTTATGTCATTATCTTTAAACGAAAACTAAATAAAAATCACATCTCATCCCATCAAAAAATCGGACGGAAGACCTACTCGTTGCTCTCAACGAGATCTCATCTAGTTATTATTAACTCTTTCTCGTTCTGTCAACCTAAAAGCTAACCCTGAAAAAGTAATTAGATATTTTTTTTTTTTTTACAAATTGACAAGTACGTAGATTCATGTCTCAAGTCTCTCACGAGAGAGAGAGAGAGAAAGAGAGAGAGAGAGAGAGAGAGAGAGAGAGAGAGAGAATTTCAACATTATTTAGTTAATGTAGGTTATATATATATATATATATATATATATATATATATATATATATATATATATATATATATATATATATATATATATATATATATATATATATATATATATATATATATATATATATATATATAAATTTTAAATACTATTAGAAATCCATTGCAGTACATGTACCTGTTTAGTTTTTGCTCTGTTTTGTTTCGACTCTTTTCAGAACAATACCTGTAATATATAAAATTTTGTGAAGTGCCGTACACTGATACATTGTACACCCAGATTTTTCTTACTTAGGACAGACAAAACTAATTTATAAGTGTATTTACAAAATACATCAAAGCTGCGTTTACAAATATACAAATATGCATCAAAGTTTACAAAATACATCAAAGTTGCGCATACAAACATACAAATATATATGCCCTTTGTCTTCAATATAAGTTCAGAGATAAATGATAATAAGTATATAGTTTTTAAAATTTGTTATTTTTTTTAAATTAAAATTAGACAAATTATCAAATTCCCTACTTACAGAATGATTGCCAGACCAGCATAATTATCACATTTAGATGGTCTTTTTATCATATGTCAGCAGGAAGTGGGAGTGGCGAACTTGACTAGGTGCTTACAATACATAATCTATAATTTCAGCTATTTTCAAGCTTTTTTTGAAATCGGATAAGCGTCCTCCAATCATTGAAAGAGGCAGCTATCTATTCAAAAAAAGAAATGAAATGAAAAGAAAAAAAGTCTTTTAAATCACATACAAATAGAAAACCTTTACCAATGACATCATTCAAAAGATTAATAATCCTTCCTTCTTGTAAAATATTTAATTATATGTGGCCATCATGCTACGTGTACACCTCCATGGTAAGTTTTTATTCCCTACAAGAATAAATAATAGGGATAATTAAAATGGTTACGTAAAATCAAATCAAACTCCTTTTCAGACCTTATACTACTTAGTTCATGTTTGTTTTTGTTTTTTTAATTCTATTTTTTTTTGTCCGAAATCAAGGGGCTGGGGTTGCTTAACAGAGAAAGAATTTGGATTAGCCTAAATAATCGATAACACGTGTATGTCAATCAACTTTTAATATTATATAGATAAAAACAGTACCTTACCAGGGGTCTAAATATTCATTTCCGTCATTGAAAGACTATATATGGAAAAGGCATTTGTATGCAGATGAATCATACCAACTTTTCCTGCTTTCCTTTTCCATATCATTGATTAAGAGGAAACTTCACCCAATAGAGCGATAAAAGAGATCTCTCTAAGTACAGTTTCCTGGAAGTTATTCAGATGTAAATAAAAGAGTTTAAAGTAAATATTGAAGGAGTATAAGTGGAACTTGTAAAGCAAAGTTCAATCAAACCTGTCACTCTAAGTCCCTCTGCAATAAAATTATGTCTCATATGAGTTTACTTCCCTACTATATTTTAATTCCTTCACTAAGTGCTTACTGGATGAAAGCTAACCAAACAAAAAATTAAATAATATAAACAATTTTCAATTAAGAAATAAATAACAAGTTTAAAAACTTCAATGGGAATTGAAGTGGGTCGGTCACGTGATCAAATCCTGTGAAGGCCGAAGGCCTTCTCAGAAGATTTGATCACGTACCGACCCACTTCAATTCCCATTGAAGTTTTTAAACTTGTTATTTATTACTTATATATACATTTGAGACGGACAATTGAATGTAATCGAATATAAATATTGCACTAACCGTACATCGTAGATTTTGACAAATTAAGCTAGGTGTAAATCGGCTTGAAAAGCGGTTACGCTTCAAATTCGTCTGGCAAAAGATTCTGTTTTGAAGAGAATATTCTGTGAAAGGCTACTTGTGATCAATTACAGTGAGCATATTGGTGTCTGGGAATTTTTGTATTCATGAGAACCCATATTCGATGTTAAAAAACACAAGAAACACGTCCGATGTTTCATAATAAAAAGTTGGAGGAATTTCGGTCGGAAAGGGATGGATGGAAACACTTGTCCGGACCAGATAGCTTGAAATCAAGTACAAAATTTGATCAAAAACATAAAATCTACGATTTCAGTAAGGCATATGATGTCCAGATGGAGACACTGGCGACAGCTTACATTGTTAGAGAACGTCACAACGATCTCGATGATGGAGGTGTGCCTACCGAACTTCCAAAGTGCAGTGTTTGTCAGCTGTTTGTGGCGTGATTGCATTACATTGATATTTTTCAACAGATTTTCAAATTTGTTGTGAGTAAAGTTTAATGAAAAAAAAATTATAGCATTCAGAGGTCTGCGAGAAAAATAAGGGTAACGTTAAACGTTGAGACTATGCAGCTCAGACATGAAACTTATAACAAGTAGTTTTCAATTCTCTATGTAAAATCGATCAAGAACTGTATTAAATACTCGTTTACATTGTAAATAAAATGATAATTATTTTACTTGCGTATTTTGTACATTTTTATGCATGAAAAACATGCTATATTGCTAAGTGGAGTAAGTCTTTTTATGTAGATATTACTGCGCTGTGTGATTAGGTCACGTAATGACCTATGACCTTCGAAAAACTTCATACAGGTATGAAGATATTTGCTCTCTGCATGTTTATATAATAGAGAGATACCACAAATGTATATATTTCACTTTAAAAACGTTGTATCTGTTACGATGTATTCTAGTGCAGTGTTCAAGCAATTTATGACATATACTCTCTTGTTGTATATTATTGTGATTATAATGATTTTCCCTCCTATTTTGATACCAAATCTCAACAATTGTCCATTAGTATTTCAATTATTTCATCCGAGCATAATTAATAAAAAATCATATTGTTTCTATTTGTATCAAGCAATATAAATTTGGAAACTTGGTTCATGAGTTAGCATTAAAAGAAACAGTTACTACTGTGTATTACATTGCTATCTACATGTTCCTTGTGATGTTTTTCTATAAAAGTTTAAACCCAGACTATTTGTTTTTTTTATTCTCTCATCTCCAAAACCCAATAATTTAATTTATGCATTTTTAATTTATAATTTTATTTTATCAAATCTCTTATTTGCTGCTGTGTAGACAAGCAATGTCAGTAAAAATGTTAGCATCCTATTTGGCATAATGTTAAAGGTGAAGATAACGAACAGTGATTAATCTCATAAATCCAGTAAACAAAAGGAATCTTGAAAAGGGCAATAACACGGACCCCTGGAAACTCCAGAAGTGGGATCAGGTGCCTAGGAGGAATAAGCATCCCCTGTCGATAGGTCACGCCCAACTTGAGCCCTTTGTAATTGACCAGACCTAGCTTGCGGAAGAGGCTCTAAAATCTATACGACGCAAATCTCGGTAGGTGTTGAACGATTAAAAATACTATTCTTACACCTTTAGAGTCCATGACATATAGGCGTTCTTATTTGACACTTTACCTGCAGGTAGTGAAACCTTGATACGAGTGTCACATTGTCGACAGTCAATAATCTGTGCAAATCTATGTGCAATTATAATGTGCCCGTATATATGGAATTATCTATCGATAAGTAATGTAAATATTACTGTTATTTTCATTCTGAATAGAAATACCGTTATTTTCGTTTTATTTCTAGAAGATGAATAAAGAAATTGATAATCAACATGATAATTCTCTTCACATTTTCCTGCATTAAAACGGAGAGTAATTATACAGCACATATTTACTGGCAATGAGAACAATAGCAAGTTATTGTACTCCAAGACAGGAAATTTTTTTCCGAAGCGCAGCTAAACTTGCTTTTGTCCGAAAAGGCAGTAACTAAGTATTTTATTTATGAAAGCAGATTTCAAAAACTATTTCACGGTATGGGCTGTTTAGAAAATATAGCAGGATTGTTTGTCATATTTTTCCTTTAATAATTAAAAAAAAAAAGTGTACTTCATATATATATATATATATATATATATATATATATATATATATATATATATATATATATATATATATATATATATATATATATATATATATATATATATATATATATATACATACATATATATATATATATATATATATATATATATATATATATATATATATATAACTAGAAACTCTTTTAAACATTAACTTTAAACTTTCGCAAATAAGCCTCTTTCGAAAATGATTCCAACAGGCACTCAAAAATTGTTGTACTGATTTTAAACATATAGCAGTTTGCTGATATTTTGATAAGGAACTAAAATTAATTTGTCTATAGAAGATACCCACTAATATGTTTGAATTTTTTTCTATGTATGAGGGGATTAAATTATCTACGATAAAGTTTTCAGATAGTTTCAGTAAAGACTCTACATCTAAATGTGGTCCGTAGCCCGTCTCTAACTTTTTTTTTTATAAATACCAAATTAAAATAAACAATTATTTGTTCGAACTTTAAACATTTTTGATATCTCTGTAATTTATTTATTATCTATTAATGTTTTTTTACCATTATCTAATAATAAGTCTGACTTGCAAAAATGTTTGAATATTCTTGATTCACACTTTTTCAATTAGAAATTACAGGTTAATTCGTTGAGAAGTTTAAAGTTGTCTCTAATTCAAATGGTAAAATGTATATATTCATAATGGTAAGATACATCAAACGGCTTCTAACATTTGTTCTCTTATCTAGAAATCAAAAAGGATACACACCAATAGAATTTATATACAATTTATTCATTTATTTATCTGTATATAAATCAGTGCTTTTGATGAAAAAGGTAAATATAACGATCGATTTCAAAAAATCCATAAACAATACAAATATGTAAAGAGGGCATAAAACACGGACCCCTGGAAATTTCAGAGGTGGAATCAGGTGCCTAGGAGGAGTAAGCATCCCCTGTTGACCGGTAAAACCCGCCCGCCGCGAGCCCTATGTATTGATCAGGTGGATGGAACTCTCCATTGTCAATTCAGTACAAAATCAAACGCCTAACAATTGGCATGAAACAAGTCAGCCAAAATACGACCCTGTTAAAGGTTATATTTGTTAGCAAGGTCATTATATCGATCATAAAATTGACAAAATGCTGACTTTTAATGAGGTTGTTGAAATACCTGTAGCATCAACTTATCAGTGAGTAGCCTGCCTCGCTTAAAAAATTGATCGTACTTAGAGCAAGCTCTTGAGTAGCGAATAAGTTGGGAGACATAACCACCATAAGCAGGTGATAGTGGAATATTGCTACATAAATAAGGAAGGTTGAAAAAAGGTAAAGTCATCTCGTTTGTCATACAGTTTAGTTGTTAATTGGCCATTATCGTCTATAGTCAGTAAAACATCTAAATATGAAACAGATGTGGCAGACTCTGTGGTGTCTTTTTTTTTTTCAAGTTCAGCGGAATATATCGAGTCGACATACGAATGAAAATGACTATTTTTAATTGATAAAACATCGTCGATATATCTGAATGTCTAATTGAAGGCCACAGCTAGTGATTTCCTCTACTCGTGTAGAAGGTTTTGAATAAATTCTGCTTCAAAGGAATATAGAAACAGGTTAGCTAATAAAGGAGCACAATTAGTGCCCATCGAAATTCCAACAGTTTGTTGGAAAACTTTGTCTCCGAAGACTACATAAATGTTGTCCATGAAGAACTCCAGCATATTTTTAATATCAACTTCAGAGTACTTGTGTGTACAATCAGAGTGGTTTTTAACAAAGTAATTTTGCTGATGACCAATCACAAGATGTGAAAATTTCCGAGTTCCATTTTTATTTAAGATGCAGTTGTCTATGATATCAAAAAGTATAGATTTTAATTTATCGTGAGTAATTGTTGTATAATGTGTAGAAAAGTAAGTTTCTAAAAGTTCTTTCGAGTTTTTGAGGATCCACATCTGATTAACACCACTTCTAGAATAAGCTGTAGACAGTACGTCTGAGGTTTCTCCTTTACAGCAGGTAATATTTTTGTAAGGAGTAAAGATAAGGGCTTGGTAGAGCATTTGCTGGACACGGCAATGCATCTTCGTTTGTAAGGATTTTTATGAAGTTTAGGAATCCAATATGGTAGATCGAACTCACCTTGGTTGATTGGTATATTAAAAGTATTAAACACTGAAATATGATTTTGAAGATTTTTTTCTTTGGAAAGTGAAATGTGAGTATGTAGGATTTCCAGACGTAGAATTAAAACAAAGTTCTTACAATTCCAATAATGAGCCTTACAAACAAAGATGATATTGTTACCAGCCTTGTCTGCTGGAACCATAACATATTTTTCTTGTAGTTGCTCTAACTCTTTCGGTTTAGTAAAAACAGAAGAGTTTTTTTGCATTTTGTCTTTTAATTTTCTAATACGAATGTTTAAGGACAGACGATACGTTCCTCAATAATATATAATTTTTTCTAAGATTTTGTCATTGAAGGATTGCTACTTTAAGATGTTTACTCGCAAAAAATTGAGGTACCTTACCAGGCATTTGTGAAAGATACCAGAGGATGTTTTTCCTATAAAATCCTTTTGGAAAAAAATTAATTAGCCAATAACACATTTTTTGGTGTTTCATATTTCTAAAGACAATTAGAAATCAGTTTAGAAATCAGGAGGTAATTAAAATTTTGAATATTTTCCACATAATTCGAAGGTATACAAAACAGATATTTGAGGAACGTATCGTCTGACCTTAATATATTTCTAAACACTTAATCCATTCTGACAAAGTGTTCAGGTCTTCCTTTTCATATTTAGCCCAACGTCTAGCATAATCTTCGACATAATTCCTAATGGAAATAAAGTTCTGTCGCAAACTGAAAGATCGGGACTCCCGGTATTTAGGACCTTTTACAATTGATTTTATGATTGCTGTAAGATTCCAACTATAGTGGGACTTTGCCTATAAACGTTGATGTGTTTATGGCAATAAATTTACTAGCCAGGATGCTGAACTCTTACAAGCAAATCAATGTATAATTCATACTAAGCCAAAATATAGAATCATCTACCGATAATTGTAAAAATTATAGTTATTATCATCTATTTATAGACGAAGAATAGAGAAGCAGTGTTTACACGAGAATAAGTTAATGATACGAACGTTTTTTGATGTAATTTTCATACGAAGAAAAAATCTTTATTCTTTTTACCCCGAAATCATTGCAAAATAAGGCACATTTTTCGGAAAATAATAAAAAAAACTTTCACGTTAAATTCCAACTTTTTGCGATTTGACGGGTAATGTTTTGCAATAAGAATTGTTCTCTTACTAAAATGAACCAAGTTGCCTTTGGTGAAATAACGTCTCTATTTTATGTATTTACTTATGAATAATTATGATTGTATTTGATAATGAATATTATTTCCCTACCTCTGGAGTAGTAATGTGCAATTATTATATTAGGTGTATTGCAGAAGGCCTCCACAAAGATACGGATAACATTTTACGATTCATTTTAATCATACATTAACTTAAAATATTCAGCATCAGTATGCTTGAATGAATGATTTTTCAAAGTTTATTTTTGAAAATATATTAATTCATCTATAATTTCATATTTAAAGAAACCTCAGAAAATGAATAAAAATATATCCCGATTCTCCCGTTGAAAAAATAAATTGATTCTTTATTTCCTTAAAACAAAATGATATTCAAATTTCGATCGGCTGATTTCTGCAGAAAGAAAATGCCAAACAGTTAAACATCTCTTTTAACTCTGGTGCACTACAGCCATAAAAGCAAGCATCAAAAAGGAAGAGAGTTAAGGATTATCTCCCCCATGCATAGGTCTGATCCTTCGAGGTATTAGGCTTCAGTCTTTTACACCCTTTTTTTTCCATTTCTTCAAATTTTTTAATTAAATATTTCGGATTTCAAACGTTTTGGCATAAGCATCACTGAAGAGACATAATTTGTCCAAATGCGCATCTTGTGCATCGAAATTGGTACCGTACAAGATTTACATTATGACCTGTGGGTCGAGACTCTGCTGTTGGACTGTTAGTCCCTGAGGGTCTCCATAGCCCAGTAGCTAAGTACTTCGGTACTAGTTTGAAAATACAGATATATATTGAATTGCTGTCATAAAATTTAGAAATTTATTTCAAAATTAAGGATTATCTTCCTAATGCATAGCTCTGATCCTTCGACGTATTTGGCTTTAGTCTTTGGTATCCCTTTTTCCAGCTCTTCAATTTTTTTTTTTAATTAAATATTTTGGATTTCGAACGTTTCGGCATGAGCATCACTGGATATAATTTGTCGAAATGCGCATCTGGTGCATCAAAATTGGTATAGCATAAGATTTTCATACACCATAATGACAAATATAGATATCCGTAAGAAAAAATGGATGGTGCTAAAATTATTCTACAACTACACAAATTCGGCTTTTAAAAAATCATGTTTTGAATATGAGGCCTGTATATACATATCTAGGCTCCGCTTGCTATAGTTAAATATCTAGATATGAACTTGAAAGCTTACCTGAACTGTAACCTCAAGTAAGCCTTTCTGATCACATTTTTTTCGTAATTCGACTTCTTCTCCAGAACTACAGGGCCAATTTATCTTAACTTGCCTAAAAGCATCCACGGGAGAAGGAGATTCAAGTTAGTTCAAATGAAGATCCGGTCAGAAAAGGTGGAACGTATTAATTTGCAATGCAAGCATGCACACATTTTAAATTTGTTCAAATCACAGTCCCCGAGGATAGGATGGGCGTCAATAGTGGATCCACGTTTTACATGGGAATCTTAAAATTTCATCTTGTCAAGAACAGGAAGTCATGATTGAAGTCTTTTTAAGTCATGATCCCCGCGAGTAATCTGGGGCAACAAAGGGGGTACCAATGAAGTACATGGTAATATTTTTTTAAGAATAGAAAAGCGGGGCCACATTTATAATTTTGGGTCAAATTTTTCATGTGTAAAAAGAGGGGGGGGGGGATCTTCTGATTGATTGATTGTATATTGTTTAACGTCCCATTCGAGGATTTTCACTCATATGGAGACGTCACTGTATGCCGGTGAAGGGCTTCAAATTTACACCTATACTCTGCACTCAGGGCCATTGGACAGTGAGGGTTCAGGGTTCTTTATCGTGCCAACGCCTACCGTGATACGGGACCTCGGTTTTTAAGGTCTCATCCGAAAGACCCGTGACTTTCACTTCTAGTGCCGGGCGCTTGGCGAAAGAACAGTCACCACCTATGTTTACGTCTTAGGTTGGACGCGAACGAGAATCGAACCCGGGCCTCCCGATCACGAAGCAAGCGCTCTACCACTAAGCTACCGTGACCGGTGGAAATCTTCTGAAGAGCAGTAGCGCCGTGGTAACTCAGGTGAACGTTGCAGCCGATGGGCCTCTTTTTATATATATATACAATCGATTATACAGTGATTCATGTTTGAACTGAGTGGGAATCCAATCCTCTTGAAATAATTTGAAAGATTGTTAACGACATTAATTAATTCTAATCTAATACAATATATAGTAAGGTTATACAATGTGATAATGTCAAAGGCATGATTCATACACTTTAAATGAGACCCAAATATAGCTTTTTTGAAAAATCAATCCCTGCAAAGTTACAGATGGGGAAGGAATGAATTCCCGATAATCAAATAATAGGATGCGTTTAATATCGTTGTCAATCCAACCTACATCATAAATAATATATTAATGAATTATTTCCAAATCCCACACACATATTTATTCACGTGAAGGTATAAACTTAAAACACCGAATGAGAATTGAATGGACATATAGTAAATAAATAGAAACATTATTTTAAGATGATTAGGGTTTTTAATTATTGATCAGTTAACTATATTAAAATGAATAAAGATTTTAGAAAATGGATATCTCGAATACAAGTACCATGGATATGTCGAATGGAGATGGAAGTCCAATCAACTTTTAGCACTTTACTTTACGAAAATAGCAGTTGGTTTGGGTGCACATTTTGATTATCGATCTTTGCAATGAATGGATTATTTGACGACAAATTTTATCCCAAGTGTCTTATTTCCATTAAGGACATTTCTTTTTCTCTGAAAATATACAAACCAATCATACATAATAATTAAGAGCTTATATTGGTCTTAAAAGGTGCTTGGACACAGATTTAAAGTTAATATTTTCTAAAATTTTCGGTATAATATCATGACTTATATGTTTTTATAGCATTTCACATGGAAATAAAAATAAAAAAAACCTATTTTATCTGGAAATTATTGAAACTACAAATTTCGGGACGCGTTTGATTGACACATCCATGCACTTTCAAAAAGTAAACTTTATCCGTAATACGTACGAAAAGTAGAAATTTTGTTGTGCATTAATGAAAAATATTAAACTATGAAATATATGGAGATAACGAACAGTATTCAAGCTCAAAAGTCCATTATACAATACAAAATAGGAGCAGAGCAAACACGGACCTCCAAACATCAGAGGTGGGATCAGGTGCCATGGAGGAGTGAGCATCCCCTGCCGACCGGTCACACCCGCCGTGTGCTCCTTGTCATGATCGGGAAATAACGGAAAAATCCGTCGACAATTCAGTGTGTAAATAATGGCCTAACAATTAGTATGAAAAACGTCAGTCAGCATTTGACTCAATGATAAATTGCATTTGCTGACAAGGTCATTGTATCGACCATAGAACTTACGAAATGATGACTTTAAACGAGACAGCTGATATTCTTGTTTCATCAACTTATTTACCTCGTTTTAGAAATTGTACATACGTAGAGCATGCTCTTGCGTATCGAATCAACTGAGAGATATATACCCCGTATGCAGGTGATGAAGGTATATTGCTGCATAAGTAAGGGAAGTTGACGATTGAAAAGTTAAAGTCATCACGTTTATCATAAAACTTGGTTGTTAGATTACCATTAACGTCTTTTTCAAGTAAAATATCCAAATATGGAACAGATGTGTCAGACTCTGTGGTATCTTTTATCTCAAGTTCACCAGGATATATCGTATCGACATAAGAATGAAAATAGCCATTATAATTCAGAAAATAAAGAGTAGAAATGTGAGAAAGAAAAACCAACTCACCAGTATTGTTAGTCCGTGCTCAGTGATGTGTGCAGAGTTTAACAAATTGAACACACCCGTGAAACGTAAACTATTTTTGTAAACAGGGCACGAACTCTGTTATTGTTAATGTTTACGTTTCACCGGGTGAAACTTGAGAAAATATTAACTTCAAATCTGTGTCCAAGCACCTTTAAAGGTAGGTAAAAATTATACTGTTGTTCACCATTTATACATTTTTTGGTGTCCCAACAGATTGTGATCGACCAGTTCGACTGTGATCTTTTAACTCTCCTTTTTAAACTTTTGAAATTCTTTATGCATCTGCAAACTGTACAATGTACTGCTTAAAAGATTTATTTTTCCACATATCAAAACCATGAAGTCTTTGAAACCCCGGACTTAAAACAATTCTTGTTGAAATTACCATGGGAGCAAATTGTGTTCCTTTATTTAGCTACGTTATTTATATTCTTATGCAGCAGATGTAAAATTTATTCAGAAATTTCTACATGAGAAGAATACTGTATACTTGGAAATTTTCGTCCCCCGTTTTATTTTCGCCCCTTTCGCCTTACTCACAGGTGGGCGAATTTAAATGCGTTTTGCAAGTTCTAAAGTCTTTATTTTAATGACATGTCTGTAAATACAGCCTATCGTTAGGGCGAATTTTGATCGTTTACATCAATTGTTTGATCATCGTTTTTATACTTATTTTGACCTCCAATTACTCCGTTTTTCGGAACAATTCAGAGAGCCCACAGCGGAAATGACTGGTCCTATAGACCTTTATATCACCCCAGATATCTTGCCATTTTTGAATTTGCTTTGTTTAGGACATACGTGACACTGATATTATTTTTTTCCAATAAACGTAATTTATTTGCCATTTTTACCCTATAACTTGTTTAAACAACTAATAATGTACTTGTAATAATGACATTATGGACAATTTATTTTTTTTTCAATAACAATGGAAATCGCAAATATCTATGTAATCTTTGGAGACCAGGTCTTTCAACAGTCTGTTCGAATTCCCTTGGATTCTTATTCCATGTACCCAATTATTAGCAGACCTGATTTTGTATTCTTATGAAGCAGAAATCGTTCTAAAACTTATAAATGAAAAGAAGTCTCTTGCTGTGCCCCTTAATTCGACATTAAGTATACCGATGACGTGTTATCAATTAACGGTTCTTATTTTCAATCATATTTTGATTCGCTTTATTCTAATGCACTAAAATAAAAAGATCCACAGAGTCTTGCACATCTTTTTTTATATTTGGTTACAATCAATAATAACATCGTAAAAATAAACCAAATCCTACAGAAAGATGCAAGATATACCGTGAGGCAATTGCCTCGGATGACAAACTTGTCGTTAGCAGGTGGTATTTTGAAAGAAAAATCTAAAAGCTTAGAACGATAAACGCTAGGTGGATACCTCATTTGTTTAGCGATGAACAAAAGAGAGTCCGTATTTAAAATGCAAGGAAAGTATTAAAATGCAAGGAAATTAATAAAATTGTATCTAAAATAAATTTTAAAAAAGACTTTTGATAAGTTAGTTACTGGTGATGAGACCTGGGTATACTATTTTGAGCCAAAACGTGTCTTCTAACAGAATCTGGGCATAAAAGAATGCCAAAAGTCCTAGTATTGCTAAAAGATTACAAACCGTGAAGAAGGTTTTATATATTATTTTCTTTGACAGTAAAAGTACTGTCATACAAATTCCTGTGCCAAATGGCAAAGCAGTCACAGGTAACTTCTATAAAAATGTTGTTATTTAAAAACTGAAGAAATATTACGAAAGTCGTCGCCCCAAAAGGGGTATGAAGAATGTCCGACTTTTGAACGACAATGCGCCTGCACACAAAGAGAATGCATTGAGACCGAATATTTGGAGGCTGAAAAAGGTTATTTATTGTCCTACCCTCACCCCCCCCCCCCCGTTTTCTCTAGAGTTAGCCCCGTGCGACTTCTTTCTGTTCCCCAAGCTTAAATGCGACCTTTCTGGAAAAAGATACAAATCACGAAATGCCCTTGGGTCTGCAATTTATCAGTATATGATGGGTGTCCCTATTGAAGAGTATGAAAAATGTTTCCAGAAGTGGATTGGACGTCTAAAAAAGTGTATCTAGGCCAAGAGGATCAATGGTTATAAATGTGGGCCAAGTGTCATTATTTTTGGAACATCCCTCGTAATGAAGGATCTAGCACCAAGAGACAGTTTCTATATCTTGAATTTAGCATACCATTGTTGAAAAATTTCATTGTTTAATGAGTAAGTGTTTTTAATTGTGAATTTGTTACATAAAGTTTTAAGGTGACAATTAAATTATGAGTTTGAATTGCCGTACAACATATCTTTACTTCCGGTGTATGGAATTATCTTTTCCGGAAATACGTCTCTCAGCATACTATTTCTTCTAAGTCGAGTTTATTAATAAATTTCATCTCCTTTCAGTGTCAGATTAATCTGTGCAAATATATTTTCCTCTCCAGAACACTTGTATTCTCTATGGAAAACAACTTTAAATTCACTGGCAATAACTTTGTTTAGCATTTTGAAAATAAATCTCAACAATTGTTCATTAGTATTACAATTATTTCATCCTAACATAATCCAAAATCATATTGTTTCAATATGTACCATTACAATATAAATTTGGAAACATAGTTGATGAGATACTAGCATCAAAGGAAACAGTTACAGTGTATTATATTGCTAAATAAACAGTATCTGCATGTACCTTGTTATCATGTTCTGAAAGGCATTAAATCCAGACTATCTTCAAGTTTTTCCTCCTCTGCAAAAACCAGTAACTTACTTTATATACATTTAATTTATAATCTAATTTATTAAATCTCTTATTTGCTGCTGTGTAGACTAGCAAAGTCAGTAAAAATGTTAGCATCCTATTTGGCATAATGTAAAAGTTGAAGAAAGCGAACAGTGATTTATCTCATATATCCAGTTAACAAAACAAATCTTGAAAAGGGCAATAACACGGACCCCTGGAAACTCCAGAGGAGGGATCAGGTGTCTAGGAGGAGTAAGCATCCCCTGTCGACCGGTCACGCCCAATATGAGCCCTATGTAACTGACCAGACTTAGAAGTTTGAAATAAATAGTTAGGATTAAAAGTAACGAGTCTTGCGGAAGAGGCTCTAAAAACACAAGAACTCCAATCTTGGTAGATATTGAAGGATAAAAATACTTTTCTTTCAAGTGTAGAAATCACCGGTCACGGTAGTCTAGTGGTAGGGCGTTCGCTTCGTGATCGGGAAGCCTGGGTTCGATTCTTGTTAAACCGCGTCAAACCTAAGACGTAAACATAGGTAGTGACACCACTTTCGCCAAGCTCCCGGCACTAGAAGTGAAAGTCACGGGTCTTTCGGATGATACCTTAAAAACCGAGGTCCCGTGTCACGGTAGGCGTTGGCACGATAAAGAACCCTCAGTGCTCAATGGCCCTTAGTGCCTAGTATAGTTTTAAATTTGAAGCTCTTCACCGACCTAAGGTGACGTCTCTATATGTGTGAAAATTCTCGAATAGGACGTAAAACAACAACAATCAATAAATCAATCAATCAAATGTTAAAATCCATTATATATAGGCGTTCTTATTTGACACTCTACTTGCACTTTAACAGGTGGTAAAGTCTCGATGCGAGTGTTACATTTTCGAAAGGATAATCAGTTCAAATATATGGCAATTTAATAATGTGCCCGTATAAGGATTTATCTATCGATAAGTAATGTAAATTGTCGTTATTTTTATCTATTTCTAGAAGACGAATAGAGATATTGATAATTGGAGTTTTATGAAGAGACTGACTTTTACAATCGACGACTGACTTTTACAGTTTAAAGGGACCAACTCCAAACATAAAAAAGGTGTAATAGGTGTCTATTCAATAACAAACTTGAGAACATATGATTAGAGTTTGTTTTCGATAAATAAGAAATTTTAAGTTTCAGGGCTGGTAATACATTATTGACAAATATCTGGATAAATTGCATTTGTCTTTTTATAGCGATCGAGCGCTCTGTGGTACATACATGGGAAAATGCGCATTAAAGTGGTAAAATTAATCGTTTGAATGGAACGTTTGGGTCTTTCTTATCGAACGTCAGTTGTTAAATAATGACACGCCCATTTCGTTAGAATTGAGAATGTTTTAAGACATCCCACTCTCTGAGACTAGCAGCGCGAGTTTTGCTGAAATGAGGATATTATGAAGTTTGGAGAAAGATCGAGTGCGAGACTCCCCGCTTCTTTAAAACTCACGTTCTGCAAGGAATATGTTCGTATATGTCATGTCTATTGACGTTATCACAAATCGCATACCGATCAAACACGTTTTTACCTGGTGTTTATGTCAACTCCCAATCTGATTGACTTTTGTATTTATGGAATACCTGTTCTAAGGTATTCGAATGAGTCATATGAGAAATTAACGACGATCGAGGGCTGTCACTCAGTGCAGACTGTGTTTCCCCGCCGACTCTCCCCTACAATAAACTGCATTCTTCTTTCTGAAGAAATACCAGTATAAAATAACTTTCAAAAGAAAGCTTTATTCAAACGCTTCAACCACTGTAGGACAGGCACATAGTATAGTTAATAAAAGTGTGTTGGGGGGGGGGGGAGCAGCCAGAAAAAAAATTCCCGATTTCCTGAAAAAACTTTGACAAGCTAAAAAATTTCCAAACTCCAAAATCATATTTCTGGGGGGGGGGGGGGTTCCAACTTCTTTCAAGATCAAATTTTCTTCATATATTGCCACATAACCCTGATTTTCACTATGCTGCAACCAAAAGTTGGGGGCACCTGCTTTTCTATGAACATTTTCTAAATTAAAAGGTTATGTTTGGAAAAAAGAGGAGGGGGGGGCACATGAAAAATGTGAAAGAATACTGCATTACATGTGCTAGGATTGATTTATTCAGACCCCGAGAATTCTCAGAAGCTTCGGGAACTATCTTTAATAAATTCACTGTATGCCTTTTGGTTGGACCTAAGCAAATCCAAAATCGGCATGTTCTTGCCTTCCTGTTATCTGTCTGGTCTAGCTTTCGGGTGAACTCAATAAAAGCGCAATTTACACTTATCACTTATCTTCCTGAAGAGCGCATCTCCACAACTTCAGGCGTCCTGAGTCCACTCGTGGCCATGAGACCCTGATAAACTTCATTCGATACCAAGAGCAATGCAAGACAAAGAATAACAGCAGTTTTGAGGGTTAAAATCTGAAGTTGTTCGGCTTTCTTCGTTAAAGCCTCGAGTCTAAACGAAAGTTAGAGAAGTGCTGATGGAAAAGATGTGAGCTTGTGCGACATGGCCGAAACCTTTGATCTTCTTTCACTTTCAGTTTATTAGGAACCTTCAAGTCTTCTGTGATCTTTTTATATTGTTCTTATTTTTTATTTATGAGCACATACATGCATGTATGATATGGAACCCCCCCCCCCCCGACACACACTTATTGCCTTGGAACACTCTTAGGGAACCAAGCAAGAGACCTACAGTAGAATCATTACCAAAAATTTTCCGAAACTCTGGAGAGTTCCCGGGGTCAGTGATTCCGAATAAACAAATGCTAACATATGCATATGTAATGCACTATTCGTTCAGACTTTTCAAAAATTAAATTTTATTGAATTGACAAATGTTATTTTGTTAACAAAAGCGAATTCAAACATAGAAATTCATAAACAGACCAATAAAATTTTCATTAGCAGGTTGTTTTGAGCTTTACTGTCAGTGTATCATGCGTACCACGCACTCGCTGTAAAAACACGAACTCAAGTTATCCTGATACATGTATTTGTAAATTATAATGTGTTATCAGCCCTGAAGTTTAAAAGTTCTCATTGTTATTGAATAGACATCTATTACATGTTTTTAATGTTTGGAGTTGATCCCTTTAAATTGTAAAAGTCAGTCGCCAATTGTAAAAGTCGGTCTCTTCATAAAACTCCATTAGACCCCAAAATATTTCTCCCCATTCTTTCCTGCATTGGTCATTAGTTCTTGAATTATATTAAAAATGAGAAAGATATATATATATATATATATATATATATATATATATATATATATATATATATATATATATATATATATATATATATATATATATATATATATACACACACACACACAGAAGTTAAGAAGATACAAATGTATTTCTATTTCAGAAAATAGAAGCATAATTTTCTTTTTTCTTTAAAGTATTTTTTTCAAAATAACTCAAAACTTTCGCCAATAAACTTTCTCTTAGGAAAATGAGTCCAATAAGCACTTGTAAGAACAACACAGTTTGCCGTATTGACTTTTAACATATACCATTTTAAAGTATTCTGACAAGGAACTAAATATTTTATGCCTTTAGAATTTTACCACCGATATGATTAATATCTTTTTTATGTAGGGTTAGGGTAAGCATTAGAATTAGCGATAGCGTTAGAATACATTAGCGAAGATAAAGTTTGGAAAAAATCTCAGTAAAGATTTTACATCTGAATTTGGTCTCTTAATTCTCTAAATTAGCTATAAATGCAATGAAAACATACATGTATGAACTCGTAATCATTGGTAATATCTCTGTAATTTATTTATCACTTGTTGATGCTATTATACCGTTATCTCCTCGTAAGTCTGACTTACAAAACTGTTTCAATATTCTTTATTTACTCTGTTTTAATTGGAATTTAGAGGTTAACATTGAAATGTTTTAAGTTATCTTCAATTCAGTGGACATATATACATGTATATTCAAAATGGTAAGGTATTTCGAACGGTCTGTTTTGTTCTCTTATCTAGAAATCTTGAAAATTCAGAAAAGATACACAACAATAGAATGTGTACATGTAATTTTTGCATATATTCATTTGTATATTAATAATTGCTTATGTATTTGTGGAGATAAATATAATCGCCAGGACGCTGAACTCTTTCAATCAAATCAATGTGCAATTCATAATGAGTTCCTATATAGAATAATGTACCGATAATTGTACAAAATATAGCTATGTAGATCTATTTATAGAGGATTAGGGAAGCAATGCTTTTATACGAAAATAAGTTAAATGATTCAAAAGTTTTTTTTTATGTAATTTTCATATGAAGAAAAAATCTTTTCGTTTGAACGCGAAATAATTACAAGATAAAGCAAACATTTCTCAAAATTATGTAAAACTTTCGCGTAAAATTCCAGACTTTCGCGTAAAATTCCAAGCTTTCCAAAAAAAAAAAACGTTTCGCGACAAAATGCTCTCTTACTTAAATAAACTCAACTGGCGTTCGAAAAATAACATCTGTATTTGCTGTATTTGGTTATGAATAATGATGATGGTCTTTCATAATGAATATTATTTGCCTACCTCTTGAGTGGTAATGTTGAATTTTTATATTACTAGGTGAATTGCAAGAGGCTACGACAAAGAAAAAGTAAATGTACATGTGACAATTCGCGACTCACAGTTTTATTATACGTTAATATACCGTATTCATCCTCAATATAATTAAATTCATGAATTTTTAACTGATTATTCAATAACTTGCCTCGTTTTGAACATTATTCGTATGTGGATCATGCTTTTGCGTATCGAATCAACAGGGAGACATAAACTTCATATGCAGGTGATAATTGTATATTGCTACATAAATAAGGGAAGCTGACAATACAAAAGTTGAAGTCGTCACCAATATTCAAAAAAGTTTTATTGTTAGTTTGCCAGTAATGTTTTCCTCTTGTAAAATTTACAAATATGAAACAGAGGTGTCAGACTCTGTGGTGTCTTTCTCTTCAAGTTCAAAGGTATATATCCAATCAAAGTAGGAATGAAATTGAACATAAAATGACAAAACGATGACATTGGCTTCGTGACCGGAAGGCCCGGGTTTGATTCCCGCCAAAGCGCAAAAGAAGTATAATTTGATGGACTTTTTTCATGAGAGCTAAAAACCGAGGTTCGCTATTACGGTAGGCGTTGGCACGAAAAAAAACTTTCAATGCTCAATGGCCCTGAGTGCCGAGTATAGGTCTAAATTTGAAGCCCCTCATCAGTATATGGTGATGTCTCCATATGAATCAAAAATTCCCGAATAGGACGTAAAACATACAATGAATCAATCAATTTATAAAACTTCGTCGATGTATCTAAATGTCGAATTGAAGGCTTTAAAATATTCATTAATTTGAAAGCATCCTTAGGTGGTGCAGATTTTAGGTTTGTTCAAATCACAATTCCTGAGGATGGATGGGACGTCAATAGGGGATCAAAGTTTTCCATGGGAGTCTATAGAGGAAAAAATTGAAAATCTTCTGAAGAACAGAAATTTCATTATTTAAGTGTTTAAATCATGGTCCTGTGGAAAGGGGTGGAGCCAGATTTGGGTATCAAGTTTTTTTTACATGGAAATTTATTAGAAATTGATATTTTTTCAAGAATAGTAGGGCCATATTTAATCAAATTACTTTCGCTAGTTGTGAACTCAAGTATTTACCTAACTCATCTATACAGAAAACATCTTTAAAGAAGTCATCTAAAGAACAGAAAAGCCATGTCACCATACTGATACTGAATCATTCCCATGTTTTTTTTTTTTTTGGATTCAAGTTCAGTTCGGCCAGAACATTTTTGAAGCTAGGATGAGGCCACATTATATGGTCAATTTTTTTTCTGTGAATAATTTTCTGAAGAACAGGCCCAAGCTGACTCATGTGAGCGTTGTGGCCCATGGGTCTCTTGTTCATGTATACATCCAATTATACGGTGGTTGATGGTTTAACTTGGTTGAACTGATTGGAAATTCAATCCTTTTGAGAACATTTGAAAGATTTTCAACGACATTAATCAACTATCGAATAGATAATTTAATAACGCTATACAAGGTGATAATGTCGATGGCATGATTCATACTCTTTAAAGTAGACCCAGACTTAATTTCTTGTTTTTGTTTTTGTTGTTTTGTTGTTGTTGTTGTTGTTTTGTTTTTTTTTTTTTGTTTTTTTTTTTTTTTTTGTTTTTTGCACAAATCCCCGTAAAGTTACGAAGGATGTGGAAGGAATGAACTCCTAATAATCAAGTTTAAAATCTTGGTCAATTCAATCTAGATCATAAATGACATATAAATTATTTTTTCCGCAACCCCATGCATTTTGATATTCACGTGTAGGTATTAAGTTTGAAGCGTCGAAATCATCGTCGAAAACCCACGGCCAATCTCACATACCTTTATCAATAAGCGTATGCGAGAATAGCCGTGGGTTTCCGACGATGCATTAAAATGAATGTGTTTCCGTTGACAAGTAAAGTAATGTAAAAAAAATACTTCATTATAATCAGTTAGGATTATTATTTATTAATCAGCGTTAATGAAAAAAAATACGAAAAAAAATTATATATATTTAAATTTCGGTATATCGAGAATCTGAATTTGATGTCAAGTTATATGGTCGATACAACAAGTACAATCTTTCATTATGTCGAATAATGCTGACTGACGTTTTTTATACCAATTGTTAGACCATTATTAACACACTGAATTGTCCATGGATTTTTCCGTTTGCCCGATCATGACAAGGAGCACTCGGCGGTGTGACCGGTCGGCAAGGGATGCTTACTCCTCCATGGCACCTGATCACACCTCTATTGTTTTAGAGGTCCGTGTTTTCTCTGCTCCTGATTTGTATTGTTTGAATGGACATATGAGCTTGAATACTGTTCGTTATCTCCATATTTCATTTTCATCAATTTTCATCAATTGCTTGATGAGTGTTTTATTACTTATAATTTTGATCTCCGATTACTCCATTTACACGAACAATTCAGGGAGGTCCACTTAGGATGCATGCAGGCTCCCATAAACCACTTAATATATTACCTCTACATCATGCCGTGTTTTCGAGTTTTTGTTTAGATGATTTACGCGAGACAACACTGTTTGATATCACCTTTTTAGCGTATTAGACAAAATTCTTGAACGAACGTAATTTATTTGCCATTTTTAGCATAAAACTTTTGAAACAAACAAGTTGTATTATACCTTCAATAGTGAGATCAGGGGGAAGTGCTTCTTCAATAAATTTGAACTCACAATTTTTTTTATTATTGGTCATCTACAAGCTAACTTCAACAAAAAGCACTCTGATTCCACGAACAAGTACTCGGACGTTGATATTGGAAAAATTCTTGCGTTTCTCATTGACAGTATTAATGTAGTCTTTGGAGACCAGATCTTCCAGCAATCCGATGGAAATCCCATAGGTACTAATTTTGTCCCATATTAGCAGAACTTTTTTGTATTCTTATGAAACAGAATTTATTTAAAAACTTCAATCTGAAAAGAAGTCTCTTGCTATGGCCCGCAATTAGATATTTAAAGATATAGATGACGTATTATCAATTAACAATTCATTTGTGTTCATTTTGATTTTGATTTTGATTTAATATATTCCAATGAACTCGAAATAAACACCATAGAGTTTGACACATCTGTTTCATATTTGGACGTATTACTAGAAAAGGACATTGATGACAAATAAAAACTTATGATAAACGTGATGACTTCAATTTTTCTTTCACAAACTAACCTTACGTATGTTGCAATATAACCATGATAACCTCACCTGCATATGAGGTGTATATATCGCCCAGTTAATTCGATACAAAAGAGCATGTTCTACCGACAAACAATGTCTAAAACGAGAAAGGAACTGACCAATTAGTGATTCAAAGTTATCAAATCTCGTTTGAGGTCAACATTTTGCAAATTCTATGGTCGAAGTAATGACCTTGGTTACGAATACAATCTGTTGTTGGGTCGAATGTTGACTGATGTCAATTCTTAGGCCATTATTTTCATACTGAATTGTCTACGGATTTCTCCACTTACCCTATCATGACAAGGTACACTGTATCTGCGGGTGTGACCGGTCGACAGTGGATGCTTACTCTTCCGTGGAACCTGGTCATACCTTTGATGTTTTCGAGGTCGGTGTGCTCTGTTCGCAATTTGTATTGTTTAATTGGACTTTTGATCTTCACATTTTACTTTGCAAATCTGCGATAGAATTAGCTATACCTACCTACATACCCACCCTCCCAAAACCATCTAACAACAAACTTACTTCCATCTTACCAAACGACATGTCTACTCTTTACACCCTCTCAACTCGATAATCGACATCTTAAGTAAATGTTACTCTAATTAATCAATCATTATTTGTTATTGTGTATAGTCTCGGATGTTTTAATGGGTACAGAGAAATTACTGAATATTTCAATACAATTCCCTTTACTAGAATTAACCATATCTATCTCCATTGTTTCATGCATGGATACATCACCCACAGGATAACATTAAAAAGTGAGGATACTCAATTTTTTCAGTTGGATATGGAATTTATTTCACGAGTGGGACAGGAGTTTTTGATATTTTCACGAGTGCGAAGCACAAGTGAAAATTTTAAAAAAAATCCTGTCTTATGAGTGAAACAAATTCCATATCCAACTACAAATCATTGAATTTTCTGTTTATTATATTTTCTTTGATTTTCCCTTTGTCTATGTCTTTTCTTAACACAGTGTCATAAACTGTGACGTCATAGTTGAGCAGTTGAGTCGTCATAGCTTAGCAGTTGTGAGATTGAAAACATTGTAACATGGATTTTAGCAACATATTTTGGAAGATATTGGGAGTTTTAGCCTCTATCAAGATGGTTTAGTTACTATCTCTATCTTATTGCAAGCCAGAAATTATTTGCTTACTCCGATATCCTTTTACACTGTGAGAGAATATAACTTTTATTCAATAAATAAATCACAGTATTTCACTCTTTAAAATGTAATAAAGACGCATGTTTAACATGTTTACTGTTTTCTTGCTTGATCTTTCATTCACACTGGGACGTCACCAGTTGCCGGTGAAGGACTGCAAATTTAGACCAGTGTTTGGCACTTATGGCTATTGAGGGATCTTTTCTGTACTACTGCAATTCGGGACCTCGGTTTTATAAAATTTCATCTGAATGACCAGTTTCCATGTTTGGGACATATGGTAAGTTTACTGCTAAAGTTCATATTTACATTCTTTAAAGATTTAATGCTCGCTTTTCATGATAATCATGATTTTAATTGTGTAGCAAGATTCAGGTTATTAGTAGAGTCAGCAGTACTTACTTATAAATTAATGTTTAAATGTACATTTACCAATTACTAGTATGCGCAGCAAAATGTACTTAACAGAAAAAATGTTTACGTAAATTTATGTTTATAAGTAACAGATATATTTCTTTCGATGAAAAATATTTCTTTCGATGAAAAATAAAGTATACAATTTTAATTATTCATACTCTCTGTTATTTCAAAACATATTAAAAAATCTTATTTACAATTCAAGGATTCCCAAAAACTCCGCCGTTAAATGTTTTTGAAAGATTAAAGAAATGACCAGAGAATTTCAAACTATTCATATTAGCCAGAAATCATTGTAATCAAGTTTCTTTTGAATAGAGTTCAATGTATCTTTAATTTCAATTACCCATTTTAGTATGGTAAGAGATGTATCTTATGTTAATTTATTTAAACCAGAAGCTGCACTTCTTCACATAAGGCAATGTTAACATTCCCTAGGTTATCAAACTAGAATGTTACATACGGATTTTCGATCTATTTTTGTAATTTTTAACGCAGTCGATACCTCGAAAATATATATGCCTACCTTTTGGTCTAATGAAACTCAAGAAAACGTTATATAACTGATTTGTTTACTATTTTTCTTAGTATATTTCATATAATACAGTTTTGATAATTATATTGTGTAGGTGATAAATCACCATTTATAAACAAATTCCTTAATCGCTTTACAAACAGTCTTAGCATTGGCGGATATACAAGTGATAATTGTGGTAAGTTACATATATGGAAATGTCGTTCATTAATCGTGACTAAATGTTGTATAAAAAGCAGGAACATCTTGTGCTTTCACTCAGAGAGTACATTTCTTCAAGCATGTCATCTTGTAATCTTTTAGAAGCAGTCACTAGTGGTAAATTAAGATTGGGGAGAATTCTGGTGGAAGGGGGCGCTAATATCAATGAAAAGAGCGAGGATAAGAGGACCGTTCTGATGGCCGCGTGTGCACTTCAGACAAGTGACGGCCAAAGATACCGAAAACTCAAACTTATACAGACACTTTTGGAGAATGGCGCCAATCCTGAAGAAATGGACGACAATGGGAATACCTGTCTTCAGTACACTCGCTCCAAAAGCGTAGACGTTAGGAATTTGATTATAAGTTATAATGGGAAAAGTGATAATTAAAAATCCCTACGATGATGATATCGAGTTCCAAAATTTATTTGACATCGTCTGATTGAGTACGACCTGCTGAACAGAAACGCCAGGATCTTGAGTGTAGAGATATCAAACAGTTTAATGAAGATACTGATTTTGTTCTGCAAAAAATGATAAAATCATTTGTGTAGATATATATGTGACAGTGAGCAAATCTTTTGATGAAGTTTCGTGAAAAAGACACTGTGCTTAACATGTCTAAATCGTATAGATGATTGAACGTGTAAATATTTTTTTATCTGAATAAACATGTTAACGTTTGAAACCTTTAGTACTGAGCTACCTGACGTCTAATAAGTAAACAAGGAGTGACTTTATATCAAAATTTGCAATCTATATGCTACAAATTAACGAAAGCTATTTAAAATGTTAATTATATGCATTAAAAATGCATTAATTTTAATTTTTTAAATGATTAGCATTTGAATGTGTTTATAGATTAGGTATTTCAGAAGGTGTAAATGAGTTAAATGTGAATAACTGTTCATTTCTTAAATACATGAATCAATATAAAGTGTATGTCCTTATTTTATTGCATTGTATTTAGCATTTTCATTGTGTCAGAACGTTACGAGAGTAAGATAGAAAAATTTTTTTATTGTACTTTCACACATATTACACAAATACACACAACGTATATATAAATAAATGTACAAGACCATATGAAATACAGAGAAATGGGAGACTATGTATAAAACTAGTGTGGAAGTTTACAAAGAGAGAGAGAGAGGAGATAGATAGGAGAGAGGGAGAACGAGATGAGAGAGGGGGCACATACTTCATGTAATAATTTGTGGTGAGCAAATTTTAGAGTTTTTCAACTATTTCCTGCCAGTGTCTTTTAAATTCATCATATTTACAATTTTTTAACAAGAGGAACTTTTCTACTCTAATTCTTTCGGTAATAATATTTTTAAAGCCTCAATATTTACATGTAATTTTATAGTTTTGGCGAACTTACTTGCAAAAATATATTGTTTTGTTATCAGAATTAGTAGATTTTCTAACTTGTATATGTTTCTATTTGTAAATTTTCCAAATAAAATTGATTGCCTATCAAAGCAAACAGACCTGTTCAGTTTTTGCAAAATCCATTCCTCAATCTCTAACCAAACTTCTTTTACTAGAGAACATTCAACAAAAAGATGATCAATAGTTTCAATATCCTTCCCGCAGAAGGAGCATTATGGTGAATCAATTAGTTTTAATTTAAAAAGATGGCATTTTTTAGGAATTATTCTATGCAAAATTTGGAATTGTAGCCATTGGAGTTTTGATTCTTGCGTTGTTTTGAAAGGTAGCTCAACAATTTTTTCCCAATATGCTTCACCAAATTCCTCTCCATTTTCACTCCATTTTATAACTGAAGTAATATTACCCTATTTAGTATTAATGAGAACATTATACATATCTTTACATCCTTTTTACTCCTTAAAAGTATTCTAAGGGCGGCTGGAATAAGTGGTCTAGAAATTGGCATTATTTTGTAGTTCTTAAAACAGGCTAGCCTCTTTCTAATTGCCGTCCTTAATCCTGCATATTCAACATAGTTTGTGTTTACCTTAATGTTATTTTGTATGAATTCAAAACTGTAGAAATCCCCATTTGGATCTAGCAAGTCATTGATAAAAACAATGTCTGAATTAAAGTAACTTTTGATGAAAATTGACCGGCCACCGATAGTAACATCTGGATTACGCTATATGTGTTCTTGAGGAGGAGTTACATGTAAACCATCCATAGCTTTAGTCTGATATACTTTACACCAACTGGAAAATACATCTTTCCAAAACTTATTTTTCATGATACTACTCAGATTCTTAATGAAATCAATTCCGAACATCCAAAGATGATTTATACTTGTTTCCAATTCTGTTTCAAGTAATTTAACCCATTTAGCATTTGAACACATAGCCCGTCTTATCCAACTGGAATTTAATGATGTAACAAAATCTTTATAATCTATCATTTTCAAACCCCCATATCTATAATCCTGAATCATTACATTTTTTTTAACTTTATGATTCTTATTATTCCAAAGGAAATTATACAAATCTTTTTCAAAAGCACTCATGACATCATCAGTGGGATTTTGTTAAGTGAGGTCGAGATGATTTAATTTAGGTATTAATAATGTTTTTATTACTGTCAGTCTTCCAAGATGAGTAAGTTTGCGGGTTTTCCATTGTGACATTTTTTTTTTAAATTTCTTGAATTTTTAATTTGTAATTAACATCTACCATCTCATGTAAATCACCAGAAAACTTATAACACCTTGTAAATCAAAGGATGTAGTATTGGGATCAAAATTCCATCTGGAGTGGTGAAATACCTCTTTTTAGAATTTTTTACTTCCAATCCAAACTAGTTTATTTTATAGAAAAAATTTTTTTAGCCCTGAGATTGATGCAAAATAATCTAAAACTCTTGTAATTCCATCCAATGAGCTTGGAGAGCCATCAGAAATAACAGATGTATCATCTGCATATTGCGACAACTTGTATTCTTCACCATCAATTGTTATACCTTTTATATCTTTATTTTTTCTAATTAAAATACCTAGAATCTCTGCACAAAGTAAAAAAAAAGGTATGATGAAATAGGATCACCTTGTCTACAACCCCTTTCAGGGCAGAAATACTGTGACACAATCCCATTTTGAATAACACAGGATTAGATATTATTATAGAAACATTTTATTCAGTTTATAATTGAGGGACCAAAATTAAAAAAAAAACAAAGTATTTGATGTATGAAGTTCCATGGAATTGTATCAAATGCTTTTTCGAAGTCAATAAACATTAGTAGACCAGGTATTTTTCACGATTCTGCTTGGTGCATAATATCATATATTAATCTAATATTTTCACCAATAAATCTACCTTTAATATATCCTGTTTGGTCTTCATGTATTAACTTATCCAAGAATTTTTGTATTCTTTCAGCGATACATCCAGAAGCTAATTCATATACAACATTTAAGAGGCTAATAGGCCGCCAGTTCTTTAAAAATTGTCGTGGTTTACCAGTTTTTGGAATACATGTTATTACGCCAAGTTTGTTTGGTTCAGAAAATGTTTGTTTTAAGTATGAATCATTGATTGCTCGTGTGATGAATATTAATGTGATGAATTTATTTATCACTTGTTGATGCTATTATACCATTATCTCTGATTTACAAAACTGTTTCAATATTCTTTATTTACTCTGTTTTAATTGGAAATTAGAGGATAACATTGAAATGTTTTAAGTTATCTTCAATTCAAATGGAAATATATACAGGTATATTCAAAATGGTAAGGTATTTCGAACGGCCTCTGTTTTGTTCTCTTATCTAGAAATCTTGAAAATTCAGAAAAGATACACAACAATAGAATGTGTATATGTAATTTTTGCATATATTCATTTGTATATTAATCAGTGCTTATGTATTTGTGGAAATGAATATAATCTCCAGGACGCTGAACTCTTTCAATCAAATAAATGTGCAATTCATAATGAGTTCGTATATAGAATAATTTACCGATAATTGTAAAAAATGTAGCTATTTAGATCTATTTATAGAGGATAAGGAAGCAATGCTTTTATACGAAAATAAGTTAAATGATTCAAAAGATTTTTTTATGTAATTTTCATATGAAGAAAAAATCTTTTTGTTTGAACGCGAAATAATTGCAAGATAACGCAAACATTTTGCAAAATTATGTAAAACTTTCGCTTAAAATTCCAAACATTTTATTAAAATTCCAAGCTTTCCAAAAAAAAAGTGCTCTCTTACTTAAATAAACTCAACTAGCGTTCGAAAAATAACATCTGTATTTGCTGTATTTGGTTATGAATAATTATGATGGTCTTTTGAATATTATTTACCTACCCCTTGATCATGAGTGGTTATGTTGAATTTTTATATTAATAAGTGAATTGCAAGAGGCTACGACAAAGAATAAGTCATTGTACATGTGACAATTCGCGGCTCACAGTTTTATTACACGTTAATGTACCGTATTCATCCTCAATATAATTAAATTAATGAATTTTTAACTGATTATTCAATAACTTGCCTCGTTTTGAACATTATTCGTATGTGGATCATGCTTTTGCGTATCGAATCAACAGGGAGACATAAACTTCATATGCAGGTTATAATTGTATATTGCTACATAAATAAGGGAAGCTGACGATACAAAAGTTGAAGTCGTCAAGATTATCAAAAAAAGTTTTATTGTTAGTTTGCCAGTAATATTTTTCTCTTGTAATATTTACAAATGTGAAACAGATGTGTCAGACTCTGTGGTGTTTTTCTCTTCAAGTTCAAAGGTATATATCCAATCAAAGTCGGAATGAAATTGAATATAAAATGACAAAACGATGACATTGGCTTCGTGACCGGGAGGCCCGGGTTTGATTCCCGCCAAAGCGCAAAAGAAGTATAATTTGATGGACTTTTTCATGAGAGCTAAAAACCGAGGTTCGTTATTACGGTAGGCGTTGGCACGATAAAGAACTCTCAATGCTCAAAATACCTGAGTGCCGAGTATAGATCTAAATTTGAAGCCCTCATCAGTATATGGCGATGTTTCCATATGAATCAAATATTGTCGATAAGGACGTAAAACATACAATGAATCAATCAATTTATAAAACTTCGTCGATGTATCTAAATGTCGAATTGAAGGCTTTAAAATATTCATTAATTTGAAAGCATCCTTAGGTGGTGCAGATTTTAGGTTTGTTCAAATCACAATTCCCGATGATGGATGGGACGTCAATAAGGGATCAAAGCTTTGCATGGGAGTCTATAGAGGAAAAAAAATGAAAATCTGAAGAAGAACAGAAATTTGAATCATGGTCCTGTGGACAAGGGTGGAGCCAGATTTGGGTATCAAGGTTTTTTTTTTTACATGGAAATTTATTAGAAATGAATATTTTTTCAAGAAAAGTAGGGCCATATCTAATCAAATTACATTCGCTAGTTGTGAACTCAAGTATTTACCTAACTCATGTATACAGAAAACATCTTTAAAGAAGTCATCTAAAGAACAGCAAAGCCATGTCACAATACTGATACTGAATCATTCCCATGGTTTTTTGGATTCAAGTTCAGTTCGGCCAAAACATTTTTGAAGCTAGGATGGGGCCGCATTATATGGTCAATTTTTTTTCTGTGAATAATTTTCTGAAGAACAACAGGCCCAAGCTGACTCATGTGAGCGTTGTGGCCCATGAGTCTCTTATTCATGTATACATCAAATTATACGGTGGTTGATGGTTTAACTTGGTTGAACTGAGTGGAAATCCAATCCTTTTGAGAACATTTGAAAGATTTTCAACGACATTAATCAACTATCGAATAGATAATTTAATAACGTTATACAAGGTGATAATGTCGATGGCATGATTCATACTCTTTAAAGTAGACACAGACTTAATTTCTTGTTTTTTTTTTTTTTTTTGTTTTTTTTTTTTTGTTTTTTTTTTTTTGTTTTTTGTTTTTTTTTTTTTTTTGCACAAATCCCTGTAAAGTTACGAAGGATGTGGAAGGAATGAACTCCTAATAACCAAGTTTAAAATCTTGGTCAATTCAATAAATGACATATAAATTATTTTTTCCATAACCCCATGCATTTTGATATTCACGTGTAGGTATAAAGTTTGAAGCGTCGAAATCATCGTCGAAAACCCACGGCCAATCTCGCATACCCTTATCAATAAGCGTATGCGAGAATGGCCGTGGGTTTCCGACGATGCATCAAAATGAATGTGTTTCCGTTTGCCCGATCGTGACAAGCAATGTAAAAAAAAAATATTTCATTATAATCAGTTAGGATTATTATTTATTAATCAGCGTTAATGAAAAAACACAAAAAAATTTATATGTATATTTAAATTTCGGTACATCGAGAATCTGAATTTGATCTCAAGTTCTATGGTCGATACAATGAACTTGTCAACAAGTACAATCTTTCATTGTGTCGAATAATGCTGACTGACGTATTTCATACCAATTGTTAGACCATTATTAACACACAGAATTGTCCACGGATTTTTCCGTTTGCCCGATCATGACAAGGAGCACACGGCGGGTGTGACCGGTCGGCAAGGGATGCTTACTCCTCCATGGCACCTGGTTTTAGAGGTCCGTGTTTTCTCTGCTCCTGTTTTGTATTGTTTGAATGGACATATGAGCTTGAATACTGTTCGTTATCTCCATATTTCATTTTCATCAATTTTTCTATCACAAACAAACCTTACGTATGTTGCAATATAAGCATGATAACCTCGTGTGCATATGAGATGTATATATAGTCCAGTTAATTCGATAAAAAAAGAGCATGTTATACTGGCCAACAATGTCTAAAAAAACGAGGCAGGAACTGACCAATTGGTGATACAAAGTTATGAACAATCTCGTTCAAGGTCAACATTTTGCAAATTCTATGGTCGATGCAATGACCTTGTTTACGAATACAATCTTTCGTTGGGTCGAATGTTGACTTTTGTCTTTAACACCAATTCTTAGGCCATTATTTTCATATTGATTTGTCTACAGATTTCTCCACTTACCCGATCATGACAAGGTGCACTCTATCTGCGGGTGTGATCGGTCGACAATGGATGCTTACTACTCCGTGGAACCTCATCTTACTTTGATGTTTTCGAGGTCGGTGTGCTCTGTTCGCAATTTGTGATAGAATTAGGTATACCTACCCAGATACGCACCCTTCCCAGACCACCTAAGAACAAATAAACTTACCACCATCTTACCAAACTACATGCCTACTATTTGCATTCTTTCAACTCGATAATCGACATCTTAAGTAAATGTTACTCTAATAAATCAAACCTTTTTAATTTGTATGGTCTCATATGTTTTAATGGGTACAGAGAAATTACTGAATATTTCCATTACAAGTCCCCTTACTAGAATTAACCATATCTATCTCAACTGTTTCATGCTTGGGTACAATACCCACAGGATAGCATAAAAAGTAAGATAAAGACGCATTTTAACATGTTAGTAAACCTTTTTCTTGTTTAATCTTTCATTCACATTGGGACGCCACTAGTTTCCGGTGATGGATTGCAAATTTAGACCTGTATTTGGCACTTTCGGCCATTGAGGGATCTTTTTCTCACTACTGCAATTCGGGACCTCGGTTTATAAGGTTTCATCCGAATGACCAGTTTCCATGTTTGGGACATATGGTAAGTATACTGCTAAAGTTCATATTTACATACTTTAATCATCGCTTTTTCATGATAATCTTAATTTAATTGTGTAGCGAGACAATCTGAATTGGATTCAAGTAATAAGTAAAGTCTGAAGACCTTGCTTATAATAAAATGTTTATTTGTACATTTACCAATTTACTAGTATTCCCTGCAAAATGTACTTGCAGTTAAATGTTTTCATACACTTATATTTATGAGTAACAGAAATATTTCTTTCGATGAAAAATAAAGTATACAATTTTAATTATTCATACTCTCTCTTATTTCAAAATCTTATTTACAGTTCGAGGATTCCCAATAAATCCTACGTTAATTGATTTAAAGATTAAGGAAATGGCCAGAGAATTTCAAACTATTCATATTGGCCGGAAATCATTGTAACCAATTTCCTCTTGAATAGAGTTTAATGTATCTTTAATTTCAATTACCTATTTTAGTATGATAAGAGAGGTATCTTATAGTTTAATTTATTTAAACAAGAAGCTGCACTTCTTCACATAAGGCAATGTCAACATTCTCTCTAGGTTATCACACTAGAATGTTAGATACGGATGTTCGATCTATATTTGTAATCTTAAACGCAGTCGATTCCTCGAAAAAATATGCCTACTTTTTGGTCTAATGAAATTCAAGAAAACGTTATGACTGATTTGTGTACTATTTTTCTTATCATATAAAATTTTATATAATACAGTTTTGATTATTATGTTGTGTAGGTGATAAATCACCATTTATAAACAAATTCCTTAATCGCTTTACAAACAGTCTCAGCGTTGGCGGATATACAAGTGATAATTGTAGTAAGTTACATATATGGAAATTTCGTTCATGAATCGTGACTAAATCTTGTATATAAAGCAGGAACATCTTGTGCTTTCACTCAGAGAGTACATTTCTTCAAGCATGTCATCTTGTAATCTTTTAGAAGCAGTCACTAGTGGTAAATTAAGATTGGGGAGAATTCTGGTGGAAGGGGGCGCTAATATCAATGAAAAGAGCGAGGATAAGAGGACCGTTCTGATGGCCGCGTGTGCGCTTCAGACAAGTGACGGCCAAAGATACCGAAAACTCAAACTTGTACAGACACTTTTAGAGAATGGCGCCAATCCTGAAGAAATGGACGACAATGGGAATACCTGTCTTCAGTACACTCGCTCCAAAAGCGTAGACGTTAGGAATTTGATTGTAAGTTATAATGGGAAAAGTGATAATTTAAAACCCCTACGATGATGATACCGAGTTCCAAAATTTATTTGAAATCGTCTGATTGAATACGACCTGCTGAACAGAAACGTCAAGAGTGTGGAGAGATGAGACAGTTTAATGAAGATACTGATTTTGTTTTACAAAAGAAGACATCAGTTGTACACGTATATGTAACAATTGACACTTATCCGTTCTGATTTAATATCGTAAAAACAAATTCTAAAACAAAAGTGTAAAACATATTAAAATCTTAGAAGAATTTTCAGTTTAAACATGTTAAAGTGTTTAAGAATAAAGAGTTAAACAAGTGTGAGTATTTTTGATCTGTTGCTGTTGAATAAACATGTTAAAGTGTTTTTTTTTCTAGTACACGCAGGTAGGTTAAGGCTTCCCGTAGAATATGACAGTGCACTCAGTGCTTTCACATCTCTGAACTACCAAAATATGACGTCATAATGGAAAATGACGTCAGGTCACTGCAAACTTGAGGTGTTATGACGGGGAGAGTGTCATGAACTTTACACTTTATTTCAAACTGCATGTAAAATGCTAGATAGCTATTGCAAAATTCACGGGTCGTTAAAGGTTTTTAAAGTCTTAATGTCCGAATATTTTAAAAATGCACCGGTTACCTACCCTTGATTGAAATTCATCATGTTCAAAATGCTTATGAAAAATATACTTTTGAAATGTACTCTGTTTTATACCCGTGAATGGAGGTAGAATTTATTTTGTGTGCATAAAAGAGTCTGGCGCAGGTGATTAACGAGGATTAATCTGAGAATTTTTGTGGAAATCTGTAAGAAGAGGTTGTTCGCTAATTGAATCTTGCTTGGGAAAAATGTGCGTTGGCTTTGTTTTAATACAGATTACGATATTGTGTGGAAAATACCCTCAAATTTGTAGGTAAGTTGAATTTATCAGGAAATATTTTGTACCCAAGTAATACTATGACTTTTCCCAAGCACATTTCGGATACACAAGGATACGATGAGTTTATTTATATAACAAAATGTTAATAATTATTGTGTTAATCAGCTGCGCCGAAGCGATTTATATGAAACACTTCAAAAAATTATTAATGATCGTCACGTGATCAACACAGTCATGTGATATCATAACAAATATGCTAATATATAGCCGAGGAAACCCTTTATATAAATTGGAAGTACTAAAGTTCAATACTTATAAATTAAAACCAAAACCGACTTCGCAATGACATATTATGTTTTGAGCGCATTTTAAAGCTTCGGGAAGCCTTAACATAGCTGCGCATGTATTTTGCTACTCGTATCTGGCGTAGAATAGGTAAACAAGGTCTGGTTTAGTATCAAACTTTTACGTGCTACCAGTATATGATATAACATTTTAAAAGTGTTAATAGTATGAATAGAAACTAAATTATTAATTTTTATATTAAATTCAAAACATTTGAATGCGTTTATATATTAAGCATTTCAGAGTGTTCATAAATTAAACATGAATGTGTTTATTTCTTTGAACTTACTTATTACGTAGTATTTACCTAACTTCTTTGTGTTGGAACAATACAAAGGTAAGAGAGATATTTTTAAAATATTATTCGGATTGAAGTCAAGATACAAAAGTTATTTAGTTTCATAGGTGTTGCTGCAATATTTTGAGTATGAAATATCGAGATAACGAACAGTATTTAAGCTCATAGTCAATTTAAAGGGGGAGGAAATAAGCATCTCCTTCAAATTTACCTGGTCTGTGAACCCCTGTCAATCATCTGAAATTAAGCCTGGGATTGGGTACTTGGATTTGATTGACTTTTAGTTTTCTGCCATTGTGTATATCTTGTGTACCTTGTCGGGAGATCGTACCGACCATCGAATTTATATTCAGGCTTTTGATGCTTACCGCAAATAATAACTTGACAAAGAAGCAATGAAAACATTTTTTTTGATTTAATTCATAAGCATATGCCATAAATATAATAATTCTGTTAAATAATTAAATAAATGAGAAGAAAAATTATGCCTGTATATTAAAATTGTAATTTAAAAAGGGGGGATTTCATTTCACGATTACAAGCGATAACTATAATTTGTCAAAACATAATTTAACTGAGGTAAATTTATTCTACCTTAACAACATATAACGACCCGCGTTTGAAGTATCATGGAAGTAAATAAAATTATTTTTTTAAAACAAGTATGACAACATTGTAAAATTGCTCAAGTGAAATTTTATATAAGACAATTGTGTTACGTGTCGCTTTTCTTCGAGACAAGGTGACGAAGATACGGTATAATAACCAGTTTTAGAAGAGAAATTATTCGGATTATTACGTCTTGCTTTGCATATAATATTTGAAATTATGAATCCCGAAGGGAAAAAAGTACGATGCAGGTGATTCCATTTCCGTTTCAGCGGGTAATAGCTAGCTGTCGGGAAACCACCGGTCCGAAGCCCTGGCCATCGTAAAAAAAAATCAAGTAGGAATTTTCTTCAAAAATATTTAATTAGTTTATTATATTTCTACAAAATGTACCTCCAAACAGCGTTCCTAAGTTTTATTTTTACTGAGATTCATTTATGACCCACTTTCTGCTTTCGTTTTGCATACACGACGTGCAATTTGAATTACTTCCCTTTGTGTCGCCAGCTTACAACGACCGATTTTGGTTCGTTATTCGTTATAACATTTTATATTAATTAACAAGCACACAGTATAATTGAAATTGTCAAATTATTTTTAATAATATTAATTTCAAAAGAAAGAATTTAAGTAGGATTCTGTTCGCAACAAAAATATTTCGCATGCTTTATTTCAGAATTTTACGGTCAACATTTCAATTGACCTACACAAGAAACACAATGACATTGTTTTACCATGTCGTAGGAAAACGTATACAGGTAATACACTCAGGTAATATCCTGTGTATAAAGGTAGGTATACACAAGCCAGTGTCGTTCCCTAGGGGCTTCTCACCAGCTTCAATTAAGCTCCACCCCACACCAAACTTACCTGAGGAAAACCGACCGGTTGAAAACCTCGGCCTTTAAACAATACAAATCGGGAGCAGCAGAGCAAACATGGACCTCCAAAAACATCAGAGGTGGGATCAGGTGCCATGGAGGAGTGAGCATCCCCTGACGACCGGTCACACCCGCCGTGAGCTCCTTGTCATGCTCGGTTAATAACGGAGAAATCCGTTGACAATTCAGTGTGTAAACAATGGCCTAACAATTAGTATGAAAAACGTCAGTCAACATTTGACATTGGTTGATTGTATTTGCTGATAAGGTCATTGTATCGACCGTTGACTTCAAACGAGATTGTTGATATCCTTGTTTCAGCAACTTGTTGATTAATAGCTTACCTCATTCTGAAAATTGGTCCTACGTAGAGCATGCCCTTGCGTATCGAATTAACTGGGAGACATAAACTTTATATATGCAGGTAATAAGAGTATATACTGCAACATAAGTAAGGGAAGTTGATAATAGAAAAGTTGAAGTCATCGCGTTTATCATAATGTTTTGTTGTTAGGTTACCATTGATGTCTTTTTCCAGTAAAATATCCAAATATGAAACAGTTGTGCCATACTCTTAGGTGTCTTTTATTTCAAGTTCACTGGGATAAATCGAATGTTATATGAATTAAAGTAACTATTGTTAATTGATAATACGTCGTTGATGTATCTAAATGTCGAGTTGAAGGCCACAGCAAGCGTTTTCTTCGTCTCATGTAGAAGATTTTGAATAAATTCTGCTTCATATGAAAACAAAAATAGGTCTGCTAATAACGGGGTTCAACTGGTATCATAGGAATTCCAACAGATTCTTGTAAAGGCCTGATTTCCAAAAAACTACCTAGATATTATCAATCAGAAATTCAAGGATATTTTTAATATCAACTTCAGAGTTCTTGTGTGTACAAACAGAATGTTTTTAACAAAATAATTTTGCAAATGACCAATGACAAGGTAAGTATATTTACGACTTCCATTTTTATTGAAAAAGCAGCTGAAATAAAAAAAAACCTGGACTTTAATTTATTATGGGATGGGGAATGGTTGTATGTAGTGTTGATGTTATTGATTTTGGTAATCACATAAGAAGTAATGGCATACTGACACACACTAGGTCATGGAAATCAAATATAGTAAGACACAAGAACTGATTATAAGAGACATTCAAAAGAATACTACACAATACGTCGCTTTAAATCTATCTTATCAGTTTATGGTTTTATATTTAATTTTTTTAATTTCTTTGTCCGAAATAAAACTACAAATAATATAAAACATTTGTTTGTACATAAAGTTACTTGTTAATCGATAGGCGTGGTTTAAAAAAATCACGTGCGGGGCTGGAGAGAGAGAGACGGACAGAGGAAGAGAAGTAGGAACATGTGAATTTACGGAATCAAGAGCGTGTAAATACAAGGAATAACTGTCTGATAATTCTATGCATAATTCGGCTCTTATGCAAATTATCACGCAAGCCAATCATGCTTGATCACATCAAAAAAAAAATTAGACAGTTATTCCTTAATGAATAATAATCTTTTGGTTTATTATCCATATATTAATCGTCAGGAACAAGTAAACACACACACACACACACACACACACACACACACAAAACTAAAAATATGCTATACTTTTATAGATAAAATTAGTACCTACTGTTCTAGGCTTCCATTAACATTTGGTATTTCAGTAGCTACGCTAGTGATTTTATATAGGTGTCTTTATATAAGCCAAACATTTTTTTGCTGGTTCACGTTTGTAATAGAAATTACAAGCTAGCTGATCAAAACATATATAACATTGTCATTTTATAAAAGAAGACTGTTGATATAATCAAGATCTTCCCTTAAATGTAAGACTAGTGCAAGATAAGGAAATATTGGGACATAATGGCTGTTTTAGCTCAATCTGTTCTGTTGGTATTGCTAACAATATGTTATACCAATAGTACTGAGAGTGGGGTATCGAGGGATGAATTCTTGATGCTTAAGAATTTGGTGACTCAACAGAATGACGTCCTACGTAGATATGAAGAAGAACTTGTACTACAGAGGAAAGTTATCGAAAAATTGCAAAAAAGTGAGTAGAAGAATTCTTTTTACATACATGTATATAATTAACGGAACCTTAATTTAAAGTTGAATGTTTTCATTTAGAACAAGTTAAATTGCACTCATTTGCCCTATTTTTTTTTTATCTTACTAAATAAATACTGCTTTCTCATTGAATAACAGTTGTATTAATTATTTAAGTGTGATCAGTGGTTACTCAGGAAGGAAAAGGTAAGCTTCTATTCTTATGTACATCCTTTACAAAAGTTCACCGTAGTTAACTAATCAAAATTGGTACCGCATAAGATTTACATAATAGTAAATATTTCCAAACTTTGATTTACAATGCATTTTAGTACTTGGTATATATATAGTTGAACTTCAGTATCTCGAACACTGATATCTCGTATACCATAGATATGTTTAATATACCAACTTATTTGGAAGTCCCAATCACTTAGTCTTTATGTATGAAATATGAAGATAACGAACAGTCAAGCTCAAACTCCATTTAAAAAATACAAATCGGGAGAAGAGCAGTATCTTTTTTCAGTAGGTGAATCTGCAGCACTCACATTGCATTTGAGTATGATCATGACATATAAAGGTAACTTTTTTTATAATGGCAACGTTATTGCTCAGTCCATTTCGGTATCAGAATTACCGTCAGTTAAATTTCTTTTCTTTTTATAATAACAACATTACAAGATTTTTAATTGTTCATATCACATAAGAAAATCAAATACATATACGAAATGAATACTTTCCTGTTCAAAAGCGAAATACTTAAGCACTATTTATATTCCAGGATTTATATTTAGCTGATATTTTTGTAATACCAAGTTTTTCATTACTTTTTTGTTCAATGTTAAGATGCATTTTTGAAGCTTTAAATTCAATCAATGATGCAAATATACTTCATCATCTAAGCAGAAAAATACACGTAATATTCTGAAATTCATATGGGGAAGCAGTATAAAAACAGCGCCATTATGTGTATTAAATATTGATCTTTATTAGAAGCATGTGCTTTGTCAGTCAGTTTTCATAGTTACTAACTATTGAACTAGACATGTACTGTTTTCTTATTCATTAAAACAAAGTTTTATATCATTCTTTATTCCACTTTGCATTTAGCTTAAGCCACAAAATGTCATCTCACGATTTGATGAAGTTCTAGCATATAACCTTCCCCTTAATTAAGAGAAGAGCAAAATAAGATATTTCTTTTATTACAATGGCTGCATTGAAAGTTTTAGCCTCATGTACACTTCTCGTATGTCTTACAGAAAGTTTTAATTCCGCTTCTGGGTGTGACGTCGGGGTATCAAAGGAAGATTTCTTAGCCCTGAAGAGTTTGGTGATTCTGCAAAATGACACTATACGGAAAAATAAAGAGGAACTTGCATTACAAAGGAAAGTTAGGGAGGAATTACAGAATGGTAACTGTTATATCATGTTCTCGCACTATCACAAGTGTTACATGTAGATATTGTCTTGTCCAGTGACAGACAGCAGTGTGAGAGTTTTATTTTTTAAACTGTGTATAACGGCGCAGCGAACAGTATTAAGACATTGTATAAATAACTTAATAATCGGGGGTGTAAGTTAAAAAGTGCAATTTAAACTTGTGAAACTGTCAACTTTTATTGAAGCTTGTGAAAATCCCATCACTGTTTGAAAACCAATGGGTCATTTGAACATTTTACGATCAGAAACTCTCAAAAATTGTAGGTTGCAGCTTTTCATATAAATATCCAAATGTAAAACTTCTTCATTGTTACAATTCTATAACTTTTCTGAAAATATCCAAAAACTTTCACTTTAAAACATTATTAGCAGCCAGGGTCCTCGCTTGTTCCGAAGTGAAACGTTGTAAGAAAATTTCTCGATTTGACACCTTTTTCGAAAAACACCGCCATTCAACTCAAAACAGTCAGGTCGTACAATATTCTTTAATTTTCAGCTAGGCCTAGACTCACTTTTCTATGGGATTGATAAATAGCGTTTAACATACAGAGAATTTAACAGTCAAAATAATAAAAGATACTTATCTGTCCAGAAAACGAATCACTGTATGAAATCTTAACTACGACTAAAGTATGCTGTATACACATGTAACTCAACTGATTCCAAGGAATGCGAATGACCTATTTATGTCTTGAACAATCAACTTAATAACACTTAATAGTACTTAATAATCATAACTTAATAGTTATGGCTATATGTAAAGTACTAACATTTCTTTCAATTTTATTGTTTAATTGGTTAAAATATAACATTTATTCATTGAAACATACTTGCTTGTTCACTTCTTGTGTAGCTCTATTTTTAGGACGCAGAAGGAAAAAAACTGAAATGAATATATTATTCGAACTTATCATTGATGTTTTTCACTCCTTTCTATATAATTTTTTTATTGTTTTTGGGAAAAAAAATCGATATGTTCATTAATTTCTAACTTTGATTTGAATAATAGGCCTTATCCGAAATACTATTCGTGATTGAATTATTTTATTTTTTCAGAAAGACAAAAAGTCCGCTTTCTCGGGGCAGGACTAAAAAATGTTGCAAGACATCAGAATGATATGGATAATTTGTTGCGCAATACCACGATTCCGAAAGGTATTCACAATATTATGTTCCCCAAAAAGTTTTGAAACATATTGTTTTACTATGTTTCTTACTGTTATTATCATTTTTCTTCCTGAGAACTTTTTTGTGAACTCGAAAACTATTCATCCTATTGAATTGAAATATTTTTAGGGTTAATAGGCATGTTATTTAGATGTGCGGAACGAAGGTCATTTTGCGACATGTTTTGTTACTCGGAATATTAAGGTGTAGGAAGAGTATAGACGAGAAGACAAGGTTATCATTGCACATGCATGCACGTGCGCTCGTGTGTAATGCGTACAACGGCATATATATATATTTGTATATTTGACTGACTTATTCAAGGAAGCTTACAGGGAATAAGGCACTAACAAGGACTTGGGGAGCGTTTGGGGAACATCTGTAACGGTCCCAGTTACAATTAAACTAGTAAAAGTTGGAATTAATTTCTTAACATTTTATTCAAATGAAATATATGGAAATAACGAATAGTATTCAAGCTCAAAAGTCCATTTAACAATACAAATTTTGGAGCAGAGCAAACACGGACCTCTAAAACATCAGAGGTGGAAACAGGTGCCATGGAGGAGTGAGCATCCTCTGCCGACCGGACACTTGTCATGATCGGGAAATAACGGAAAAATCCGTCGACAATTCAGTGTGTAAATAATAGCCTAACAATAAGTATGAAAAACGTCAGTCAGCATTTGACTTAATGATAAATTTTATTTGCTGACAGGGTCATTGTATCGACCATAGAACTTACGAAATGGCGACTTTAAACGAGACTGCTGATATTCTTGTTTTGTCAAATTGTTTGTCAATAACCTACCTTTTAAAATTGTTCATACGTAGAGCATGCTCTTGCGTATCGAATCAACCGAGAGATATAAACCACGTATGCAGATGATGAAGGTATATTGCTGCATAAGTAAGGGAAGTTGACGATTGAAAAGTTAGATTCATCACGTTTATCATAAAGCTTGGTTGTTAGATTACCATTAACGTCTTCTAGTAAAATGTCCAAATATGAAACAGATGTGTCAGAATATGTGGTATCTTTTATTTCAAGCTCACTGGGATATATCGTATCGACATGAGTATGGAAATAACCATTGTTAATTGACAATACGTCGTCCATATATCTAAATGTCGAATTGAAGACCATAGCAAGTGTTTTTCTTTTTTTCACGTATAAGATTTTGAACAAATTCTGCTTCATATGAATACAAAAATAGGTCTGCTAATAACGAGCCCAATTGGTAACAATTCGACATACAGCTAGGATTAAAGTATATAATAAGATCTTGTCTTAAATTGTCAGTACAAGTTATTTTGAATTCATAATTCATTTGAAAATTGTTGTGATTGGGTTCAGACGATTACAGTTGATTCAATGTGAGACATCCAATAATGCAAACATCTGCACGCAGATTTAAAAGTGTCGATGCAAAGACGAATAATGACCCCTAAGAGTGAAAAATGATCCTTCAGATGTATAAAATGTAATTTTTTGTAGAAAAGAACCCTAAGGGTCATTTTTCATGTTCAATCTCTAAGAATTGACCCCCGTTGAAAAATTTCCTCCGTCCCAACAGAGTGATACACAGTTTAAAAGAGATGATTGATGACAATGTGTAGGTCTCAATTTGTAATTCTCTTGCCTTTTTCTGACAAACACTGGACGAACATGCAATTAAAATGTAATCTATTATTAGATCTATTAGACAAATTTGGATATTTTACTAGAGAAAAACATTAACGGCAAACTAACAACAAAACTTTATGATACATGTGATGACATTAACTTGTCTATCGTCAACTACCTTATTATGTAGTAATATGCCATTATCACCTGCAAATGAAGTTTATGTCTTCCAGTTGATTCGATAGGCATGAGAATGTTATAAGGTACAAAACGAGGCAAGCTATGGACAAATAAGTTGATGATACAAGGATATCAACAGTCTCGTTAAAAGTCAACATTTTGCAATTTCTACTGTCGATACAACTAGCTTGTAAACAAATACAATCTGTCGTTAAGTTGAATGTTATCTAACGTTTTTCCTACAAATTGTTAGGCCATCATTTTCACACTGAATTGTCTACGGGATTTTCCGTTTGCCTGATCATGACAGGGGACACACGGTGGGTGTGACCTGTTGACAGGGGAAGCTGTTGGCAGGCACTTGATCCAACCTCTGATGTTTTTAGAGATCCGTGTTTGCTCTGCTCCCAATTTGTGTTGTTCCAATGGACTTTTGAGCTTGATTATTGTTATCGTCATATTTCACTATTGTGTTTTCAACATACAATGAAAACCAATAGAAATAGAAACGACACAGTAGCTACCGGTGAAAACTGTTATTTTAATTTTTCTAGTTTCTCTGGGCAGAATACCACATTATACGATGTATTCTAGAAACAATCTTTTTGCATTTGGATATTTTACTGTTTTTGGACATTTATAATCAACTAACAACTAAACTATATGACAAACGGAATGACTTCCGAATAGGCTTTTCCGTTGCTAACTTCTTACATGTATATATTGTAAATGTTTAGTAAGATTCCCCCATCGCCTGTTTATAATATTTAAGTATCCTAACTTATTCGGTACTCTATAGCATGTTCAAAGTACAATCAACTTTAAACAGAGGCAGAATACTTGTACTTACAAGTAAGGTGATGTTACAGGACTTTCAAAAGTCTCAACGGCAGCATTTCGAAAATTCCTGGGTCATTTTAATCAGCTTGTTAGCAATTCCGTTTTTATAAGGATATACATTTTGTTACAGTAAAACTCGGTTACAGCGAAGTCCTGGGGACCTGTGAATTTAATCCGCTATATCTGTAATTCGTTATATCCGTATAATGAATTTGTCTAAGAATATATCGCGAATTCGCAATATACACGTTTTCCTTCAAGTATTACTACCGAATATGTTAGGGAAGCAATCATTACAAAACATATACCTTGGATAACTAAGGTTTATTATGAAGTGAATTTTATTGACAAATTTTATTGACAAATACTTACCGAAAGGAAAGTCAGTTCAATATATCAAATTGAGAGATCTTTGAAAATTCATTATAAATGATGTAAATTTCATTATTTTTAACCCCTACAAGACTCAAAATCAGTTCACTATATCCGTAAATTCGTTATATCAAAGTTCGTTATAACCGTAAAATTTTACAGCATTTTGCCGGGGACCCAGAAAAACTTTGCTATATTCGTGAATTCGCTATATCCTTGTTCGTACTAAACGAGTTTTACTGTATTTTAGAATCTTTAAGTTAATAGTTTAAACAAATTTACAAAAATTCATGGAGGTCTTAAATTTTGTATATGCAGAATATGTTTCAATAGAAGCCCAGAAAGAATAATATACTAGTAATTGTTCTGACGAATTATATGCTCAGAAAAAAATAAGGTACTGTAAGTTCTGAAAAGTTTGTTTTTCGTGCGGACGAACAAGATATTTGTAAGGACAAATTAGTTCTTTCTTTGGGCAACTTAAATACACTTAGAAGAAAGAATAAATTGTTTTGAACAGAATCCTTAGGACGAACTGAACATATGCTTGGAAACTTAGCTAATTACATGTGCATATTTATTCGAACAGATTTGACGTTTCTTGCTTATACAAGATTTATCATTACTCTGACCGTCACGGTCACGGTAGCTCAGTCGGTAGAGTGCTCGCTCCGTGATCGGAAGGTCGTGAGTTCGAATCTCGGCCGCCAATGACCTAAGTCGATAAAAAATAGGAAGCAACTGTCCCTTCGCCATGCGCTCGGCACTTTGAAGTTAAAGTTGCTGGTCCTTCGGATGAAACTTTAAAAACCAAGGTCCCGTGTCACGGCAGGCGTTGGCACGATAAAGATCTCTTACTGCTCAATGACCCTGAGTGTCGAGTATAGGTCAAAATTTGAAGCCCTTCAACGGTATATGGTGACGTCTCTATATGAGTGAAAATTTCTCGAATGGGGCGTAAAACAACATAAAATCAATCATTACTCTGATAAAGGGGAGCATCCAGAAAATCAAAGATGGTACGTGTATACAGCATAAAGATTTATTGCACTTCGGGAATGAGATATGGGTATCTGCATGATCTCGTTTTTATTGACTCCATTCCTTTGCGGTTTCTTGGATTTCTCAGAAGTTTTGCTTGCAGTTTAGGTTAAAATTCATTGCATATCCACTTTTGTTTGCTACGTATAATGGAGAGTTAATTAAGGCTTGTTATTTCGGTTTTACTGAAAATGTACAAATATTCATCTAAAACATCACACTTTATTCTCCTTCTCAAATTGTAAGACACTTTTACTACATGTATATGTCTGAAAATTATATGTAATGTACTAGTTATGTATACACAGTTAAGATTATTGACTTTAAAATACATGCATTTGCACAAAGTGAAGAATGAAGTCGATTAATGTTGTCAATTTATCATAAAAGGCAGATCATTTTACGTATAACTCGGGTGAGCATTTTCGCCCACTTATGTTTTAATTTATAATTCTTAATCCTTTAAACTAAATTCCTTATAAAATATACGAGAGGTCATTATTCTACGGAGGTCATTTTTCTTCACGTAAGGCACGTATGCAGATTTTAAGGGTGATGCCACTTTCTCTACAGGTGCGTCATTTTTCGACGTCGAAAAATGACTTCCGGTCATTATTCTACGGAGGTCATTTTTCGTCTTTACCCCGATCTACTTTGTTTGAAATGCTGGTTTTTGTAATCCGTTTATATCATACATTGTATAACATGGTCGACGAACTAAAAAATGTTTTTAAATATATTTATCATTAATTACAATTAAGGCATGAAGTTACTTAGTTGGACAGAGTAGCCTTAAAAGTTGGAAAGTGGACTATACTATGGCAATATATTTTGTGGATAGATCACCATGCAAAAGAATATATACATAAACTTTACAAATGCAAACGGCACACGGTGGGTATTTATGTCGCTATAAAGAGGGTTACTGATGATTTTCCTTATAACATTTAATATCATTCCAATGTTAAATCACACTTATCTTCATAAAAAGATCAGAAAAGTTATAGCTTTGCAAAGGGAAATACTAGTATGATTATAATTGCCATGAATTCCTTGGCAAACTCCATTTTATATGCTTTTGTTTTTATTGTGTGGGTGTGTCTGCCTTACATAAAATACAAGTTTATATATCAATACTATATAACTTAAGGGAGGTGTTCCTTTAATTCTGCAAATACACAGCCAGGTTACACGTACTTTGCCTGAATTATCAAAGGTCACAAGAATTTTTAGTCTTTAATTTTTATTTGGAATCTTAAAAAGTTCTATAAGAACTTGTACATGCAAGGTATTGTGCTTCATCTAAGGAAAACGTTAAGTAGTAAATCTACGTCTGAATTCCATGCTTTCCAGCTTGTTTTCATTCATTTTAAAATGAATACTTTTTTTTACAGTCCAACCGAATGAAAAGCGTTCAGTCACTTCAGAAACAGTTGCTTTTCATGCCTGCTTTGACCATAAAGTGGAACACCTTGGAAATAGTCACGAGCTTGCGTTTAACACTGTATTAACAGACACTCACTCTGCTTATGAAAAATACAGTGGCACATATATAGTTCCAATTCCAGGAGTGTATACATGTTCTTAGTTGGGTGACACCAATCTACAATGGTGATATTCCTTTCCAGTTGATCGTGAATGGAGCTGTTAAGGGGAAAACAGATCCATATGGTACCGCTTACATCTCATCAACTGGCGTGGCAGTGCTTTCCATGAATGAACACGACGCTGTCATGATTCGTACACATCCTGATTTTACACCTCGTGGTATGCTAGAAAGCAATTTATGGATGAATGCCTGCTTTTCTGGTTGGAAGGTATAACAAAGATAAATTCTTTTCATTGCGTTTATGTTCCTGAGCATAATAGATGAGAAACAATAAAAAGTTAAAAGTAACTATGCTGAGTTTTTAAGAAACAAACAAAATCATTGTTTCTTAACAGTATACATTGATTAACTGGGAAAAGAAACAAACTGTTTGCCTGAGGAAGATAACGAATAGTAATCAAGCTCAAAAGTCCTTTGGAATAATACAGATTTGGAACAGAGCAAACAAAGACCTCTAAAATAAATCAGAGGTGGGATCAGGTGCCATGGAGGAGTAAGCATTCCCTGTCAACCGGTCGCACCTGCCGTGTGCTCCTTGCCATGATCGGGTAAACGGAAAAATCTGTAGACAATTCAGTGTGAAAATAATTGCCCAACTTTGTATGAAAAAGTCAGTCAACATTCGACTTAATGATTCATTGTATTTGCTAACAAGGTCACCGTATAGATAATGGAATTTGCGAATTCTTTCTTTAATCGAGACTGTTGATATCCTTGTATCATCATCCTATTTGTCAATAGCTTGCCTCGTTATAGAATTTGTTCGTACATGTATAGAACATGCTCTTACCTATCGAATCAACTGAGAGACATAAACCCCATGCATATGCAGGTGACTACGGCATATTGCTACATAAATAAGGGAAGCTTACGATAGAAAAGTTGATGTCATCACATTTATCATAAAGTTTTAGTTTGTCATTAATGTCTTTTTCATGCTTACTTTGACAATGACGTGAAACACCTTGGAAGTAATTATAAGCTTGTGTTTTATATCGTATTTACGGACACCCACACAGCCTATAACTATGAAATTATATATAGTGGAACATATACATGCAGTTCCGATTCCAGGAAATGTATGCTTTTGGTAAGTGACACCAATCATCTATTGCGATATTCCCTTCCAGTCGATCGTAAAGGATCGAGTCGACAAGTGAAAAAAAGATCCGTATGGTACCACTGAGATTTCAGCAACTGACTCCGGGGCCATAAAGCTTAGACGAGCTCACTTTTGACCTCAGTCTTACTTTTACAAAAGGAATTAATAGTGGAAAAGTCGAAGCCTGGTGTACGTGACAGTGTTTTCCTTGAATGAACATGACGTTATCAAGATTCATAAGCTTCCTAATTTTATTCCAGCTCGTGGTATATCAATGAGATAAATTAGTGAGGTAAATCAATGAACTGAGAAATGCTTTTTTTCTGGATGGAAGGTCTGACAAAGATGATTATCTAATTTTCTTGAGAAATTGCGTCTGTTTACGAGTTTGAGGCAATAGAAACAATAAACTGTTAGTAAAACATTAAAATTATTAATAATTCGAGGCAATCTTGAAGAAATTGTTTGGTTGCCCTCTCCCTACTGACTGGCTAAAAATGGACTGACTTAAAACTTTCTAAACTTTTTTTTTTCTTTTCATTCCGGAAATTTTTCATCCCGTCAACAAGTATTTTATTTTATTTTGAAAATTCAGCATTGATGTTGAAATTTTCGGAGAGGGAGGGTGGGGTTACCACCTACCTACCTATCCAATTTTTTTTTTTATCCCGAGTCGGGTGAGGGCAAACAAACATTATTTTAAAGATGGTTTGATTTTAAACATTTTACAAATTTGTACTTTTGCTGGCAATTCAGCTATATGATCTGTGTATGATATTATACTTATTGAAGGCAGGCACATGATGACCGTTACCATGGTTACCCCGATGCTTTATTCTAGTCTGTGGTAATATAAGCATGGGTGGTAGAAATTTTCCATTCAAAATCAGTTAAAACTGTCAGTTAAAAAGATGAATTTAAACAATTTTAGAAAAATGTACTCAATTTTTTTTTCTTCCGATTTCCTAGTTATTAGTACATGTATCTTGATAAAGGATGGATACAATGCAAACAAAAATAGATTTTGTGAACTTTGGCTAAAATTCACTTGTTCAATGAAGAGAGGTTACGGAATATGAAAAGGACAAACATTCAAAACTGATATTTACCTGTATTTTGTAATAACCAAGAAACTGGAGGAAATGCAGAAAATATTAATGTGAAAGGTGAATTATGATTAAATTCTTCATGTTGATTTTTTTTTTTTTTTTTTTTTTGAAAATTGAAAACTGTTTCCTTTTTCTTAGTTTCCAATACATATTTTATACTAATGTGAAAGGTGAAAGATTAAATTCCTTATAAATTGATTTTTTCTTTTTTTAAAAATTGAAAACTGTTTTCTTTTTCTTAGTTTCCAATACATATTTTATATTATGTGAAAGATTGAATACTTTATAAATTGATTTTTTTAAATTAAAATTGTTTTCTTTTTCTTATTTTCAAATACACATTTTGGATTCCATTCATTACTATTTCACATAATTAACAGAGAACTACAGTTTCTTATTATCATTATGAAAACATTTATTATTTAGACCATTCAGTATAAAAATGAAGAAATTCTGTAACTGTACAGATATCTGACACACACTCATTTCAAGCAAATTTAAAAAAAATATGAATTGCTGTTATCACATAACAAATTAAAACATGTACACAAGAAACACATGTAATCAAAAAGCTGGCTTAAAAGTAAAAAGTCATTGCACAAAAAACAGCCCACATTACATAAAATTAAAGCTGCATGTATCATACTGATATAGCCTATAACAGTACAAACAGACTATGTCATTTGAATGTTAAATGATTTTGATGAAAAGTAAAACACAATTTAAATACCATTTCACTGTTGCAATGTCAGTCATTTTAAATCATTTTGATTTTCAATGATGTCAAGTTTTAAGCTCATACAATGAGCAAACCAAAATATATCGCTGAACTTTGATATCTCAAACACGGATATCTTAAATACCATGGATATGTCAAAGTGATTTGGAAGTCCAAAACACTTTTTCTTAATGTATTTTACCCTCAATGGCAATATCTCGAACCCTCTAATATCTCACAGTTTTTTTCCAAGTCCATTGGAGTTCGAGATAATGAGGTTTGACTGTATACTCAAAAAAGCTTTAGCAAACAATAATTCACAAATAAATATCAAATACCACAAAATACAAATTCTTTTATTCTTAATGACAACTTATCAACTAATTTATCATGTGTTAATGAAATAAATGAAAAAAATCATTGCTGCTCTTGATCTGAATGTTTTTAATGTCGTTAAAAATTAACAATGTTGGAAAACTTAACATTTTCAAATATACACCCAGTATCAATCAAGATCATTCAAACATGTGACCTTTGCATATTTTTTGTATCTTGGCAATTCACTAATTCTCATAAAATTAAAGTCTGACATGATTTGGCAATGTTTGGATTAATTATCAGTCATCTGCTATGTCTTGTTTATCTGCTGTGTCTTGATGTTTGTCGTCTGCGGTCTGACTTCCAGAACTTTCTGAGGAGTGAGTTGAGTTTCGATTTGGATCATCTGGAAGTTCTAGGTTCACCATCTTCTTCAGAACCTCCACCCATCTACAAACAACAAACAAAATAATCAAAAACTCCACCCATCTACAAACAACAAACAAAATAATCAAAAACTCCACCCATCTACAAAAAAAAAAATCCACAAACAGCAAAAAAAAAAATAATCAAAAACTCCACCCATCCACAAACAACAAACAAAATTATCAATATCTCCACCCATCTACAAATGACAAATAAAATAATGAAAACTTCCACCCATCTCACTAACAACAAACAAAATAATCAAAACCTCAACCCATTTACAAACAACAAATTCATCAAAATCTCCACCCATCTACAGACAACAAACAAAATAATCAAAATCTCCACCCATCTACAGACAACAAACAAGAACCCCAACTAACTACAAACAACAGAACCTCCAACCATCTACAAACAACATACAAAATACAACAGAAAAGTATGAAATGCATTACATTCCTGTTCAATTTCCTCAACAACAATTTTTGACATGTAACAAATCTTGAATTCATATATACTGTTTCAGGAACTTCCATCAAGAAATTTTATGCATTTATAACTTCTCAGAGCTACTCATTTACTAATCTCACTGCATATATAGAGTTGTTTTGTATAGATTTCAATGCATAAATTTTCTTCTACTGAATTATTTAATTACTTCTTTGTATAGAGTTGTTCATGTACAGATGTCCTTGTATAAAGTTGTTCATGTAAAGATGTCATGGTATAGAGCTGTTTATGTGTAGATTTTATTGAATAGAGTTATTCTTCTACAGATTTTATTGATTTGATTGTATAAATCTGTTTTTGTACAGATTTCATTGTATAGAGCTGTTCTTGTACAAATTTCATTCTATAACTTTAGCTGTTCATGTAATATTTTACTGCATAGAGCTGTTCTTGTACGGATTTCATTTGTATAGGTCTGTTTTTGTACAGTTTTCAGAGTATAGAGCTGCTCTTGTTCAGATTCATTGAATAGAGTTGTTCATGTACAGATTTCAATGAATGGAGTTGTTCCTGTACAGATTTCATTGTATGGAGCTTTATGTACAAATTTCATTGAACAGAGTTGTCCATGTATAGATTTTATTGGATAGAGTTGTTTATATACAGATTTCATTGTATTTATACAGCTGTTCACATATAGATTTCATTGTATATAGAGCTGCTCATGTACTGTTTTCAATGTATATAGAGCTGTTCAAATACAGATTCTACTGTACAGAGCTGTTCATGTACAGATTTCATTGTATAGGCTGTTCATGTACTAATATCTTCAAAGTATGTCACCCAAATAGTGTATAAAACGGAACACAAATCGAAATATTTTAACATCTACATAAACTGACGTAAATGCAGAATCTCTTCCTTAAATGAGATTTTGATGCAAGAGTATATCATATTGCTCAAATGTGATATTCACTATTAATATACCTCATTATAATTTTTCTACACAACGCATTATCTGATTGGTTCTAAATTATCACATGACAGGGCCATAAAACTTCATATTTCCGTCATCGGCATGCTTTTCATTATTCCACCTATTCCGAAACCTAGTGCATTTTCCTGCAAATGTTATCGTTCGTTGAACGAAAAGTCCTGAGAGTAGTTGATGTCACAATAGCCTGGTTTACGTCAAAAAATTGCTTATTGTTTCATCAGAGTGTGATGTTTCAAAGGGTTTCAGTAACTTTACGTTAAAAATGAACGTGAATTTGAGAGCGGTGCCAAATTTGAAAGTTTATGTTTATTTAAAAATTTTTGCTTGTTTCGGTATAATAAACAATTCATTGCATGAATGTTCGGGAAACATGAAGATTTATTCAGCCAAGAAATATCATATTCCCCTCATAATATGATTTTTCTTGGCTGAATAAATCTTCACATTTCCCTCACGATCATGCAATAAATGTATATTATTATGCATAACTTAGGATGTGATGGAGTTGGAATCTACACTCGTTCAAATATAGAGTATATCGTAAACAAATCATTTGTTAATATAAAATTTACAAAGTTGCAGTGCTTATGACCATCACTCTTTTAATGATGGAGCAATCTTATACTGTAGGAAAAGTTCATCATGATTTGAGGGCAAGAAATTGTTCCAGCTTGAGTTTACATTTGAATTTTTGAATTATAATACCTTATTCTTATTGAGTGTATAATTGTTTATATTGTGTATAGAGAATATCCAATTTTGTAGTTGAAAATTATTTCATAAGTGGGACAGCTAGGATTTTATTTTCATGAGTGTGAACCAAAAATCTTCTGTTTATTACATTTTCTTCATTTCCTTTTTGCCCATCCTTTTGTAATTCAATGTTGTAGACTGTGACATCAGAACCAAGAAGTTCCAAGATGTCATAGCTATGAGGTTGCGAGTTTGAAAAGTGTAAACATAAATTGTAACAAAATTTTGGAGAAACTTCTGCAGTTTAAGTCCATGTCAGGATGGTTTATTTACTCTGGCTATCTATAAGGAATATTTTTTTATAACACATACTCTTCATGAAGGGAAGAGAAATCTCAATTTTTGTTATATGTTTTCACAACTGAAAATATCACTTGAAATATTTTCATTGCGAAAATATCACTTTTTTTTATATATAAATTACACTCGTGAAAATATCAAAAAATCCTGTCCCACTTGTGAAATAAATTCCATATTCATCTACAAAACATTGAATTTTCTGTTTATTACATTTTCTTTGATTTTCCCTTTGCTTCTGTCTTTTCTTAACACACTGTCATAGCTAGGTTTGACGTTATAGTTGAGCGGTTGAGACCTCATAGCTTAGCAGTTGTGAGAATGAAAACATTACATAGTATGGATTTTAGCAACATATTTGGGAAGAAATTTGCAGTTTTAGCTCTAACAAGATGTTTAGTTACTATCTCTATCTTATGACAGGCCAGAAATTATTTTTACTTACTTTGATATCCTTTCACACTGTGAGAGAATATCATTTTGGTATCCTTTCACACTGTGAGAGAATATCACTTTTATTCAATAAATAAATCACAGTATTTCACTGTTGAAAATGTAATAAATGTGGGATATTTCACCGTTAAAATATAATAAATACACGTACTACTCTTTCATGTTACATCTGTGATCAATATTGATATAACAATACATGTAACACAATTGTGACAGTAAGATTCATCAATATTCCTATGTTATAATACCACAGATTTTCACATTTTAATGAATTTTCGTAGAAGTCAGAAAGTTATAAAGAAGCATAATTACAAAAATCTGTTTGGTTTGAACATTAGAACAATAAGCTTAAAAATTCTATGCTTAGAAAATTCTCAAAAGTTGTCTGCCCTTATACTTGTTGAAAAAAACCCTTAGAAATTGCAGAATTGCGAGTTGTATGTACCTATCTCGACTGGCAGCACACTCTGATTGTAGGTGGGTGGGTGGCATTTTTTGAGGGTGATTCAGACAGAACACATTCTCCATATTTTCGGAGGGAAATATCACCTGGTAACCAGGTAGAGGCAAGGTTGCTATGGCATATATATCCTGTGAATTTAAACAAGCAAATCAATGTACTGCTACATTTATAGAATGTGGCTGTTAACAAATTGTCATTTCATAGTTTCAATGATATAATATTATGCTTTTGCAAAAATACAAGACAGTTTGATATTCAAATGAGTAACTTCCTGGATAGCAAGGAAATATTTGAGCTGTACATGACATGCTTTATCCCTCCAATAGGGTCATACCTGGTGTGCCTTGAACTCAAACATTGCAAAATCCTTGGTGACGACAAACCATCTCCTGGTCCAAGTCTTCCCTCGGTCCATACTTTTATTGAGGTACCCAGACAAAATAGAGGGGTCATTGGCATTCATCTGTGTGGAAAAATACAAATAAAGCTTCAAAATAAAAATAAACTAGAAATAAAATCCTAAATTTAGAAAATTTAGAAATTAAAACATTAGTAAAATACCATAAAATATAAATATACAAAACATAATTTATGGTACATACAATATTCAAAACATAATTTATAGTACTTTAAATATTCTACCCTATGATTACTCTAAATCTACACATTTTTACATTTTTCTCCCTTCACAAACAATGTGACCTATTGGTGTACTATCCTCTCTCACCTTCCTGACTCCTTTAGGAGCTTTCATGTTGACATCCTTGCCATCTACATTTTTCAGGATGTGGAAACATTTATCACAGACTCGGTTTGGCTTGTTGTTGTCATAGGCCAAGTTACTCTTCTTAGATGAGCACTTTCCACACACAACCTGCATGATATTCCACAAGTCCTCATATTTTGTTCTTCTTCACAATTTTGAGATTTGTGTAGCATAAAAAAGAGGAATAACTCTAGGATCTTCTACTGAAGAAGAGACAAAATTGTTCTAGATTTATGGAGAGAATATAGAGGAGATACAACACCTTTTCCCTCTGATAGTGAATATTTTTCATTAAATGCCTTTAAAATTCAATTTCCTTCAAGGTAAGGATACAATGTCCATCATCTAATTTTAAGAGCACCTTTCGTATGTCAAACCAAGAGAGGCAATGCTTGAATGTCTAGACTTAAAACCTAATACTACAAGGGCAATATATATCCATCAACATGTACCTGGTGTTGTTTTACAATTATAATTATCTATATGCTAAATAACATTACTGATCACTCACCCTGCCACAAGCTCGACAATGATGTCGCCGTTTCAGTGCAGTGAATGATTTACTACACAGCTGACACATCGACACCTCATCGTCCTTAATCCAATGAGGAGCCACATTCCCAAGGTCACTTTCAGTAACCTACAAAATACACCACACTTACTGATGTAGTCAGCATTTATGTAAGTTTTGGTTGCTTTATTTTCAATTAATACAAAGTAGTATCATGGCCATAATCATGGGATCAAGAAACAAGCTTAAAATAAGCATAACATCTGTAAAGAGAAATTTTCCCTTACCTCTCCCCCATTACATGGAGGTAACTCTGTGACTCGAACAGAGGGTTTCCTGACCCGGTACTCCTTGATTACATTCTTAATGCTCTGTGAAATGTATTTACATGAAAAAAATGTCAATTTTTTTTTAAAGATCGTTTATATACATGTTTTTAGTTATGTGTATTCGTTAACCTTGAGGAGGATAAAACTTGATCTAAAACTAATAATTTTGGAGACAAAACAGCCAAGAAAAGAAAATTCAATTTCATTAACTTAATTTTTTTTTATTTGTTTCCATGGTAACTGACCTCACACCAACTGTTCTCCTCTCCAGGGTTTCTAAAAAAAGACAAAGATATATATTTTAACAGCTGGAGGCCACTGGTGCAAAGGAGAGATAGTGACATTCATTAAACTTAAGGTATTAGAGGTGTAATGGTCAGACTTCTTTCCCCTTTAGGAACTCTTTAAAAATGATAACATACATGTATTTTAATGCCAAAAATCATGTGACATGGGCATGGCTATTAAGAATGGAAAATGCATTAGTTTTCCTTATTTCAATTTTCTTAAACCTTACTGAAATATTTATATCTTTTATAATTTAATTATATCAAAATCAGGATTATATATTTATAGATCCAATAATTATTACTTCTAAAGAAATGACTAATCTGTCTATAAATATTTACAAAAAAATATTTTCCATATTGGTTTATATATTCACCACAAAAGAACCTTACAGAAAATGTTTTTGTCAGAGTTATTTCCCTTTCTCCCCTGTCCTACACAGTACAGAAAAAGGAGTACATGTACACTGTTTATGTCATTGCTCAAACATGTAAAAAAAAAAAGGTTTTAATTAATTTGTCATTTTCTGGTGATAATTAATAAACTAAAAAGTTTTGTAAAAAGAAGGGCTAACTAGATAGCTGACAGTTTTTTTTTTCTTTTTAATTCTAAAATAGATTTTTAAATACTTACTCGTCTAAGAACTGGATAATTTTGTGTCTGCTTTTAACATAAAACGTGTTTGGAATGTCTATATTTTCTCCTTCCAGGATCTGAAAAGTGAAATAGTAGATGTCCTTAAAAGTTTACCATACAATTATATACATGAATTTCTGTAAATCTACAATAATTCAAGAAAGATCACTAAAAGTTATTTTCGATAAGTAAGATATAACTAACATACTGGGTTTTTTTTTCCTTGGAATTTTTATTCAAAGTAACATTTGCTCCATTCTTAAGCTTAATTCCAATAAATAAGTGTCCATATATACAGTCATATACTTAATAAACTGTGATAAGGGTGGACATAATACATGTAATGTGATGGGATTTTTATACATTATGATTTTTGGCATTGCATATAAAGAGGTTGGAATATTTGTAGGAGTGCCTCATTAATTTACATTGGTATATTGTGATGTTAATATTGTGATAAGACAAAACAAAATTTAATTCACAATTATAATGCAATTATACAATTTTTTTATCTTTTAAAGTTGAAAATCAAACAGATGATTAAAAACAGCGAAACTTAATTCATACAATTCTGTGCTTTGAACACTTGCATAGTTTCAATCAAATTGAATATAAATTTATGCACAAATTTTAAATACAGTATCTATTTCAATTTCTAATTCATTATAAACATTTAAATGCAAAAATCTTATTTTTCACTCCATTTCCCTCTCAAACTTGATGATTTTAATAAATTTGACCACTCCATCACTACTGTATACAAAACTAGCCTTTTCACCAAAAAATGTAATTAAGATGACTTAATATATATCTAAATGATGATCACTGAAAATAATTTTTCATATGGTTTAATGATATTTGTGGACAATGAGGTGAATACAATGAAGATATGATTCAACTAAGCCATTTAACAATGAATAAAACAAGTTAAATTTAAATTTGAATGATTTCTTGGACAGATGATGAATTATGAAACAATGTTAATGGGTTGATAAGCATGTGATGTTAATGTATATATGTTGCTAAGGCAGCCCCGTATCCATGACAACATACCCAGTCAGCGTGAGTAATATTGTCTTCCGCAAGTTCAATCTAGAACAAAATCATCAGAAATGGACAATAAAACACAAGCATGCAAACACACACAAAAAAAATGATTTAGCTTTCTCTGGGTAAACAGTTTGAGCTAGTAAAAATACCCATACAGTAGATTCCTAGATATATCTGAAGAATAAATCATTGCGTAATAACATGACAAGTATCACTAATCAAACAAATTACTCGTTTTTATTTTCATGTGTTGAAATCTATGTAACATCTCTTGATCAACCATCCAGTTGCGAACTATTGTTCTCACGATTTGACTCCTAAAAGTCATTTCATGAAATTAAGTACTTGCGTAAAATAAGGAATCTACCATACATTATTATGTGCTGGTGCTGCAAATTATTATTATTTATAAAAAAAAAAATGTTCAGTCAATAAACTAAGATTTTCTTGAGGGGTTAATGCTGAAGAAAAAATTCTGTTTCAATATTATACAATAAAGTATATGTTGGAAAGTTTCCTTTAGATTAATTTTAAAAATAATAGTTAATAACTTATTAAGAAAAATGATAATGTGACAAATAAATATTGCATAAAACAATATTTATACATGTAGATCACATTTAATGTCATCATTGACAAAAAAAAATTAGATATCCTGATATGTTTTTGTTAATTACTATGCAAATCATTGTTATACAGCTTCTAGTATAAGTAATAATACACCCACTGAGGGCTAGCTCTTTGTAAGTTACAATATACAGCACAATAGTATCCTAAATGCTACAATTTATAGTGTTATTTTAAAATATTTTCTTGTAGTATATATATCATAAATATACTTATAGGCCTATATTGTTTAAATAGTGATATGTACATGTACATACAAGACACATTTATTACACATGTAAGCAATTTTCTTTTAAAGAGCTAAATTTTTCTTAAATAGGCCACACCCACCTCTAGTCCATCAATTGTTAACTCTGCCTTCAACTTGTAACTCCCCAGCAACAACTCCCCACAAATCAAAAGTAGGTCATTAAACTGAAAGTAAAAGTAAAACAAAATTCATTTGTGCTTAAATTAGTAAATTAAAAAAAAAAATAGAATTGACATTTTGAACTCAAAAGTTTACTTTCTGATTCATTCTTAGTTTAACTTTCAAGTATAGTATTCAAGCTGATGAAAATTTGACATTTTGCACTTTATTGATGATCGGATTGATATTTTTAATGATCTATTAAAAAATCCTTGGTGTTCTTTACAAATTCTTAATCTGTACTTTGTGCCTTGGAAAACATTTCCGAAAATTGTGACTTTAGAGTAATTTCCTTGTAATCCTTGAGTGCTTGTTAATTAAACATAAATCTGGACTATTTCCTTCCAGTTTATCTCTTCCAATAAGGAACTCATTACATTTATGTTACTTAATTTAATTTAAAAAATCAATTACTCTTGACTTGAATTTTAAAATGATGAAAGCATAAAAAAATTATCAATAAAAATTTTAACAGATTTTGATTTACATGAGTTTATGGATAAAGTACAACTCATTTAAATATTTTTTTGAACAATCATGTAAATTGAACTCTTCATTTTGTGGAAATGTACATTGCAAATTGTCGTATTTTAATCCTAGAACCATTCAGTCAACTTATTACCATACTGTACACATATCAAACCATAAAATCCTACTGAAAAAATTAGGTGTCAGGGCACCCTACTCACCAGAAACAGATACCGATCCAATCTCTCTCCCCCCCGAGCCGAGATCTTCTTAATTTTCCCCTCCCGTATTAACTCGCGGGTGGGGCTTATTAGATCTATGGTGGTGGTCACTTTTTCTTTGATTTCTAACAACTTGTGGAATTTCTCCTGTAAAGATAATCATCTTTTTAATTCAATTGTCTATTTCTTACAATTTCTCTTAAATAAAAATCTATTGAAAAGAGAGTTTATGATTTTGTAATTTGTTTGCACATTTGATGACATGAATTTACATAAAGGTGATTCATAGAAAACATTGATTTTCATTATCTTTGACTTAAGCTATTAGGAAAATTACCAATGTGACTGAATGTCTCATTCAAAACATATTTGATCTACAATTTACTGGTATGCTTTAACTGAGATGAGACTCAAACTTACGATTTTTTTCATGGCTTCTTCTGAGTGTTTTGCTGCAATCTCTACTTTCTCTAGAGCAGCTGTGAAAATTCAAATAAAAAGTATCAAATCTGCATAATGTATACATTGAATGAATAAATCTTACTTATTAGAATCCCTTTATCTAAGTGCAAATATCAGTCTCCTTAATACATTCTATAACAGGAAATATCTGAGGTTTGAAATTTGTCTTTGAAATGAAATAGCATCCATATATTTGTATCTATATACAACAACAAAAATAATAATTTCACTCAGTTCTTTAAATTACTATAAAAAATATGAATGTTTTGTTATTTTGTGACATTTTCCGTACTTATTGGAGGAAGGAAATTGTACATGAACATATGTGACCCATTATGCAGAACTGTAAACCAAAAATATATGCAACATTTTTATTTCACAAATTGAAAAACCTGTCCACCAAAAAAAAAAAATCAATATATTCAAAGTCAAAGTTTCTTCTTTCATAAGATTTTTAACTATTTTTCCACCATAAATATCTGAGAGCTGGAATTGCTCAATTATCTTGCAGATAAATAATTTTTTTTTTTTTTTTTACAGCATACTGGTTATTTATGCGAGACTCACATTTAGCGTCCTGAGAATCTGGCGAGTCTTCTGGTAGATGTTTGATGTAATCTGAAAAAACAAAGCTATACTATACAGTACTAAGACAATATGCTGCTAAAAGTGTAAATGTACACAAATTTTCTACATATGACATGCCTGAAACCAGAATTAAAAATATCAAAACAAATTTGCAATACAGGATATATTTCTAAAAAGTATTCAGTATGTTGTCCATTTATTTCTGTGAGTGTTAGACTGTTCAGCATTAGCTGATTCCTAGCTGGGATGGATTCTAACATGTTTCACATGTATGTTACTTTTCTATTGCAATTTATATATAGAATAAATTTTAACATGTGACATCTTACCTATATCTAGTAAATCTATGGATTCTGTTCTAAAATCTGCTACCTTACATCTCGTTTAGCATATCATATTATGCCTTTGATAATGACCTAATATCTGGGGAATCTTTGTATAGCCTCTAACAAGTGATGTTTATCTTACCATAGTAGTGATATTTAGGAATTTTCTGGATGAGATTTCAACTTGTATCTTAATTATTTTTCCATAGCAGCTAATATCTAGGAATTCTCAGTGTTGGTATAATATGAGATATCTACCTTTCAGTAGAAGCTGATTCCTAGGGATTTAAACAAGTATTTTTTTTCCTTTTATTAATACACTGTAGCTGAAATACATATCTAGGAATTCCCTGTATGGGTTCTGGCATGTGATATCTAAGAACTCTCAGTATGAATTTTGATATACAATTATCTTATCTGTAAGCAGTAATTGATATCTAGGAATCCTCTGTATGGGTTCTAACATGTGATATCTTACCCTTAAGCAGTAGCTGATATCTAGGAATTCTCTGTATGGCTTCTAACATGTGATGTCTTACCCTTATATAAGCAGTAGCTGATATCTAGGAATTCTCTGTATGGCCTCTAACATGTAATGTCTTACCCTTAAGCAGTAGCTGATATCTAGGAATTCTCTGTATGGGTTCTAACATGTGATATCTTACCCTTAAGCCATAGCTGATATCTAGGAATTCTCTGTATGGGTTCTAACATGTGATATCTTACCCTTAAGCAGTAGCTGATATCTAGGAATTCTCTGTATGGCTTCTAACATGTGATGTCTTACCCTTATATAAGCAGTAGCTGATATCTAGGAATTCTCTGTATGGCCTCTAACATGTAATGTCTTACCCTTAAGCAGTAGCTGATATCTAGGAATTCTCTGTATGGGTTCTAACATGTGATATCTTACCCTTAAGCCATAGCTGACATCTAGGAATTCTCTGTATGGCTTCTAACATGTGATATCTTACCCTTAAGCAGTAGCTGATATCTAGGAATTCTCTGTATGGGTTCTAACATGTGATATCTTACCCTTAAGCAGTAGCTGATATCTAAGAATCCTCTGTATGGGTTCTAACATGTGATATCTTACCCTTAAGCAGTAGCTGATATCTAGGAATTCTCTGTATGGGTTCTAACATGTGATTTCTTACCCTTAAGCAGTAGCTGATATCTAGGAATCCTCTGTATGGGTTCTAACATGTGATTTCTTACCCTTTAGCAGTAGCTGATATCTAGGAATTCTCTGTATGGGTTCTAACATGTGATATCTTACCCTTAAGCAGTAGCTGATATCTAGGAATTCTCTGTATGGGTTCTAACATGTGATTTCTTACCCTTAAGCAGTAGCTGATATCTAGGAATTCTCTGTATGGGTTCTAACATGTGATGTTGTAAGGTCAGCTTCCCACATTCTGGATAGCTCTATAGGAACAAAAAATTTAAAAGGGAGATAATAACTAAATATGGCAGAAATTTTCTGCTTATTTCCTTTTCTTTATCTTCAATTAACTCTTATTCAATAAAAGACATCAGACATCAGGATATCCATAAACAAGATATAGAACATATCTTTTTATTTGAAAGAATAAAAAAAGATTTAGGGTAGATAAATATTCCTTTTCACTATTAAAGTATTTTCAAACTAAACTGAAATTTACACTAAAAGCATTATAGGTACAGTACTAAAATATATATTACAGCTTGTTTTTCCTTATTCGTATTTAAGCTGCCTATAAACATTCCTCTACAATGAAATGAGTCAGACATACCTGGATTTCTTTGAGGAGACATGAGAACTTGGGTGACTTTTCCACCCAGGTGTTGATGAGGTTCATGGCATGGTCAAAGTTACGGACATACTCTGTGTATAGTTTCAGGAAGGGGGCATTGGTCTTCATTAAGTCTCCTATCCTTGGTTGTGCTTCCCTAAACAAATAGCAGTTACTGTCTTGAAGATTAAATTATAAATATGAATTATTCAAATTATACAAGAGTTTATATTAGGGATGTCAACGAGTACCCGGTTAACCGGGTACTCGATCGAATGTCCGAGTATCGAATACTAAAAATGGTACTCATTTACTCGGATGTGTATTTTTTCTTATTTCAAAGTACATATTTTTATAAAAAACTTATCAAAAAATAACATAATTATGCATACGATAATTTGCGTGTCATCATCTACACCTGTAAAACACCTGTTTTATCATCTGTGGCTGTGTATATACAGTAATTAGTAACCAATCACCCCGCTGTTCTCACCTATTGTGGTCCCTAATATTTGGATGGCTTCAATGATTGTTTGTCAGTAAACGTCAATGGTCTATTATCTTCAAATCATTTTAAAATTATTTACGGCAGTGAAATCGGACATGCATAGAAATGCCGCTACCCACTTCAAAAGTGAAGAAATGTTTAGAACTAACTTAAGATTGAAAAAAAATGTTGAAAGTCAATTTGCGTAGTAAGTTTAGTGTATACAGGGGAAACAATCAACATATGAAATAATATTAGACTAGCGATCCCAACAACGGCCATTCCTTCTCTTTCGCTAGTCTAATCATCATAAACATGCGTAACAGATTGTCCTCCTTTTGATGAAATAGATCCTAAACAAGAAGTGTAAACTATTTGTAATATTTTTGATGTATTAATTGTGTTTTTTGTGTTTGATAAATAAATTTAGTACCAAAAGATCATTTCCGTTGGAATCGATGTGTATATACATTTATAAACGTGATAAAAACAGCTTTGGGGTTTAACAGAGCTTAACTGGGCTCAAACAAAATTAACACACTTGTATTTACATTTTTTACCGAGTACCCGGTTACTCGATCGGAAAAACGTCCAAGTAACCGATTATCAAAAATTGACCGATTTGACATCCCTAGTTTATATTGATGAATATATGAGAAAGTTCAACATATATATTTTAATTCACACGAGTAAATTACATTTTTCTTTTCCTCCCTTGTGCTATCTGATCTATGTGAGCTCCTCTTATGTGCTATCTGATCTATGTGAGCTCCTCCTTTAAGTATCTTATCTATGTGAGCTCCTCCTATGAGCTATTTGATCTATGTGAGATCCTCCTATGAGCTATTTGATCTATGTGAGCTCCTCCTATGTGCTATCTGATCTATGTGAGCTCCTCCTTTAAGTATCTTATCTATGTGAGCTCCTCCTATGAGCTATTTGATCTATGTGAGATCCTCCTATGAGCTATTTGATCTATGTGAGATCCTCCTATGAGCTAGTTTTTCTTTCTACTTCTCTGTGTGATACCCATCCTCTGTACATTATATACTGGCTGTTTTGTGTTGAAACCCCCTAGGCCCACCCTTTCCCCTGTAGGAACTGTTCTATGCAACTCTCTCCCTTGCACTTGTTGTTCTATGTGAAACCTCTTCATTGTGTTAGCAGCTAGTGTAATCGTGGAAATGTTTGCATGGTGGAAGATTTTGCAAATTTTGCAATAACTAAATTTTCCCCAAAATTTATCACCATGTGCACGATTTCAAACAGAAGTACCACATCAAACAACAAACCAATACATTTTGTAAATTCCTTAAGATCAGCAAAACTAATCCCCTTGTAAACACTTTCTTACATAGAAATCCCAAATTTACCCTGTAAAAATATCCACATACAGTATTGTATGTGAATCCCATTCCTTGTGCTGTTCTTATTTGACTCCCTCCCCTATACTGACTGCTCTATATGAACCCCTCCCTGTACAAGATGTACTTTGTGACCCTTCTTTCATGTTCTATACAACCTCTTGACCTACCAGTCTTCCATGCGTTTCTGTAGCTGAGGAAGCAGAAAGTCTTTGTGGAAATGGTGGATACTAGTGATATTGGAGAAGATTTGAGGAATGACATCTGAAGGAAGGAATTTCTGGCTCTCATTCTCCTCTCGGACTTTTTTCTGGAACGTCTGGTGAAAAATCATAGGTGAAACATTTAAAAAACAAAATTTTCTGGAATGTTTGGTGAAATATCAAGGAAACATTTAAACACTTTTTTTCTACTCTGCTACTTTCAGAAAGACAATCATTAGTATTTTAACTTGATGTAGCAAATCAATCTCTCAAATTTACCTGTCCTGAAGTCTTTTTTTATTTGAAAAAAGTAAGAATAATATGATTTCTGGATGACAACTTTAAGTCAGTGATGACTCAGGGATGGTTTATGCTACATATTCTCAAGGAGAGATAGACAGCTTTCTACCACTCATCAAGTCTATGTCTATAGATTTCACTTTCTTAACTGTTAAAATACCTTGCCTAGAATTCATTAATTGACAATAAAAGTTAATCTAAAACTCACTTCATCCAGTAATTGAAGCCTTTTAGTATATGCTGCCTCAGTTTGCAACAACTCTGAAGCAATCTTCTTTATTTTACACTCCCCAACACAATTTGGATCCTGCAATAAATCAAGTAAATTTTACATAAAAACTATCAAGAAAAAGTGAGATTAACATAACAACTTTAGCCTCTAGCATTGTTTTAAGATAAATACCAAACTGACATGAAAAAGCAAGACTGGAGTTATGAATGTATTCAAACAAAATTTCACAAAGATATTCTGTGTTATAAAACTACGAATTTTGAAACTGAACTTTCATGCTTTGGAGCATGTTACAGAATTAAACTATCAATTGTCTTTTGATTATATGTGTATTATCAATTATATCTAATCTCCCATAGAGAAATTTCAAAATTTACATCCAAAGTTTGTAACTTCAAACCTTTGAAAGGGGAGATAATTCATTGTTAACATGATACAGGTCAAAAAGAGATCAAAGTACAGAGAGATTTTATACAGATTCTCCATATTTGCTTTGGTTTTAAACAGAACAGGACTGTAGTCTGTAAAAAGTGGACTTCATTGATTATCAATATACGCTTGTCTACATGTTCAAGTCTCCAGCAAATGCACTAAAGATGCACATATTGTGCTGCTCTCAGCCTTATTTATCTAATACTGGGAATTTCTCATATTGCTTCACTTGATATTTGCACAAGGAGCAAATAAAATGCAGCAACTGCTCACATCAATATTTTGATAAGAGGCTGAATCATAAAATTGATTTGAAAATCAAACATTCATTTGACAGTGATTCTGTAAATGACATGTCAGATCAGGAAGAAAAAGCTTCATTGACACGAAAACCTTGTTCCATATTACTGCAACAAGTAACTTGCCTCAATTTGTTTCTAAACAGCATATTGAAAACAAATTTGAAAATTCTAATTCAATCTTTTGAGACTTGTAGAAAAGAATGTTTGAACTTTCCTCCAATTACAAGTACCTCTTAAATAGATACATGTGAATGTTTCTGCATGAAGTCATAGCAATACTAAATGATTATTACATTTTCAACAGTGAAATACAACTTTAATTTATTTCCTGAATAAGTGATATTCTGACACAGTGTGAAAGGATATTAAAATGGTATTCTCACAGTGTGAGAATATCAGTAGTGCGGCAAAACACTTCCATACTTATACTGCCAAAGTTTTTCCAAATATGTCGTTAAAAATCCATGTTTACCAACATTTTTCAATCTCGCAATCGCTTAGCTATGACGTCTCAACCGCTCAACTATAACATCACAGCATATGACACTGTGTTACAAAAAGACAGAGGCAAAGGGAAAATCTAAGAAAATGTAATAAACAGAAAATTCAATGTTTTGTAGATGAATATGGAATTTATTTCACTTGTGAGACAGGATTTTTGGATATTTTCACTCGTGCTTCTCACTCGTGAAAATATCAAAAAATCCTGTCCCACTCGTGAAATAAATTCCATATTCATCTACAAAACATTGAATATCCTCTATATATTTTAACTAGATCAAAAAAAGACAAAATGATAAAATGATAATGACCTCTTTGACCTCAACCGGATGTTCTTCTTCAAGGTCACTGTCAAACTCACTGAAGCTGCCAACATCTGAATCAGACCAACTGGAGTCAAACAATTTTGCCGGGTCAAGGCTTAGCTTGGTCTCCTCCAGAACAGTTTCCTCCTCCCCACCTGTTTCCTCCTCCCCACCAGTTTCCTGTCCAACTGATGACACTCCGTTGCTATAACAACCAGAACTAAGAGATTTGCCACTACTGCTTATGTCACTTTTACTTCCACTCTCTGCCACTTCAACATTTTCGTAAGTATCCCCTGTCTCCTCGGGTACAATTTCTTTGTTTTTGCGGGAAGATCTAGGAGAAGATGTCACAACTTCATTGTCTGAGGAGCTACTTTTCTGTGAAGAGTTAGAACACCGATGACTGTTGAACACATGTTTTTTGGTGGTTGGGGAAAGCACAGGACTGGTTGTCCCCGAGGAACAGTTTGAATGGTCTGAGTAACCATGTCTCGTAGAAGGTTTCTTATGAACAGAGGGTGGTGTTTTCACAAATTTTGCAACATCCTTTTTAGAAACTTTGGGCGAATTCTGACTCTTCACAACATCTGAGGGCTTCACATTTGGAATTTCTAAAATATTCTTTTCTTTTTCTTCTTTTTCACATTCTGAGTTGGCTGGTTTTGCTTTATCAATTGGTTTTTCCTCTTTACCTGGACTTGGAGAGTTACCATCTATTTGGTCAACAAGAGCTTTCACAAATCCTTTAGACATGGCGGTCTTCCGAAATTGTTCATTTCTTGACAATCCTGAACAAAACACAGAAAGAGAGGGATCCCCTTTTGAATTACAAGATGTCTGAGGACTCGGGTGAACAAATCCTCGTTTTTTGAATGACGGTGAAGAAGGCGTAGATAAGGATCGTAATCTTGGTCCCTTATTCCCTGCACCAATCTGCTGATATTCTAAAAGTCTCCTTTTCACAATGCCCGATAATTTTGGAGAATTTGGTGTGGACTGCGTGGTTTTTTCTTGAAATTCTTCACAAGGGGAGCTAACTTCTGTCTGTGGTTCACTCACTGATCCCGGTAAATCCCTCTCCAGTGGAATGCTTAGATCCTCCTCTACGTTTTCTGAGTCCCCTGTTCCTGTTGTAATTGTCTGAATCACTAGACCATTTCTTGTTCGGCCTTGTAGTTTCTTACTTAATCCAACATTGGTGAAAAGTTTGTCCAGAAATTTAGGTTTTGAGGGTGCTAAAAAGAGAAAATTGAAAAAAAAATTAATGATTAAAGTTATAATTCTCCTAAGGAACTTGGGTTCATGTTATTCAAAATAATATAATTATGAATTAATTTTATTGGTTTCTTAAATTTTACATGCCGAAAATAAATATATTAATGAGATGACAGCACACAATGTCTAGAATCACAACATTTCATGATTACGGAACTATTTTTTTTTTTTACAATAATCAGTGCATGTATTCATTACTCTCATGCCCATTAAATCAAGGCAAGAATTAATTCACCAAACGATGAGTCAAGTTTCCAGTGAGTAATTCCTTCATGCCTTAAAATAACACACACACAAAGACACCACAAATAATACATTATGACTTACCCCACATACACATTCTGACTGTCAACTTATGGGGGTACCTGCTGACCCTCCCTAGTCTACAAACAGGTGCCCCCTAACGGATATACACACAGGGACAAATTACATTCCCACACACAGTAACCTGATGGTGACACTTTAGTATTGATTTTACGGCTAGGAATTTCACTCTGTAGCTCATTAACCGACTCAGGGAGACTCAGTCTTCTGTATTGATTTCATTTTTTTTCCTTTATGTGTGTAACTGACAATGGATACGCATTACAAACTTTTTTTTCTATTTGTTCTCAATTATTCATTGGATTACATGCTACAGAGTGTACTTGTCATGTCATTTCCATTCACAAAATCTTTACATAGCATCTCACTTGAATATTACAGTGTAAAGGCTTTAATTTTGAATAAATGGGTTTGTGTTCAAATATAGATTTTTAACAGAAAATGCATAGAGTTTAGTATTATATGTTTGACAGCATTTTTAAGTCAATCAAATGCATTTACACGTACTTCACTATACTTTTTTTCATATCATCAGTTTCAAAATGGACGGTTCCAATTTAATTCTTAGCTCTATGAAATTTAATTTATAGGATAATTACATGTATGTCAATATTTGGGATTTCTCTTTGGTTTTTTCAAACATTATGACATACATGTAAGCATCACCAGATCTAAGATGCTCTATGAACAAATTAAACTGATGGAATTAACCTGATTTTTTTTCGATGTTAAAACATTCTATATGAATGAAATGAATAGTATAAATCATTGTTTGACAGCTTAATATGACATAGTAGAGTTTATAAACATTTCACCTCTTAACAAAAGTCCAAGCTATCAATAAAATTGTACTAATTACAGTTTCTTTTCTAAATAAGTGATATTGTTCACATCCTTTTAACATTTCCTACATCATGCACATTTTAGGTATGTGCATGTAATACTGACAAAATTGTCAGTATTACATACAATCTCAAGTCATGTGATGCAAGAAGTTTTATAAATGTACATGCATGTTTATAAATTTCTGGTCAGTATTGAAAAAAAGAATGCATGGACAAGGCTTAAATAGGTGCAGTTTGTTAGCAGTCCCACCCCCTCCCCCATACTCATAAACATTCACACAAAATATGTTTCCAACAAATTTAAGAAATATTAGTATCAATTTCATCATCTTTTATCATTATTTATTCAACCAAAATCCCAAATCATGAGTTTTAAGAGGGTATACTATAGTATATCCTAGCTACATGTTTTCAGCTAGATCCCCAAACTTTATTTACCTCCAATAGCTAGAAGTAAAGTTAGTGGGTGGGTGATAGAAGTACGGACCATAAATGACACAAAAGTATCATTCACAGAGATTTTTTTTACATTTATATAGTTAAGAAGGAAAAGAATTCAAAATGAAAAAGTTAGGATAGCATATATATGATCAGATTGATTGATCAATTGTTGTTTGACGTTCCATTCGAGTCACCATATACTGGTGAAGGGCTTCAAATTTAGACCTTTACTCATCACTCAGGGCAAGTGAGTAGTGAGGGTAGGCTAACGCTTACTGTGGTCATATGGGACCTCTGATTTTAAGGTCTCATCCGAAACACCCGTGACTTTCACTTCTAGTGCTGGGTTCTTGGCAAAGGAACAGTCACTACCTATGTTTACGTCTTACTGGTTTGACATGGCATGGAGAATAGAACCCTGGTCATCTGATCATGAAGTGAATGCCCTTCCACTAGGCTACTATCCACAATTACCTCAATTTTTGGACATAAAGAACTACTTTTTGAATTGAAACATATTAGTTGTATCTTATTTTTAAGCTGTTCACCGTGATAAGGAACTTATTAAAAATATTTCTGTGAATTCCTTGACTCAATACAGAAAGAAATTTTTCTCAGAAAATGACAATATCTGATACTGTGCAACACTCAGTCTAATTTACTGTTGATTTCACATAATCACACGATCCCACTTTCCAGATCACATACCACACTAGCAAACCTGTGCATTTGCACAGCCAACTCGTGCCAATATTCACCAATATAAGTTCAATAACCCTATATTACGATATATATTTATATAATGATATATTTACACAGTTTCTTCACAACCTAAACCGAGTAAAAAGCAAGAAAAAATACTTGTGCTGACAAAACCAAAATTTAGACTTTTCCATGTCATCACATTGTAAACAATAAATTTTGAATGTGGTAATTAATTAAAAGACAATATCTTCTACATTTTTATGGATATACAATGATTCCAACATTTTAATAGAAGTTTTCGTTTGAGTGATCTTCACTCCTTGTACACTGTACTGTCTAACTGGATTGTAATCAGTTGTGGTCAGACAGTAGGGGTGATAGTTTTGTGAATGAGACACTTAACAACAACAGAGAGGTGACACATCACAGCTTAGAACATGTCTTATGACCAACTCTACATATATAACACTGAACAGGTAGACCTCTCAATACACAATGTGTAAAGGGGAATAACTCCAGCTATATGCAAGTAAACCTAAAACATGACCAGTGACACATTTTCACAGGTTTTGTTTGTATTTTGACCCTTTGAGATGATTAACTATGACTAATCTTTATCAACAACAAACACCTCAGATGAATATAAACACACTCAGCACATTACTGTATATAGTTGTCACTATTTTATAAATAGGTTTCAATTTTTTCTATCAAACAACAACAAATAAGACATGTGACAGAATTTTCCTCACAGTGTATGCCTTTGCCCTATGGTCACTCCATGAACATCATTGGAAACCCACGATCAGTCTCGCTTCTCTTACGAGAAGAGAAGCGAGACTGATTGTGGGTTTCCGAAGATGCTCCATGAAGCACATTAAAATTTCACACATTTACCCCTCAATGAGTCATTTTTAATCAGATTATGGCATATATGGTAGATGTATGTAAATTAATTTGTATACATATTGAACATAAACTTAATATAAAGAGTTCATCTGCTTGTTTGAAATCATTAGCAGCTTAATCATTTAATGTATCCACCCATTCCATGCTTGTATCAGGATCTTAAACAATATCCTAACCCACTGGTAGTCCACACATAGGAAATGCTAGCATAAATACTAATTCACAGAAGGCAAGTATTAGTTATCAATGGTTACACCATACCTTATATTTATAGTATGGTGATACTACAACTTTTTGGCTACCTTAATTTATAGCCAGACTGAGTGTATAAAAAAATATGTTTGTTTACAGTTACCCGACCAACCCTATATCCAAGAGCCGACCCAAATTTTTTTTCATTGTAAAAATCCAGAAGTCACTCATTCATCGGTTTAACTTTTATATGCATCTTAATTAGTCAAGCGTTTGAAATCAAAAGTACTAGAAATAGTTAGTGCAACATGGAATTAAAGAAGATATACAAGACAAGTTTTTTCATTGTGTGGTAGGTGTAAGGCAGTTGGCAAGAAAGTTATTATCTATCGTCCATATGGCAAGCCCAAACAAAAGTAAAGCACCACACAATAGTAAAACTGTTTTGTATTTCAACCAATTCATGTGAATTTGGGTATAAAAAAAATTCAATAAAATAAAAAAAATCCTACCTACCGACCCTATTTTATTTCAGCATGTAACAGTAAACATACATATTTTTTTGTTTGGCCTAACCTAGAATGTGCAGCACATGTCCCTGAGTATGCCCGTTTTGAATTTTAATCACCTTTACTAAAATCTTAGTCTTTCATTAATTCTAAGTCTGTTTCCAGACCTCAAAGTCAAATTGTTCAATACATGTACTGCTAAATTTTTCAAACACAAGCAAATTTAAGACAAGTATGCATTCAATTACCTACCATGTATATCTCAGCTGATCATATGAGAACTCCATTTGTCACTTAAAGAATATAAATCTTAAACACAGTGTCTAAAAGATGAAAACAAATACATGTAAATGCATATCTGATGGACTTCTAATTTCAGACATCGATAATCTGTTTTCTTATTTAAATGATATAAATAGTACATATATACTTATAAGATGTATCTATTGAGCCAACTTCCTGCTTTCACCCAAAACAAACAATAAAAACTCTGTGCATTGATAAAATGTGTGACACTGAGACAGTCCAATAGAATTTCAAGATACATTAATAAAAACATCCTTCAGTTTTATAAAATTGATATCTGTGCACAGACCACTTAAAACTTCATGAACACCGAGAATTTCAATTTTTTTTTAATCTTCCTTGTTTTTAGAATAATATATGCCAGCTTATAATATATAATACTGCATTTTCATGAATTTATTTGATCCTCAGGTATTTATGCTCATTCAGATACAAACTGATCTGCATGAGACCAAAAAAAAAATTTCCTCAATATAAATGTTGTCTCAGAAGGATTTAAACATTAAACACAAGGCCATGTGAGTCCAAGGGTATAATACTGATTTTAATATGGTAGGTCACACTAACATCAGCAGCTTAAGACTAGAGAAATGGCCAGACTGGAATATATGCCTAGAACAGCATGTACATGTACCTAATGGAGTAGAGGTCCCCTCTTTGATTAATATTAAAAGTTCAGGAATAATGAATTCTGTTTTGTCCAAAATGTAGAAAATGGGAAATTAAGACTTGAACCTTGTGCCTCTCGTAAAATTGAGAGAGAGAACATGTGAGTACACTCCACCAACTTAGTTATACCTAAACTGACAAACCACAAATCCACATTTATAAAAACAGCTGAATTATTTCTATGGAGGAATTTGAAAAGTTATGTAAGTAAAACATAAACTTAGAGATTAATAATTCACAATACCTTTGTTGATGAGATTTACTATTCCCGAAGTAAGAGAGGAAATATATCCGCCATTGAGGTTAACAAATGAAAAAACATTTAAATTCTTGATCTTTCAATTCTATCTGATGTCACACAAATTTAAAACTTCCCTGTTCAATGGAATCCTTTTGAGAGAATAAATCAGAATGATGAATGCAAAGGGTTCAATTATCTAACACAGTAAGAGTTTACTTTGCTAGTGTTCAATTTAATGCACAATTCTTTTCTGAATCACAATATTTATCCATGCACTGAAAAAAATGTAATGTCCCTCTCAGTGTCAAACTCTAAACTTCCTCGATAAAAAGATAAAACGTCATAAATATACAATCCAGGTCATTGTCATATATGTAAATCAAACTTTAGTAAGTAAACAGAAACTTGGCATGCCTGTGTGAATACATTGTACATTTCTAGTCAGCAAGTTATATGTATATGTACACTTAGCTAGGTTAACGTTAGTATGTTTCAGTTTCTGAAAACGCTGCATTGTTTTATCATCATAGAAGTTAGAAAAAACAAATTCTGTTACTTTGAGAAGTAAAACTTCACATACTTAATGGGAAGAATTCATCATAAAAACTTACATGTTGGTGTAGAATATTTACAAAGCCCTCGAGCAGTACAATGTTCCGAGAGACTAGTGGTATATGAACCAGGATGTACTAAACATGGATTACAGAAATCGTCATAATAGGCAGGGACACTAGTCACACTTAGTATCAGTCTATAATATACAATGATCCCTTATGTTTATGTGTGCAAACAGGCACGATGCATTCCTCACATACAAGGCCATAAAAATACTTCCAATCACCTGTGCATTAGGACAAATAATTCTGTCAGAGAGTGGATATGTTCCCAAGAATATAGTGTGAAAAATTGATGTCATAATCACTGTTTTGTAGTGTATAAATGAAGCATGTTTTCTAACGATGGTTTTTGTTTTATTTCTTGAAAATCATTAAGTATAGCTATCAATACTAATTATTCAACAACATTGATAAGATGGACTCGAAAATCATTTAAAAAGATTTCTTCCAATTGTGAAGACTGACTTGGTCAAATGGGATTGTGAGGTAATAGGAAACAATTTTAAAGGGAAATTATGATAGTTGGTACTGTTTGATCCTAAATTATTGTTACTATAGAAAGTGAAAGAAACTTAATACAGACCCACAACTGAATATTCTGCCAAATATCAGATGCTTAACTAGGGATGTCAATTTTGTCAATAATTCATATTCAAATATTCAAGGAAAGTATACGAATATATTCAAATATTCGATAAAAGAAATAAATCTGTTTTATTTTAAATATGCATCATCCTACTCTCATGAAAGGTTTAGCGTAGCTATACTTATATTGGAAGTAAAACTGTATGAAGACTTTTGTAGGTGTACAATAAGAAATTCCATTTGATATTTGTCAATGTTTGAAATAAATAATTGATTTAAATGTAGAAAAGTATAATTTTAACAAATGAAACGTGTATTTATAGTAGCTCCAACTGAGGAACCAGTCATCTTACAAAAGGCAAGATAGTCGTAATGGTATACTGTTCAGATTTCAATACTTGTAATGAATTACAATTATATCTGCCTGATAAGAGATTATAATCTTTGATACAATGTAAGCAAATATTTCCATAGACAATTTTCCTAGGTAATTAACTAATTTCCCGATAATGAATATAAAATTCAGGATTATGTACAACCCGAGATAATTAAGTAATTTACACCTTTATTCTGAAATTAAGCCCTTTACAATATTAATTACAGATTAATTCTATCGGACATTCATTCAATGATCAATTAATTTTATTTGATAAGTATGCTCTTTACGCCTTTTAGACATTTATAGGTTTCATTTTTGTCCTCGATTCTAGATCTGATCGTATCTAACTAATAAAAACTATGAAAGTACGTTTTGTATTTTTGTACAATTCCTTAACACCTTACTCAAAACAAAATACATGTAATTTAGTAGATTTATAAGATAAGAAAGTAGTGAAAAAATTGATCGCTAGTAAATTAAACGGATAATTCCAACGTTGTTCTAATCAAAATTTTTTAATCACAGTACTTCTCTTTTTATGAAATCTGAAAAAACACTGAATATTCGAATCTTAAATTCATATTCGAATTTCAACTCATCGAATGAATATTCAAATGTTCGAATATTCGTTGCCATCCCTACTTAAATACAATTCACCATGAGCAAAACTAAATTCTAATGTTCAAAAACAAATTGTTTCCATTGTCTCTTATATATAAGTCAAACCTCGTTATCCCGATCTCCATGGGACTGAGAAAAAACCAGAAGTCTCTGATGAGACTGTAGCTCTACTGGTCTGTACATATATCAAAAGAAAAGTAGCACTTGGATTTGAAACTTTGCAACATAAAACAATAAATAGAATTATGTATCTTAATGTAATCTACTTCTGTGGCAAGTTATATTGAAATCAAATGAAAACTGTAGGAGGAGTAGCGTTTTGAAAGTATTTTTTCGGAAGTTTCTATTTTTAGTAACCATGACAACACCAATCACCGAAATAAACAAAACAGAAATACATATTATGTATCGTAGTGTATTCTAATTGTGTGCCAAATTAGATTAAAATCAGACCAAAATTGTAGGAGGAGTAACGTTTTACGGTAACCATGGCAACACTGTTCATTGAATTCAAAAACCGATGCATTAAATTGTGTATCTTAGTATAGTCTTCTTGTATGCCTAATTATATTAAATGCAGACTAAAACTGTAGCAGGAGTAGCGTTTTAAAGTACTTTCACAGAAATTTCTATTTTTAGTAACCATGGCAACACCATTCATCGAAATCGTAAACCGATGAAGTAAATTATGTATCTAAGTGTAGTCTACTTGTGTGCCAAGTTATATTGAAATCAGACCAAAACTGTAGGAGGAGTAGCGTTTTAAAGGAATTTCACAGAAATTTCTATTTTTAGTAACCATGGCAACACCGTCCATCGAAATCAAAAACTGATGCACTAAATTATGTATCTTAGTGTAGTCTACTTGTGTGCCAAGTTATATTGAAATTGGACCAAAACTGTAGGAGGAGTAGCGTTTTAAAGGAATTTCACAGAAATTTCTATTTTTAGTAACCATGGCAACACCGTCCATCGAAATCAAAAACTGATGCACTAAATTATGTATCTTAGTGTAGTCTACTTGTGTGCCAAGTTATATTGCAATCAGACCAAAACTGTAGGAGGAGTAGCGTTTTAAAGGAATTTCACAGGAATTTCTATTTTTAGTAACCATGGCAACACTGTCCATCGAAATCAAAAACTGATGCATTAAATTATGTATCTTGATGTAGTCTATATATGTGCCAAGTTATATTGAAATCAGACTAAAACTGTAGGAGGAGTAGCGTTTTAAAGGAATTTCACAGAAATTTCTATTTTTAGTAACCATGGCAACACCGTCCATTGAAATAAAAAAACGATGCACTAAATTATGTATCTTAGTGTAGTCTACTTGTGTGCCAAGTTATATTGAAATCTGACCAAAACTGTAGGAGGAGTAGCGTTTTAAAGGAATTTCACAGAAATTTCTATTTTTAGTAACCATGGCAACACCGTCCATCGAAATCAAAAACCGATGCACAAAATTATGTATCTTAGTGTAGTCTACTTGTGTGCCAAGTTATATTGAAATTGGACCAAAACTGTAGGAGGAGTAGCGTTTTGTAAAATTGTTTACAGACAGACGGACGGACAGCTAGACAGACAGACAGACAGACGGACGACAGACACCTTACTATCGCATAAGCTCTTCTGGTCTCTGACCAGTAGAGCTAAAAATTGAGATATCAGAGGATTTGAGATTTCGAGGGTAAATGTGGTTGGGACTTCCAAATCACTTTGACATATCCTCGGTATTCGAGATATCGGTGTTCGAGATACTGAAATTTATCTGTATGTGGTGTAGTTTAACAGTGTCACAAAGGTCAACACCAAGGTCAACACTAAGGTCAACTTTACTGATTACTGGATCATTCTTGTGAATTTCACATATCAACCACAACAGTGCAGGGGTTGAAATTTTCCAGGAAAACTCACTAGCCCAGGGGCTACTGATCAGTAAACAAGAGGCCCATGGGCCACATTGCTCACCTGAGCACATTGGCTCGGCAAAAGCACAAATCAGTTCAGTATTGAAAAGATTACCGGGGGGGGGGGGGGGGGGGGGGGGGGGGGGCTTGAATTTTAAACTACCTGATGATGTTTCCATGTCAATATAACAAATGGCTTTGTTGTACTTGAGAAGATTTTTAAAAAAATTTCCCATATATTCCTTTGTAAAAATTTCATCCCCCATTGTGGCTTCTCCCTATCCAAGGGGTCATCATTTGAACAAACTTGAATCTACACTACCTGAGGATGCTTCCATAAAAATATGACTCATCATGGCTTTGCTGTTCTTGAGAAGAAGATTTTTAAAGGTTTTTCCTATATATTTCTATGAAAAAACTTTGATCCTCCATTGTATCTGAGGATGCTTCCATATAAATATGACTCATCATGGCTTTGCTGTTCATGAGAAGAAGATATTTAAAGGTTTTTCCTATATATTTCTATGTAAAACTTTGATCCTCCATTGTGGCCCCGCCCTACCCCTGGGGGTCATGATTTGAACAAACTTGAATCTACACTACCTGAGGATGCTTCCATATAAATATGACTATATGACTCATCATGGCTTTGCTGTTCTTGAGAAGAAGATTTTTAAAGGTTTTTCCTATATATTTCTATGTAAAACTTTGATCCTCCATTTTGGCCCCGCCCTACCCCAGGGGGTCATGATTTGAACAAACTTGAATCTACACTACCTGAGGATGCTTCCATATAAATATGACTCATCATGGCTTTGCTGTTCTTGAGAAGAAGATTTTTAAAGGTTTTTCCAATATATTTCTATGTAAAACTTTGATCCTCCATTGTAGCCCCGCCCTACCCCTGGGGTCATGATTTGAACAAACTTGAATGTACACTACCTGAGGATGCTTCCACATGAGTTTCATCTTTCCTGGCCCTGTGGTTCTTGAGAAGAAGATTTTTAAAAGATGCTCTTAATTTTTCACTAATTCTTTATTATCTCCCCTTGAAAGATTGCGTGGCCCTTCATTTGAACAAACTTGAATCCCCTTCACCCAAGGATGCTTTGTGGCAAGTTTGGTTGAAATTGGCCCAGTGGTTCTGGAGAAGAAGTCAAAAATGTGAAAAGTTTACAGACAGACGGACGGACAGACGGACTACAGACAAAATGTGATCAGAAAAGCTCACTTGAGCTTTCAGCTCAGGTGAGCTAAAAATTACTAGCCCAAATCTCAAACTAACTAGCCCAAAATTTTTTCACGCAAAATGAAAACTAATAACACAAGTAAAAGTTTCAAATGCTTTGGTGGCAGAAGCAAATTAAACTAGTAGCCCTGAACAGTGTGCACAAATTTGTATTCATTTTAAATGTTATTTAGACAATGACTTCTCAAACAATATCCTACAGGGTCTTCAAATTACCTTAACCTTTGATCTACATATTTAAGTCATTCATTCCTTTTACAACCTCTGGTGCTCAAATTAGACTGATTAGTCAATTAATCATTAATTAAGCAGTGTCTTCAACATTTAAAACAATTCTCAATGAACCATCTAAACATCTTGTGCCTTTTGACATAATTTAGAACTTCTGCCAACGACCTTCAAAAATGACATGAAAAGTCAAATGAAATCTCATATATATAATGGCATGCATGGGGGAGCAGCTTTCTAACTTATCATTTATATCCCCTTCAGGCCTTGAAATACAAGCCTCTTTTTCTGTTATAGGCAAACTGTCAACTTTGCAGTAAGGGTATATGACAGAACAAAAGGCCCATGGGCCTAAACGCTCACCTGAGTCAATATGGCCCTGCTGTTCTTCATCAGCAGATTTCTTCTACACTGTATATATTCATATGTAAAGCTTTGATTGCCTGTTTTAGGCATACCCTACCCCCAGGTGCCAATGTTTGAATGAAACTGTATCTAAACTTTGTAAAGATGCTTCTATATTCATATAACTAATCATGGTTTTACTGTTCTTGAAAACGAAATTTTAAAGATTCCTGCCACCTTACCAGGAAGGGGGGGGGGGGGGTGTCATGGTTTGAACAAACTTGAATGTACACTACCTGAGGATGCTTCTATATGAATATGACTAATCATGACTTTGATGTTCTTGAGAAGAAGATTTTTAAAGATATTTCCTATATATGTTCTTTTGTACCGGTAAAACTTTGATCCCCCATTTAATAGCCCAACCCTATTACAGGAGGATGCCTTAAACAAACTTGAATCTACAATACTTGGGGATGCTTCCATATCAATTTGACTAATTATGGCTTTCCTGTTCTTGAAAAGATTTTTTAAAGATTTTCCTATATATTCTTATGTAAATCTTTGATCCCCCATTGTGATCCCCCATCATGATTTGAACAAACTTGAATCTACACTACCTGAGGATAATTCCATATCAATATGACTAATCATTGCTTTGTTGTTCTTATAATAAGATTTTCACTTTTCCAACATATTCCTATGTAAAACTCTGATACCCCATTGTGGCCCCACCCTACCATCGGGGGTCATGAATTGAATAAACTTGAATCTACACTACCTGAGGATGATTCCATATCAATATGACTAATTGTGGCTGTGTTGTTCTTGAGAAGAAGATTTTTCCTATATATTTCTATGTAAAACTTTGATCCCCCATTATAGTCCCACCCAACTCCCAGGGGTCATGATTTGAACAAACTTGAATCTACACTACCTGAGGATGACTCCATATCAATATGACTAATTGTGGCTTTGTTGTTCTTCAGAAGAAGATCTTTAAAGATTTTTTTCTATATATTCCTATGTAAAACTTTGATTCCCCATTGTGGCCCCAACCTACCCCAGGGGGTCATGATTTGAACAAATTTGAATCTACACAACCTGATGATGATTCCATATCAATATGACTAATTGTGGCTTTGTTCTTGAGAAGAAGATTTTTAAAGATTTTTCCTATATATTCCTATGTAAAAATTTGATCCCCCATTGTAGCCCCACCCTATCCCAGAGGGTCATGATTTGAATAAATTTGATTCTACACTATGTAATTAAGGTTTCACATAAGTTTCAACTTTTCTGGCCCAATGGTTCTTTAGAAGGAGATTTTCATTTGTTCAATCTTGAACCCCCTTCACCCAAGGATGCTTTGCGGCAAGTTTGGTTGAAAGTGGCCAAGTGGTTCTGGAGAAGAAGTCGAAAATGTGAAAAGTTTACAGACAGTCGGACAGCTTGACAGACAGACTACAGACAAAATGTGATCAGAAAAGCTCACTTGAGCTTTCAGCTCAGGTGAGCTAAAAATGTAATCTACTTACTAAATATTACCTATCTAATTAGCAGTTTCCAAAGAGAAGTTAGAGCTGAGCCAATGGACAGTATAAATGTCCATCAAATATCAGTGTTATACAATGCTAAACAAGATTACATGGTCGGGGAAGAAAACATTAAACTTACTTGAATCTATATAGAACTGTGAGCTCTGAATTCACATAATTATATATAGTTCTATAATTTCTACATGGTATAGAAAAAAAACATACATTCTACATTCTGAAAATACAATTTCCCAATTGAGATTCACAGGGGTTATCTGTAATATGATGCCAACAATATCTGCAAATCTTAAATCTGTCCATCTTCAGACAGTTTCACTTCCATTCATTTTGAATAAAAGGTGCAACAGGAGGAATATTTACATTATATACATGATATACATGTAGTATCTATTAGTATACCTTTATATATCATACACATATTATAATAAAAAATCTTCCTTGTATAGACACTTACAATTTAGAAATTTGTACATGCATACACTTCAAAACACATAAAATTTAAAGTTGGAAAATAAATTTTTAATGACACAAAGTACATGTAAATGCATATTATATATCTATAAAAAAAAAAAAAAAAAAAAAAAAAAAAAAACAAGAACATAGGGAATCTCTAGAGAGAAAAAGGAATCTTTATGCAGAAAAAGAAGAAAATGGGGTGTCATAAGCCAAAATGATATAGTCTTTGCAAAAGGCATCAATTAAACCATCAGATTTCACCAATTAATGTCTCTAATGTGTCAAACTTATATACAGTGGACTGAAATGTTCAGTGTTTGGTTTATAGTATCATTATTTTGAAGCATCAAATTATTAATTCTTATAACAAATTACTACTCCAGTTCAAGTTTTCAAGGAAATGCAATTAAATGTGTAATGATCATCCAACTCAAATATTTGATTATGAAGATCAGAAAACCAAGTTGTACAAATCCAGATTTCCTTTTTGTTTGCATTTTCAACTTTTGTTTGTTTCCTTAATATTTTTTCAAGTTTGTATAGGTAGGGTTGGCAGAAATGAAGTTTGCATGGTCCTGTGTGAATATTTAGTACATAAAAAATTGTGACCCATAAAAACTTTTACATTGAATGAAAAATGAACTTTTCTAATATATATATATATATATATATATATATATATATATATATATATATATATATATATATATATATATATATATATATATATATATATATATATACTAGTGATAATCCCATTAGAAAAATTGTCAATCCTACAAATATTACAACTGCTAGAAGGATATGTTGTTTTTTGAAAAAGTGCTTTGACACCAGAAAAGAAAGTCAGCAATGAATACTTAGAAATATGTGAATATACTCTACATTATTTTGTTCAACTGACATTTGTCATTTTGTATATGTATGTATTATTCTTGTTAATTCGTTTTATGTCATGACTGTATGCCGACATGGTAATTGTCAATAAAGTGAATTGAATTAATATATATATATATATATATATATATATATATATATATATATATATATATATATATATATATATATATATATATATATATATATATATTATATATATATATATATATATATAGCTTGAAATGATATATAATTTTTCTTTGAGATGACCCTTTAAAGTGCCTGCTAATAAATAAGACCCCAACACTGATAAATCATGGTCTCCTCTGAAAAAATTTAAACAATTTAATTTACTTGTTTTATATTTTGCTCTGTATTATATGTAAGATACTAAAATAAATTTGCCTGAATTTTATTTCTTTATCTGTTAAAACAATAAGTCTGTGAGTGATATCCCCGCTCTGATGTAAATATACATTCTCATGTGAAAATACACAAAATCAGTTAAAGAAATACAGGAAGTTGACATTGAATTCGTACAAAAATGAATCCTACTTTATGGCATGATGAAACAAAGAGTGTGCTAAAATTTCAAGCATCTGCAATGAGTAGTTGCTGAGAAAACTGCGATGGAAATTTGGTACAGACAGACTCACAGATAAACGGGAAGTTCAGACTGGATTTGTACAAAAATGAATACCACCATATGGCATGCCTAAACAAAGAGTGTGCTAATATTTCAAGCATCTGTAAAGAATAAATGCTGAGAAAACTGCGAGGAAACATTTATTAGGAAAATTTGGTACGGACAGACGCACAGATAAACAGGAAGTTCACATCGGATTCGTACAAATATGAATCCCATCAAACATACCTAAACAAAGAGTGTGCTAAAATTTCAAGTATCTGCAATGAGTAGTTGCTGTGAAAACAGACACACACACACACACACAGGCACACAAGGGTAAAACAGTATACCCCCCCCCCCCCCTTGAAGCAGGGATATAATAATACTGCTTGCATCACTGAAAAATCTATTTAAGTATATGCAAAGTTGTTCTTTCACCATGTTCATAGATAACAAAAACTTCAAAAAAATTTTTAAAAACATGATAATATACCTGTAATATATCTGTATACCTTGTATAATAGATGATTCACAAAAATCCATTCATTTGTTGAAATTTCAAGGTAGGAGACACATGAGACTTTTTCATTATGAAAGATATACAGGTTTCATATCAACACATGTCTCAAATTGCTTTCTCTATTTTTCTTTATATCACTGAGTATAAAGATCACTTCTCTTCATATTTCCTGTAATGTATGGGGATAACATGCAGATCAGCTAAGATTATCTATAAATAATACTGAATACCCTTTGTAAGAAATTGCAGAGGTTTTAACCTGTAGGACAGAGATACAAAAGCAGCTTAGAAGTAACACAACAAGTGATAAAACTGCATTGGAGGTAGACTGGGTAACGACTAAAAGAGTTATTTAAAGACTAAATGTTGAGAATAACTCAAGTCTGGGAAACTTCTGATTTACCTTGAAGATGGAGCTTTGAGGGAAGCTAGAAACTAGATGACATTGGCCTGATGTGACCAAGATATACCATGCAGATGGAGCTTTGAGGGCAGATATAAACTAAGTAAATTTGACCAAATGTGACTTGAGATTTACCTGGAAGATGGAGCTTTGAGGGCAGCTCTAAGCTAAGTAAACTTGACCTTATGTGACTGAGATTTACCTTGAAGATGAAGCTTTGAGGGTAGCTGTAAACTAAGTAAACCTGACCTAATGTGACTAAGACTTACCTTGAAGATGAAGCTTTGGGGGCATCTGTAAACTAAGTAAACCTGACCTAAGGTGCCTAAGACTTACCTTGAAGATGGAGCTTTGAGGGTAGCTGTAAACTAAGTAAACCTGACCTAATGTGACTAAGACTTACATTGAAGATGGAGCTTTGAGGGTAGCTGTAAACTAAGTAAACCTGACCTAATGTGACTAAGACTTACCTTGAAGATGGAGCTTTGAGGGTAGCTGTAAACTAAGTAAACCTGACCTAATGTGACTAAGACTTACTTTGAAGATGGAGCTTTGAGGGTAGCTGTAAACTAAGTAAACCTGTCCTAATGTGACTAAGACTTACCTTGAAGATGGAGCTTTGAGGGTAGCTGTAAACTAGACAACCTTGACCTGATGTGACTGAGATTTGGGATGGACACAGCTCGCTGATTCTTTGGTTTTAGAGGAACTTCAACAGTGCGAGTGCAACTCTCAAAAACTTCTTCATCAAAAGTGCTTAAGTCATCTGTCGTAGATGGCACTGGAAATCCATCTCGATACTCTACAAAAAAGAAAGTGGCATCCTTTAGAAATTGATGTCTAAATATGTAATCATGAAACTTGAAACAAGACAACCACAGACAAATGCCATTAATATAAGTGATGTTCAATTCAATCTACCTACATTTTGTAAATAATCTTTGAATTTCTAGATTTTGACTGATTGAAATTAACAATGAATTATCACACCATTACTATAAAAAATTTTTGATTGTAAAAACACGCACTAAACATTTTATACATGCACAATCCCTGATCTTATCCCTTGAAATCACTCCTGGTGCATTTTTTTTATGAAAGGGAGAGAGGAGGGATTCTAATTTTTTTGCTTTGTTCATTTCTCTTTTTTCCCTCCTCTTAACCATTTGTCTCCCTCCCTTTCTTCTGCCTCTTCTCCTCCCATCCTCCCTTCTGCCATTTCCCTCCCTCTCCCCCACCCTTCTCACCCCTTTCTCCCACCTCCCATTTACCCTCTATAATGTTTCTTAGTTTTTTTTTCTCAAAATGATAATTTTTGATCTTATGATCTTTTTGTGATCTTATGATACATTTGATTACAACTATATACCATTGAGATGGTGACCATCTCAAAGACCTCCACATTTAGCAAAGGATTTTAGAAAGAAATGAAATTGTAAATTTAACAAGAGGCCTAAGGGCCTTAACGGTCACCTGAGTGTAATACAACAATTTAGAGGATCCATAGAGTATAAAATGAACTGAAAGGTGAAGCTTTGTTGCCCAAAAGCAAGAAAACTAGGATGATCAGGATCAACAAAATAATTAATCTAGTATTCATTGACAGTTTATAAATAAGGTTCTAATCTGTTCCCCATTTATCACTATCACTATACAGTATATTAAATAACTATCAGTGCTTCTGTACTATTTTAATTCCTTGTTGAAATCTCTTACATTGGCCTCTCTTGGTCTTTGATGAACATTTAATAAGACAAGTTATTATTGTTCCATTTTTATTTATCTATTAATTACAAGTCTACCTGATCATTAAAACTACGAAAATACTTTTTGTATTATACAATAAAAATTCTTGCATAATTCTCTTATTCTATTAACCTCTCAAGTACATTGTTTACAGTGATTAATTATCAAAAGTAAACAGCAAAGGGGAATAACTCCTCTCAGTAGAATACAAATTACTAGAGCCCTGGCCAGGATCAGAAGACTTGACCAAATGGTCCAGATGTTCAATCTGTTAAAAATACCCTTCCTTATTAAATCTTTTTGTCTCTGATATGCCCAAGTGAAAAGTTTTTAAAGGAATAATGCATTTTTACTACAGATTCACTATATCATCAATAGAGCCCCCCCCCCCCTCCCCACCGAGAAATGCTAGAGTCTCTCACCCTGGGACCAGAAGTTTGCTCATCATAAGTAATCACTTTGTTTATCCGCTTAACACTAAGGAGCTTTTCACTAGAACCCTTGACCCTGGAGCCATGAAATTCACAATTTTGGAAGAGGCATCCTTGCGTATCATAACAATGTACTAAGTTTGTTTAAATAGTACCCAGGGGCAGAGAAGAAGATTTTCAAAGAAAAAATTCACCTTCACTATAGGATCTATATACTGTATAGGGGAATAATTTCACGGGTTGTAATTTTCACGTTTTTCTCTCCTCGGACACGATCGCGGTTTGTTGAATTCGCGGAATCTGTATATAATAAAAGTCACCTCCCTTGTCTTTATCCGTGTAATCCATAGCTAGTATAGCAAGAACGACATTTATCAGCGTTATGTATTCACTTCACGAACAGGGTAGGTTTATAAAAAATGATTAGATTTAGTAGTTAATTGATGATTAATCAATACAAGTGCCGTTATTAAATTTTTTTGACTATAAACGTCAAATGACATTCCTATATGCTTTTACGATGAGTGCATGTGTACACATCTTTCCGAAGGTATACACATCGCAACGGAAAAAAAAAACACTGGACGCTAGTAAATGTATTAATGTAGGTAGACGTAATAATATCCTTCCATATCTTCAGCAAATTCGATAGTCATTCGAATAATATTTTTTAAAACCAAAATTTCCATAACAACTAGTACTCATAATACTAATGCAGGTAACAAATGCACGTGGTAACGTTACGCACGGGTAATCAAAACCCATGACCCGTGTGTTTTGATTGATAAAACATGTATCTATTAAAACAGCTTTTTAACAATAAATACAGGTTATTAGCTGCTTATTTGAATTAAAGTAAAATGTGATAATTAAGATAATTTAATGACAAGAACTACTCGTAATTACTGAATGACCGTGTACATGTACATATACCTGTCGTACACTGTCTATTTTCAAATTTCCAAATAAAACATTGAGGTTTAATATTTAAAACTTATTCACTGTTTCTTGAATTCACGGATTTATTAACACCGTGAATATAGCGAATATTAACACCGCGAGTTATTTTCCCCCTATACAGTAGCCCCACCCTAGAACCAGAACCCCTGACCCAGGGGCCATGAATTTCAAAATTTTGGAAGAGGCATCATGTCTTATCATAACAATGTACTTACTAGTTTGTTTCAAAAATACCCAGGAGCAGAGAAGAAGATTTTTAAAGCATTAATGCATTTTCACTATATAATAAATAGAGCCCAGCCCCAACATCATAACCCCTGATCCAGGGGTCATGAAATTCACTACCCTTGCTTATCATAACTATGTATTTAATTTGTTTAAATAATACCCAGGAGTAGAGAAGAAGATTTTCAAAGAAATAATGCACTTTCACTATATGATCTATATAGCCCCGCCCTAGCACCAGAACCCCTGACCCTGGGGCCATGAATTTCACAATTTTGGAAGAGGCATCATGTCTTATCATAACAATGTACTTACTAGTTTGTTTCAAAAATACCCAGGAGCAGAGAAGAAGATTTTTAAAGCATTAATGCATTTTCACTATATAATAGAGCCCAGCCCCAACATCATAACCCCTGATCCAGGGGTCATGAAATTCACTACCCTTGCTTATCATAACTATGTATTTAATTTGTTTAAATAATACCCAGGAGTAGAGAAGAAGATTTTCAAAGAAATAATGCACTTTCACTATATGATCTATATAGCCCCGCCCTAGCACCAGAACCCCTGACCCTGGGGCCATGAATTTCACAATTTTGGTAGAGTCCCTCTTGCTTATCATAACTATGTATTCAATTTGTTTCAATAATACCCAGGAGTATAGAAGAAGATTTTCAAAGAAATAATGCACTTTCACTATATGATCTATATAGCCCCCCACACCCCCCCCCCCCCAGCAACAGAACCCCTGACCCTGGGGTTATGAATTTCACAATTTTGGTACAGCCCCTCTTGCTTATCATAACTATGTATTTAATTTGTTTCAATAGTACCCAGGAGTAGAGAAGAAGATTTCCAAAGAAATACTGCACTTTCACTATATGATCTATATAGCCCCACCCTAGCACCAGAACCCCTGACCCTGGGGCCATGAATTTCACAATTTTGGTAGAGGGGTCAATGCTTATTACAATCATGCCAACAGTTTGACTGCTTGATGTCCAGGAGTAGAGAAGAAGATTTTCAAAGAAATAATGCACTTTCACTGTATGATCTATATAGCCCCCCCCCCCCCCCCCAGCAACAGAACCCCTGACCCTGGGGTTATGAATTTCACAATTTTGGTAGAATCCCTCTAGCTCATCATAACTATGTATTTAATTTGTTTCAATAATACCCAGGAGTAGAGAAGAAGATTTTCAAAGAAATAATGCACTTTCACTATATGATCTATATAGCCCCACCCAAGCACCAGAACCACTGACCCTGGGGCCATGAATTTCACAATTTTGGTAGAGTCACCCTTGCTTATCATAACTATGTATTCAATTTGTTTCAATAATACCCAGGAGTATAGAAGAAGATTTTCAAAGAAATAATGCACTTTCACTATATGATCTATATAGCCCCCCCACAGCAACAGAACCCCTGACCCTGGGGCCATGAATTTCACAATTTTGGTAGAGTCACCTTTGTTTATTATAACTATGTATTCAATTTGTTTCAATAATACCCAGGAGTAGAGAAGAAGATTTTCAAAGAAATAATGCACTTTCACTATATGATCTATATAGCCCCCCCCCCCCCCCCCCCAGCAACAGAACCCCTGACCCTGGAGTTATGAATTTCACAATTTTGGTAGAGTCCCTCTTGCTTATCATAACTATGTATTTAATTTGTTTCAATAGTACCCAGGAGTAGAGAAGAAGATTTCCAAAGAAATAATGCACTTTCACTATATGATCTATATAGCCCCACCCTAGCACCAGAACCCCTGACCCTGGGGCCATGAATTTCACAATTTTGGTAGAGGGGTCAATGCTTATTACAATCATGCCAACAGTTTGACTGCTTGATGTCCAGGAGTAAAGAAGAAGATTTTTAAAGATTGCATTAATTTTGGTGGTTTTAGCCCCACCCCTCAGGCCCCAGGGGGGCAGGGACCATGATATTCAAAAATTTTGTTTCCCTTCACACATAGATGCCATATGCTAAAATTGGCTGAAATCGGTTCAGCAGTTTCAGAGAAGAAGCTGAAAATGTTCAAATGTTAACACACGACGGACGACGCACGACGGACGATGGACGACGCACGACGACGGACGAAAACAGATAGCAATAGGTCACCTGAGTGACTCAGGTGACCTAAAAATGTACATGTACTTGGACTTGACCTTGACCTTTAACTTACACCTTTATCCTTTGGCACTCTTTGTGTGAAGTATGAGCAAATTGGAGACAAAAGGGGAAAATTTGCTCATGATAAGAATTTTGCACAGAGATCTATTCTGACCTTGACCTCTGACCTAGAAATTTGGTTCAGAGTCACTGCACCCACATGTAAGAGTAAAGTCAATAGGACAGTAGGAATTTCAATAAATGACAGCTTCCGATGTCTAATAAAAGTCCGACTTCGGCGAGAGTGACCTTGAGACCACGCTATTTGCCCCTATGCCTTGCATAATTTTTACAACATATCTCCATCCTTGTATGTAAGGTTGGTGATAATCTACCCAGTGGTTCTTGAATGAGCCAGATATGATTAATGGGATATAACATGTTCCACAAGGTTTATATACACAAATATTTGCTTTGACCATGACTTTTGATCTAAAAAACTGGTTCAAGGTTACTCCACACCCTTTATCCACAGGCTCTCTATGAATGAGGTATGAGTCAGATTGGGCCAAGGGAAAAATGTAGACAAGGATTTAACACAGACGATTTTTTTTTACCTTTTTCTTTCATCAAGAAAATTGGTTCAAGTTCACTACACACTTTCTATCAATAAGCACTCAATATGTGAAGGATCTGGACTGGTATGAGGCAAATCGGACCAAGAGGAAAGAAAAATATGTTCATGACAAGGATTTCACACAGAGATCTGCTTTGAACTTGACCTCTGACCTAGAAACTTGGTTCAAGGTTTCTGCACACCCTTAACCCCTGATCACTCTATGATTGATGTATAAGCCAGATAGGAGAGAAAATATGCTGTGGATAAGAGTTTCATGGATTTTACAAATGATTTTTTTTTTACCTTGACTTTTGATTAAAAAAATGGTTTAAGGTCTAGAAGTATTTATCTTAGTCAATGCAATCAATGAATATTAATACATGTAACTCATAATGTATTCTGCATGTAAATTTTTCAATTAAAATCTGGAAGAGGATTCAAAACAGAAATAAAGGGGTATTATTATATACCTTGTATATAAAGTTGTACCTTCTATTTCCTACACAATACAGATAGTATTCAGTAGGAATCTAACACACATTTAATTGTGTAATAACTAATTAGGCTATAGAGTGTCAGTGTTTGCAAATGATTCACTGAAAATTGAATACATCTTGTTGCCCAAAGAAACATTTGAAATAATGTCATATCATTCAAACTCTGACTAATAAGGCCATCAAAAGTGCTTCTCTTGCTTGCCCTTGCCAATGACAAATGTTCCCCCTTAGAGAAACTCCCAGGTTTTTAATGTTTATATATATGTATATCACTCCCTTATTCCCTGCAGGTACTATCAATAAGCATTCAAGAGGAATAACTCTGTTGTCTGAAAATCATGGATATCTAAAAACAAAATTCTTCCAAGGGAAAATATCATTTCTAACCTGTATGAATGTTAAGCAAATGAAAAAAAAATCTAATTAATATCTTCTATTAGTGACTGACATATAGTGTGTTTTAATAATTGCAAAGTGTATCATTAAAAAAAAATATACTGTCCATTCAAAAAAAAAAATCTTTAGTCATTTACATACATTCTAGCTGTCAATTAGTACAGAAAAAAAACTTTTTTCAATATTTTAAATTCAAAAATAAGATAATACATATTATATAAAAAATGATTTACATAAAAAAAACATGTACATAATGTACTTTTCGTCTCCTGATTTGACAACTTTCAAATTACATCTTTTATAGTTCAACAAGTTTGCATTACTGAAATCATAAATTTTCAAACCTCATAAATTCCTTTTCAATTTTGGTTCCTAAGAAACACAGTTAAACAAGTCACAAAAATGTGTAAAAATATAAACAATATCTGCTGTGTGATTGCAGAACAAGCTACATACAATCCTTATGAAACATCAGGATCCTTGCATAAATAAAACCTCATTCACTACAGTTTTCTGAATTCAATTTTTTTTTTGTTGAAATGTATCTATCAAATAATTTCCTGTAGAATTTATAAGAACAAACCTTAACCAGGAAGAATCTGTAATGAGAGGACAACAAATGTGTATTCATTTGACAATTTCTATTTTTAGTAACCCTGAAGTAAATATTCTGAGCATGAGGGAAGCGTGAACATTGTTAAGTGTATCTGTTTCCTGTCAGCTGACTGCGGGGTACCATACTCCATATAGACGGATTTAAAAAATACAGGTGCATAGCCAGAAAGGAAATGAAGGGTGTGCAGAAAACTACAGTGGGGCTGGGGGGCTGCCATGAGGCCCCTTGTGGGTCCAGGGCAAAGTCTTGGGGGAATACTATGGGGGCAAAATCTCTGGAAGCTCATGTCTTTTAACAAATATTTTAAATTACCTTTTGGGGGCAAAAAAAACATGTTATGCTTTTCTATAGAAATTCAATGGTTTTACATTTAATATTCAGAGATTACTGTAAAAGAGAAGGATAGTAACTGCTTCAAGTTTACCTTGTATGTTTTAATTTAAAACTTGTATGGAATTCATTAAGGTTAACTTACCCTCTGATAAGAGAGATAACTGTAACTAGGATAAGTGACTATCATTTTGGTATAAAATTTTAAGTTGAAAGGCTATTTCAATGAAATTTAGTCATACAACATATGTACTAAAATTATGTGCATTTTAATTATACATTTGGAAATTTAGTCCCATAAGGTTTGCTGAAAATTCAAATTGTGTGCATTTTAATTATACATTTGGAGTCCTTTTGGAAAATCACTAGCATTAAAAGCAAAATTATAATTAAACAAGTGAACAGGGAGATAAGGAATCTTAAATCTAATTTAAATCTTTACTTCATATTCTTTTAACATATTTTATACAAGTTTTACTGTATGCACATTTTGGGAGCAAGAGGAAAAAAAAAGAAACTAAAATTACTTTTTACATTGGGAATTTTTAGAACATTTACCATGATGGATATTGAGTTCAGGACTTATTGCTGAAGTAGACAACTGAGTTTTTTTTACATGTACTTTAATACAGGGTTACACTGTATGTAATGGATCTTTCTTTCTTTTTTTTTCTGAGCATGAGTCAAAATAAATGTTAATTAAATAAATCACTTCACTGAGTAAGAAATTTGATGAATGTAAACTGATTAATAGGTAGAAGCAGCTTAACTTTGATCCTTAAGGTCTAGCAGATATTTTAAGCCATGTGTTTATAGTAGACCTCCTCATATAGCTCTCCCAAAATACCAATAAAAATTCAATTTTACCAAAATAACTCCACAAGCTACAAAAATCGTATGTTTCAGTTATTTTTCAAAGTGAGATGGTATTGAAGACATCAATCAATTTCAAGATGATTCAAAAATTACTCTAAGAAGACAGGTGCTATACATTAGAGAGGATTGTCAGGTCGAAGGTCAGACTTATCCCACCCTTTGTCGGGGAGGAGATTTTTACAATGTTTATATCCAGATTGCTATATCATTTCCTAGATTTACACAAACCTAGGTCTGTTTACAATAGAATCCTAAGCCCCCATTGTTATGTGGGAGTTTGACAGAAATGACCCCATCAGGCATCTTCTCCAGAAACAGGTGCCCCTCTTAAATAAAATCTTCCTCCAATCATTACAAGTTTGTAAAGTGTACATAATATGATCCAATATGTATATCTTATGAAGCTAAATATCCTCCAGTGAATATTCAGCCATTTCATTGACATCTTAGACTTAGGTTTACTTATCTTATTGCCCTAAATTACTAACCAAGAAATCTTTAGCATACTTGTCTATCTGTCTGCCTGTCAAACGACATAGTTAGTTACACTGGCAGATATTAGAGAGACTCTGTCTTAAAACATAAATATCTCATATTTACATTTTGACAAACATCTAACTATGTACATATAGTCAAACCTCGTTATCTTGAACGCTAAGGGACCAAGAAAAAACTTCAAGATTTCCGAGTATTTGAGATACTAAGATTGAAAAACAGTACAGAAAATGTAATTGGAACTTCCAATTAACTTTTAGATTTCTATGGTATTCAAAATATCTGTTTTCAAGATATCTGTGTTCAACTGTATATATTTACAATCATTCAGAGATGGATCTTTTTTTTTCTCAGTCCTAGCTGATCCTTAGAGTTACATACAACACAGAAATGGATTGAATGACTAGTTAATGTTACTCTCAATCCATACTTTTTTTTTCTTTGAAAGGATAACTGCACTTAACACTGGGTTTTTTGGTCTTTTTCCATCGTTTCTGCTGCTTTTATATCTTAACCTTATTTCACTTTTGTATATTTACTATGGAATTCTATCAATCTGGCACCAAATTTAAATGTTAAAATGATTTTAGACTTGTGATAATGGAATAATTCTATGTTTTTTGTCCCTACTCCTTTCCAAATATAGAGATTTTACACTTACCTGCCCTTGATTAAACATTAGGTATGCATGAGAGGTTGAGCTATCATTGTAAGAATGTCTCTAAAATTATAACAATGAGATGTTTTAAAATACATGATCACTCTTTCCCATCTCTCTCTTTATCCTGTATGGCACAAGTACACTACTATAGTATTTACAAAGGTTTCAAAAATGAAATTAACAATATGAGCACATACATGTAAGTAAAGAATATTTTGAATCGATGACTTCAACGTGTTCGAGAAGAGTGTCCTAGTTAGCAAAAACATGCTATCTTACAAGTCATGACGGAATTTAGTATTCACAGAGTTACCTAAGGTAGGACATCACGTGGTGAATTATAATATTCAACATGCCGTAGCCCTTGGTTACAACAGAGAGAGCAAATGTGAGAAGAAGCAGTTTTTTCTCCTTTAAACCATGAGCGCATGTTTGTCTATTAATCTCCTTTTGACGCAATATTATTAATGCAAATATACAACTACTGTTAAATGGAGAACAATAGACAAACATGCGCTGACTACCGGTATGTACAAAGTCAGTGAAAAAGTGGGCGTCCTCATTATTGTACGGAGATTCAAGATATTGTGATGACTCCCACCTTTGAAAACAGCTTCGTACTTCCTAAATACATACTTTTATTTAATGTAATTACTTAAAGTTGTAGATTACATGTTGATCATTCCTGCAATTAAAAGAAAAATGCTTGTTTTGTCGCAATTTTCGCATGTCCTTAAGTGCAGTCATTCTTCGCAACCAGTGTGCATGGTGCAATGCTCAGAACATTTTGTCAATAAAAGTTTATTGAATATACACTGTACTACAAAGCTTATACAATATACATGTACTGTCCTGATAGCTTCCTTCCTCTGTCCAACATTTTCAGCAGATATTTCAATTATCTGATAATTGAAAATTTGAAAGTTGTATCAATGTTGTCCTTTCTATAATCAAGGAAATAATGATAGTTTTAATATTTCCTTATATGCATGTTATACACCCAAATTAAGTGGTAAAACTAACCTGCACCTGGTGATATAGATGCTAGTGTCTTCCTTCTAAACCTTTTATAAAACTTTGTTTTTTTGGTCGTCATTTGTCAGCATTAACCACCTGAATTTCAGTATTATCCTTTGTACATAGTTTCAAACTTTCTGTCATTCACAATTTCAATACACATGGCCTAGTTAATCCAAGAATGCAATTAACACACGGAATATGTGAAAATAAATTTCACCAATTTAAGGAAGCAGCTTTATAAATTCATTTAAAAACAATTTATTTAGTGCCAAAACCTTGATTATGGAGGTGAAATGTTGTATGTACATTTTAGTTTAAATTTCATGGAACAATAAAAATTATTTAGAAATCTGTTTCCTTGTAAAAGATTCAACTGTTCAAAGGAGTGAAACTTACACCAATATGGTAATAAAAGTATATAGGTAGATAATAATTGTAGCTGTGATATTCAGACAAGAGACAGTCAATAAAGATTGGTCTCCATCGTGTTTACATACTAAGATATTATTTTATTGTCCATTCTGTTTCACTCTGAGAATAAACAAACTCTAAAACTGTGTGCTTTGAAAGAATCATTTCAGTTTGTGTATGATAATTATGTTTTACTTTAAAAATTCTGCCTGCAAACTCTTTTAAGATAGAAATATTGCTGAACTCAAAATATCTATGACTTAAAGCACCTCTTTTGACAAAAACACTCAAAATCTCTTATGCGTTTTAGAGGTATATAGTAAACTGCTCTAAGTATCACTTGCCTGACTGCAAAAAATTTAGTATTGTACAAAACAATTTTGAGAAAACATTGGAAAATAAAAACAATTCCTGAGGCCAAGTAATTAAGTTTTTTTTTTAAGAACTTAGGCAGACATATTATTTTACAGGTATGCCATTGATTAACTGCATGCTAACAATTCAGAAACACTAAGAAAACAGAATTTTCTCATTTCTTCAAGTACATGTATCATATGGCTAGCAAAACTTATATAACAAAAGTGCTATTCTAGACTAAAATCTTGAGCCTTTTGTGTGTGTATGTATGTGTATATATATATATGTCCTTATATATATATATATATATATATATATATATATATATATATATATATATATATGTCCTTTATATATATATATATATATATATATATATATATATATATATATATATATATATATATATATATATATATATATATATATATATATATATATATATATATGTCCTTATTTCAAGGAACTTTATATTATTCCTTGAAACCACTCTATATACACATATCTATATCAATGACCAAATAAGCACCCTGAGGTCTTCAGACAATACTGGATCAGAATTACTTATAAGGGCTTGCAGGTTACATAAAAATGAAGAAAGCATTTTATTGTATATATAACATGATATAATGACAAAAGTTTTCCTCATTTCATGCATGGAAATGTAACCTGAAAATATACATCTGTTCTAGATGATTTTTTAAGTCTAAGGAGGGGATCCTTTTTTCTAGATTAAAAATATCTGGGTTGGGTGGTTGTAGGAAATAGGCATGTACATATCTGCTTGCAATTAGGCAAATGTATTTTGTAATATCTTAAACCTTTTGGTTATATCCATTGCATCCTATTAAAGCTGCTTGAACCTGTGTGGTATATTTAGCATTAAATTAGAGGATGATCTACATATACTTCTCCAAATGCTTCTTCTGCAGTATTGGTGTACGATGTTACGAGTCAGCTGTTAAGAGTTACGCGAGCAGGTCCCTCCCCAAACACATGTTCCACGTGCCATTCCATCATCTCGTATTCTACTAGACAGATCTCAGTCAAGAGTGTTTAAAAAGTCATTAAAAACAAGAGATAAAAAGTGACAGGAAAATTATTCAGCATCAGAAATTTAATGTTTTCTACATGAAAGGAAGGGAAAAAAACAGGAAAGTAAGGTCTGATTAATTCAAGCTGAAAAAAGATATTTACTAAATGAATTTATTGTGGCTATATTGCATCTAAAAGATTCCCTGGTTTATGAGAGAGAGAGAGAATGATGAATGAATGAATAAATGTACTGATACATTGCACGAAACAGAGGTGCAATGAGATTTATAAGACTGAATAGCAGCAATTATTACAAATCTTTCCTTTACAAGAGACAGCAATACAATGAGATTTATATAACAGCAATTACTGTAAAATCACATATTTTTGTGGGGTCAAATTGTCATGGTTTGAGGAAAAAAGTGGGTTTGTGGGGATTTAATTTCGTGGATGAAAAATTGTTGAGTATTCATATTCCAGTACATGACCTTTTGAATTTCATGGTGGACATGATTTAAAGGTTCTCTGCATACCTCAAACAAAAAAAAAATGATAATTAAACCCCCACAAAAAAAGATTTACTTGACATGAATGATTCTGAACTCAAAGTCAAAGGCAATCATGTTTTATAAGAAAATACAATACCACATATATCAATATTGATATTTCCCAGCAGATTAACATACCAAATATCACTCTCTTAAACTCTTAGTCTTCATTAAAATGAAAATATTAAATTTTGTTTAGGCTTGTAAACACGTCCACTAGCCATTGTTTTTTCCAAGAGGACGTCTTTTAAGAAACATCATGAATATACATGTATGTATATATGTATGATACCATGTCATTCTGAATAAGGAAATATTCCTATCTATTTGTTTAGACTTTTGACCTCTAAGTATGGCCTTGCTGACCTGACAATTACAAATGACCTTCACCATATACTAAGTCTCTCACAAATAGTTGTGACCACGATTTTCAACAAACATAATAGTCATGCAAAAAAATATGCATTTATATTACTTGGGATGTAGAAAAACTGAACCCATTAGGCCTTACTTCATTTTTTTTTTTTTTTTTTTGCTTAAGGACTGACATGTTCCTCAAATATCTGTTTTTGCATTCCTTTGTAATATGCTAAAAAGCTTTTTAATTATTCGGCATGTTTTGATTTCTGAACTATTTTCAAAATGTCTTAAAATATATAATCCAAAAATATTGACATCTGTCATCAGTAATTTAAGTGATTTCCAGTATAGGATAATATTGGAAATACCATCCTCCGGAATCTTGCACAAATGCCTGGTAATGTACCCCAATTTTTTGTGAGGAAACTTCTTAAAATAGCAATATTTCAATCACAAATTATTGGGGAAAGTTATATATTTTTGAGGAATGTGTCGCCTGACCTTGAGCATAAAAATATCTTGTCCTTGACATATAAAAAAAGATTGTTTTTACCTTTGAGTGTCTTGGATGAGCTCTGACACTAACTAACAACTAACAGCTGTCAGAAAAGAGAGAGAGAAAAAAAATCCTTAAAAAAAGACCAGGAAGAGCAAGGCATGGATATTCACATCTCACAGTGAATCAATTCTACTTTTTATTTCCTCCCTTCTGTTCTATTTTGTGCTACGAGGAAAAAAAATTTCTGAGAATATATATAGGCAGAAATATTTGCTTTGTGAGTGACTGCTTCAAAAAAAAAATATCACGTTATGTTCATTGTTTATACTGATTACATTTGTATATTGAATGTGGTACGTATCATGTGGAAATATCCTCTATTGGAAATAATTTAAGTAGGTTAAAGGTCAATTTAGTAAACCCAGAAATTCTGCCTAATTAAATTTTACATCATCATATGTAGAAATACATAACTCATGTCTGCAAAAATATGTCCCATATAATGTCTCAGATAAGGAAACAGAATAAAGTGCATTTGAGAATACAATTGAAAACAAAACAAACTGTTGTCCCATTAAAAAATGTTTCCTGTATAAAATCTATATTAAAAACAATAGACCCAATGGAAGCTTTCACATCATTTTCATCTTTTTCTGGCCCAGTGGTTCTTGAGGAGATTTTTAAATGACCCCACCCAATTTTTACTTTTTCATAGTTATCTCTCCTTGGAAGAAGGTGTGGCCCTTCATTTGAACAAATTTGAATCCCCTTTACCCAAGGATACTCTGTGTCAAGTTTGGTTGAAATTGGCCCAGTGGTTCTGGAGAAGAAGATGAAATTGTAAAAAGTTTACAACAATAACAATGACAGACAACAGACAAATTTTGATCAGAAAAGCTCATTTGAGCCTTCGGATTCACACAAAAATTAATCCCACCATATGGCATGCCTAAACAAAGAGTGTGCTAAAATTTCTAGCATCTGTCATGAGTAGTTGCTGAGAAAACTGCAATAAAAAAATTGTTACGGACAGACAGACAGCTACACACACAGACAGACAGACACACAAGGGTAAAACAGTATACCCCCCTCTCCTTCGGAGCAGGGGTATAATTAAATGATAACTTACTTGGATTGTTAATTACACAGTTCAGATCTCGTTTCTGTATCAGTGGCTCTCCGCACTCTGATCTCAGTCTACCATAAGGTGCTGCTCTTCTCTCTGCCACACAAGCACGTAGGATCCACCTCTCTGCTAGATGTTCTATCTGGATCTTCACCACGTCTCCCTGTACCTGGTCTAAAAATTCAAAGCAGAATGAACAGGTGATCTGCATCACTGAAACAACAAACCAACTTTTATGGCAAGAATTTAAAGAGAGGGAATTATCATGAACTAAAAGTTTAATAGTCATACCTCCTCATTTCTAACTCGATGGGACCAAGAAAAAACTTCGAGATAATCAATGATTTGAGATATCAAGGGTAAAATACTTAAAAATAAGCAGTTGGGACTTCCAAATAAGTTCGATATATCCACTGTGTTCAAGATATCAGTGTTCGAGATACCGAAGTTCAACTGTATGTTTTTGAAAAGGTAACAGATTGAAGCTTGATAAAATGAGACAGTTCTGGGGTGCATTCAAAAGTGTATCAGCTACAGAGCCTCTACTTAAATCTTGAACAATATGCTAACCTAGCAACTACATATGGAAAGCAAGCTTGAATATTTTATGCCAGGTACCAAATTCAAGATGGCCTCCTTAGTAACTGCCTTGGATTGCATGAAATACCAATAAGAAGCAGGGTTGTTTTAATAGTAAATTAAATTTTTATTTACAAATACATTTTCGGTTAAATTCAGCTCACTTTGTTCCAAAATTAAGTCATAACTATGATACTTGTATCCTAATCTAACACCTAGCAGCTATGCGAGCTACCAGTTCCAGGAAGCTAGATATATCTACCACCTAGCTGCTAGGTTAGCCACTACGATCTTGAACACAGCCCAGATGTAAGGATTTGAATCCTGACCAGGTGCTCTACCAACTGGCCAGCAGCAATCAAACCTGTCTAACTGCCACATTGTTCTAGTTAGAACTATATGGACTATGCATATCGGCCTGGGTACCCAAGTGCTTAGAGCACCTGACTAGTGATATAGGGGTCCCAGGTTCAAATCCCAGTAGAATCAAATATTTTCTTTATTCATTCCTTCTTTCCTGCTATCAGTAAGTTGTAAATGAAGCACTAGATAGAAAAAAGAATCCAACCTCTTGTACTAATGTACACAGGAGGTAGGATTTTCCTATCTAGAGCCTTATTTACAAGCAAAAAAAATTTCAGGTGCCTGTGGTCAAATCCACTGGTATTTTGTATGTTGGGTCTATGCTAATCATGCTAATAAATACATATGATACATATTGAAGGGTATTCTTACATGTAAGTACGTATGATCATACAATCTGGCTCTGACGTGCAAAATACGATCATCAAAGACAAGTAGTGAAAATTGAACTTTTGCTTTCATAAAAAAAAGTATTGGGCAAACGGTAAATCTAGTACTCCCGACTGTCCTGGATTAAATTCAGCTTCTCGTTGATATCTTTTTTATCAACGCAAAGTATCTCTTGAAATTTTTCAGGCACATTTTCTAGGTTGAAATAAATTCCCAAATGCATAAAAGTTTCAACAAAATTATGTATAATGTATTGCTGCCCAAAAGCAGTAAATCTAGTTCTGTGTTATAAAAGCAAAAACCCCAAAAGGACATTGATACATAGCCAAGAATTGCAATAGTTTAATTGAGGTTGGTGTAATATTTTATCATAGGGAGTAAAAGGAAAAAAGACAAATATTGAAATAAGAGGGCAAAAGTTTTTTTTTATCTTCTCAATAAAATGGATTGATGTTTTATATATTATTATATTTTGATAAATAAAATGGATGTATTAAACAGTTATAAATGAATATTGTTAACGTTTTCATCTCATCATCGTTCAGGAAAGTACAAACAGATATTTATGACGTCTTCAATCAAAACAGACTGTTAATACCTATCTACAAAGTGATGGAAGTCTGAAGTAATTAGAGTAGTGCTTTCAAATAGTAGATTCAAGTAGTCCGCAAATGTTTTAGCATGTTCAGGAAATCTCGCTTTATTCCTCCTCTGCTTGACGGTTGTGTAAGGGAATACTGCTAGGTATATGAAAAATAGATTGCAATATTACGTCCATAGATGTCATGCTTTTAAATAGTAGCTATTTAGGTTATGTTGGATTATATCCTTTTTTTAGATGCAGCAATTAAATTTCACCTATGGTAGGGAACAACATGCATTAAATCTAGTGCAGTAAAATTTCTTTGAAAGTAAATAAAAGAGTGAACAGAATGTAACTCTGAATCAAAGTGACTAAAATCAAATACACTTTTGTTTTTTCTCCTATGTGATATTATGATTAAATAGCAATATATAATAAATCTATAATGCTCTAGATAACATGTGACTTAATTTGTCTTCTGAGGCAAAGTTATACTCTACTATGAACTATATGTATATATTGGAACAATGATACAATTTAAATCATATTTACAAAATTAAAAAAAGTAAACCATAAAACAACTACTAAAAATTGATTCAAATTTAATTCAAAAAGAGGGAGTAGAACCATGAATTGTACACATTAGGGCTGGGATGATACAACTTTTTCTTTTATATCCATATGCATCACAATATTTGAGCCACGTACGATACAATACCAATCACATGGTTATAAAATGAACAAAACATCTCTTCACAAATAAGAATAATTTATTAAAAGTTGCAAAACAAAACTATTTTACACATGTATTTCATATTTATATTTAGCATATTTATTTTATATATTAAACCCAAAATGTTAAGTAAACAAAGAAAAACATGTCAGAACTTTTTTTACGATATTTCGATATATCTTCATATGTATCGATATCATCCTCACACAGAATATTATCAATATCTTGATGTATTAATCCAAGCCCTAGGACACATAACATGCACTTGTGTTAAGTGGCTAAGAGTTCCATGAAGAACACAGAAAAATATATGGACTTTCTGTGCATGCATATTTATTGGTATTCATATGAAGTTTCCTTCTTATTTCATTTATATATTTTAATTTGTATTTGTTGTACTTTATCACAATTCTTATACCTAATTAAAACATGATGAAAACCCAAGTTCTAATGGATTGATGCCCATTTTCGGTTTCTGCATTTATTACACAGTACTAGATTCAAGATCCAGACACTGACAGCTCAGTATTACATTATGCTATAACTCTATTACTGATAGGGAAAGTAGTCTCAGAGAATTGACACTGTATGTATACCAGACTTAACCCAGGTCTGGCATAATCTCTTGATTTAGCTATATAGCTTGATTTAGCTATATAGCTTTATTAAGCTATTTAAAATAGCTTGATTTAGCTATTTTATCACACTTTTCTCTTAAATGTGTTATTTTCTCAGCATGCACAAAGTCGCACCTTGGTGCAGTGATAATATTCAACCTTGAACTCTTCTGAAAATAATGCATGTAAAAATCACTCATCAAACTGTGTCTCCTGAAGAGACTTTGTACTCAAAGTTCTAAAAGTTTTGGGACTATATAAAGCAATTGATAGTTACTTCTTCATTGAAATTATAAAAGAGGCCAATTATGGTCAACAAGATAATTTATTGGTAATAATTCAGTACAATGAGAAGCAATCATACTTATCCACGCCTCAACGTACACAAGGTAGTGAACTGTTACTCAAACAATGGAAATTCATCTTTTGCTTAAAATTATTCAAATGCTGCAATGATAGAACTATCTTTGATTTCTGTTGTTGTTTTGATAGCCCATAGTACATATATGAATAATCAAATACTTGCGACTTTTTGTCTCTTTCTTACAAAAAACCTTTTTGCTGAAAAACTGCACATAAATAGCTTGATCAAGCTATTCTAAATAGCTTAATAAAGCTATATAGCTTTTTCAAGCTATATAGCTGTGCTGGACCTGTAACCACTTTTGGGCAGGTGACAATGCTAATTCAACATATTCTGATTTATATACGTAGATGTAATTTTGTTGATACTTTTATGCATTTGGGAATTTATATTAACCTAGAAAATAAGCCTGAAGAATATTAAGATATTCTGTGCATCGATAATAAAGATATACGAAATCCCGGACAGTCGGCAGTCGGACATCAGGAGACGGGAGTACTAGATTTGCCGCTTGCCCAAGTTTGGTGAGGTAATATAAGCCCTAACCTGTCAGAAATTTCAATATTCACACATATCACCATTGCCATAGCCTTACACCTCCTTGCATGTAAAATAATAAACAGATTCTAAAGTAGATCATCTATGACTATGTCCGACCGAAAAATGCGCCAAGATTTAAACTGGAAATGAGCTCCGCAGTCTAAAACATGAGTCCTCGATCAACTATTTTTCCGGATATATACATATATAAATGTTGGTTTCCCATTTGTTGGTCTCCACAACAATTTTCCTTGTATAATTAGTTTAGCAAGAAAATAATCAAAGGAGTGAGTGATTAAAAGTGAATAGACAAACACAAATATTACAATATTACTTACGCTGGGGAGGGGGGGGGGGGTAAGGAGTGGGGGCTCCCCTATTCAACTGGAAATCTTTATTCCACCCCCTTATCCACTGTTTTCTCATGAACCAAAGAATTATAAACATGACTTTTTAGTTGATGATTCACATGTATTTTGAGGGCAAATGTCCATTATGATAGATACAATTAGCAGGAGCGAAAATACTCATGATTAGTATATAGCTATAATAAACTTTACCGGTCTCTTATTCAATGCCTGATTTCGATAACGGTCATTTGATTCAGTTAATTAACAAAACACATGGCAACGCTTTCGTCTAGTCAAGGCGCCGACAGTTTTCACTCTTGCGTGTAACTTTTATGGGCAAGTTCTATCATAGTTCCAGAAAGTGGGACTAGTTTATTGACTATCTATCGAGATTTAATGCATGAAAGTTTAAAAAAGTCTTGATTATTTTTTCACACACACTTTAGAGGAAAAATTTTGCCACCCATGAATCTCTCTCTCTCTCTCTCTCTCTCTCTCTCTCTCTCTCATTTCATTTTACGCAACATGGTTGTATGCCAAATGTGTGGTGAATCAATAAATGAAATTGAAATAATAAAGCATGTTTTCATACATCATTCCATAATATTATCTAATCTAAACATCCTGGATCTTCTAAATTTTCCACTCTATTCCCACGAGTTAGTTCTAGGGATATGCATTAGAAAACTTCATAGATCTAAATCATATATTAAACATTTTGATTTCAGAACAGAAGTAAACTCATTGTTAAATTTGTGATAATGTTCTTTTTAATTTATATTGAAAAAAATAATTTTTTTGACAAAGGGGTATAAATAAAAGGATTTATTTTTGTGTTCTTGCAAGACAGAGCTTCATGGGGCCCGGGAGCTCAACTCCTCGGCTTTGTTCCCATAGACCTTAAAATAATTAGAAGTTTTATTAATTCTTATCACTAATTTTGACGACAAGAAATAAAAGTGTCTTCTTAGAAAATTTCCTTCTTGCCCTATAAATCTCTAGTTGAATCCAGGACACATCGGGTGCTTCGACACGGGGGCCCCATCAGGGCTTCACCCTGGACCCATTAGGAGCCTCAAGGGCTTTAATTTGCCACTGGGGCCCCATCAGGGCTTCACCCTGGACTCACTGGGAGCCTCAAGGGCTTCGCCACTGGGCCCCTCATGGTTTTTCCCTGGTTCCACTGAGGCCTCAAAAGAAATTCGGAAAACTTGCCCCCTTTATTCTTCACAATTTATACCTGCCCTGCGGTGGATTTGGTGGAGGGGCACCCGCAGTGCCCTCTATATAGCCTGCTTTAGAGTGTTTTTAACTAAATATATAGAGACATGGAAAAAAGGAAATGCAATTCAAACAAATAACTTATATACAGTATTGCAAAACATCAAAAATAGATATCCCCCCCCCCCTCCAACTGATCTCCTACCTTGAAATGTTTGATCCTCTCCTTTTGTTACTAATAATAGAAAAATGAAATATGCGTAATACCTGTAGAATTTATACTTACACTGAAGGATGCTCTGTAGCGAACTGTCGCTCTCATAATCATCCATTGAAATTTCCTGTCCCATGTCGACTTTTATCTATTTATATCCGCAATTTTAAAAGCAATTCTATGACAGAAATTAAGAGTGTCATATTCTTTTTCCGTATATTCAAAAGCACTGCACAAATGTGTTGTAATGTTTCCTCATTATCCAATTTATGGTAAGTATTCTCCTATATTCGTAACACGAGAACAAACCTATAATTTGGAATTAATTTTGTGAATCGAAATAACATGTTTTTACCGGCGTGTGTAGCATCCAACATATTTAATTTATGTTAAACCTTCTTTCGAAAAAGTCTGCGTAATGAATTTCACGTGTCAAAGTGCCTCCTATAATATATATTTTCTGTAATTTCAAACACAACTTTTCAGAACAGAAACCTCGATCCATTTTATTGGCAGACAGGAGCTTCTGTTACAATTCAGGACGGCTGTCCGCGATTAAGTACCATGTTTCTTCACGTGTTTTAATTGTGTACATTTCATCTTTTTTAAGTTATGAATGAAAGTGAGGCAATAATTTGATTATGAACGACCGACTGAGAAAGATGCTATGCTTCAACACCAGCCACAGAGAGAGATTCCAGGCACCCCCTTTAACGCACGTGCGACTGTCAGCTGTTCGCAAGCGCTCGCGTTCTGAGAGTTTGCCACTTAAGAAACAAACAAAAGCTAGCTTCCACCACTTAAACCATTCATAAACAATTTCGGTCATTTGTAAGCCTACAAAATTCCTTGTCTTAAGATCTGTATACATGCGAATAATTCCCTTTGCAATTTTCACGAGTTCTTGCTGAATCTAAAATAATAAGAAAGATCTGGAGATAACATACTGTCAACTTTCTTATTCTTTTCAAAGTGTTATTAGACCACAATTAGTTTCCACTCGCCACATTTCTAACATACGTTCAATTCAACTCATCAATGTAATCACTTTTACAGTACTGCTTTTGCTTTGTATCATGTACACATTGTTCAGTGTGCATATGTAAACTTCAAAATATTGTAAAATGAAACCAATGCATTGATTATGCGAAACTTTAACATCTTTTATATTTTTTAGTTCGATCATAAATCCTAGGGTCCATTCGAACACACTACAGAGCGAATATATTATCTTTACAAAGAATATTTTGTGAATTAAGAAACTTATTTACACACTTTTGACTATATAGTGTGGCCGACGACGTTGACTTTAAATATCAAAGTCGGATCCTGTTCAATCATGAAGCTACCATAAAACTAAGATATGTCTCAGACTGCTCTTAGGAAAAATTTAAGTTTCTTGAAGCCATCCTAACTTAACGATGCATCTTAAGAATTGTCTTGAGAGCCTAAAGTTGAGATCGATATACAGATTTTTATAAAAGCCTTATTAGAAACGTTTTCTATTTAATATATATATATATATATATATATATATATATATATATATATATATATATATATATATATATATATATATATATATATATATATATATATATATATATATATATATATAAGAACTATGAATTTGGGGACGCATTTGATTGACACATTTAATCCTTAACTTTTACGAAGTAAAACGTATCCTTAATATTTAATAAAATAGAAAATTGTTGCGTATTAATGAAAGATATTCAACTATTTTCTAGAAAATTCAGAGTAGAAATGCGAGAGAGCAAAACAACAGACCATTGTTGTCAGCTCGCGTTCAGTGATGTGAGCATAGTTATACAAACCTGGTCAAATATACACTGTAACAGAGCTCGTGCCATGTTTACAAATTAACACAGATGTAGGACGATATTATAAAATTATCATTTAAGTTCATTACTGAAGTTATTTTTGAATAAAAATAGAAATGCGAAATTGAAGTAAACAAAACAACAATGCAACAAGGCTCCTTTAAGAGCAACTGAAGAAATCATAAAATCTGTCTTATCCTTCTTTGAATTGTTCGTTAATTGTCACAAAAGAGATATCGATATTGGAAAACGATATGTAGTAATTATGCATTTTTTACTTCTTCAGGAAGAGATTTGAGTTTTCTTTGGAAAAGTTGGGGTTTCGTTTGATTTTGTTTTTAATATATGTTTTAATGGTTCGCTCTAATTTATAAAGAATTGTGTACTGAGCCACTGGGTAGTACTAATCGCACAGATATCGATGGTTCTAAATCGGCGCGAATAAAATCAATAATCGATATCACTGGTGTAAAGAATGTTTGTTACTTTAAAAAGTAGTAGGGGAGGGGGGCATTTTTCCGAGAGTAATGCTTGGTTTTAAGGACAGATGATACAAACAAACTTTTTCCAAAATTATGAAAATAACTAAGTATGCTCATATAAGTAAAATAAATGAATTTAGCCGCATAAAGTTTCATTTTTTATTCCAAGTTTCTCAATAATGTCCTTTAAGGAAGCTCTAAACACTGCCCACGGAAGAGTTCTTATTCCATAGTACTTTTAGGCAGTTAGAGTGATCTGCTCTTCGATGTAAAATGGAATAAACGAAAATTTACAATTAATGACACATATTGAATAAATAAATTATTCCTAATATTACATTGGACCAAGATAAATTAATTGAAATGCAAGGAATTCCCGAACAAAACAACAGTGATTTTTGTTCACTAATATTTCATTGTCTTTAAACATTTTTTTTTTTCTGGAGAAATATGACAGGAGCCCTAATATGTTGACAATGTCAGTATGATACATCTAGCTTTTTTCTTGAAGTCTCCAATTAAAGTTTTTAATTAGTGTTTAGAGTTTCCTTAAAGTAATGTAATGATATACTTTAAAAAGTTTGTAGCAAAATAAAAGTTGCCCCCCCCCCCCTTTCCACGAAATAGGATGGTATGTTTTTCGATTTTGTGAGTTTTTGATTCTTTTTTATCCTTGCTTTTCAATTTTTTTCGGGTATGTGTGTTGTCAATTATCCCCTCTCACTTTGAAAAAAAAAAGATGTTATTTGCCTGATTATACATAAACATAATACTTGGACATGTATACTATTGTGTATTCAAGTATGCATTTCAATTAATGAAAATTCACATTAACATTTTAAATTTTAATACATTTCCCTATTTTGTTTTAAATTAAGAATATATGCTAAAAGATATAGAGTTGCAATTTCAATTGTTTTTTTTTTTCATTTTTATTTTTTAAGAGGAATAACTCAAGATGTTGTAAAATTCTGATGATACAGTACCTCTAAGATGCTTCGCTTAACATCTAAGTAATGTCTTAAAGTGTCATAAGCTATTTCTTAAGAAGGATGTTAAGATACCTTGATGAACATACCCATGCACAGGAATTGTTCCGACTCGAGGGACTGGGGCGTATCCAAGTAAAGATCCGAGGCACGACTTGCACATCTTTGACAAGCAAACAATTAAGAAAAGAAGGGCGAATGCCCAGGTGCGAAAAACTTTATTTGGTGTGGGGAGGGTTTTTCGTTCAAAGTCCTTTTTCGTAAACTGCTATGTCAATTATAATAGCCCCCCAAAATTAAAAAAAAAAGGAGCGGATCCCCTTAAATCCCCTTGCAGGACCCATCGTAAATGCTCTGTTCACTTAGGTATAGAAACATAAAACAGAGAGAGAGAGAGAGAGAGAGATGATCGATTTATGTTCGTATGTGAGAAGCAATCATCCTGTCATATTTCATATATAGTATATTTAGAATATATAACTCAAAATGTACACGTATTTAAAATTTGCTTTATTCTAAATAATGTTTTCCAGTTTTACCCCCCCCCCCCAAAAAAAAATCTCCATACTTCATATGACTTCCAGATTAAAAGATATTCATCGAGAATAAATTTCTAGGTATATGCAATTTGAAATTTCAGATATAGTTAGGGTAATTGAAAAGATATTATCTGATAAGAGTTGTGAATAAACTAATTGTTGAGTTAATGTTGTATGTTTTATCTGAGGTACACATGTATAATTATAATTATTTGTATATATTCGTTATTGAATACACCCCTTCCCTATTAAAATTATGACTCTAACCAACAAATTAGATCCCCTTATATCATGTGAAATGTGCTGATGTGAAGTCGAAGACTTCAACAGGCGCGAAGTGTCAGTATGAGAAGGGTTCACCTCCTCATGGGGGATGGGGGTCACCCACCAAAAAAAATACGGAAAATTAAAAAAAAAAGAAGAAGGCCAAAATGGTGCCATTTTGTGTAATTAAAATGAAAAAAGGTTTTATTTTGGTTCGCTATTTATATTACGTTTTTACACATGTATTTCTGGTCTAGGTATCAAATAAAAAGAAATTGTTTGCCGTAGAAATTTTCTGTGAAGTAGAAAGACATCCAAGATTGTCATTTGACCAGTCAATAGTGATATATACCTTCTTTTTTTTTTTTTTTTAGCAGTTATGAAAACAGAATTGTAATGTCCACTTAACAAAATCGAGAAATTTTAATCCTGTACAATTCAGTATGGAAACTTCCATTTTGAATGCTTTGTTTTATGGTTTCCCAATAAAACAAAAATATATCCTGTAAACAATTTTTATTTCATTGTTGACTTAGTAAAATGCAATTTGCTTAGAACAATTTTTTTCGCATTTGACATCAAATAAAAATTTTCTCGTTTTCTGATCATTTTCCCCTTTTTCAACCATACTGCAATATAAATATTTAATTTTTACAGATTGAGTAAAATGATGTGTTGGCTACAGCCTTTTTGCCTATACGGAATATACGCCACTGCCCATCTCGTTGAATTCTTCTCTAAACCCAGGATTAACGCCTTTTCAGTTATCTTTTGGGGGGATATTACAGAACAATTTTTTGTCAGTGTGTGAGTGTGTGCACATGTATGTGTTCCATACCCCTCCCCCCTTTCCCTCGATCTGACTGACACAAGTAATGCATCTCACTGCGTCAAGGCAGAGTATTTATTTGAAGGAGGCGTCAATGACCCAAATTCTACCCATAAGGTAATATGAAATATATAGGATTTCATGAGTTTTCGTCTTCATTAAGGTGTAATTACTTCCATATTGGAAATTCCATATGATTACGTAAGTGGTCCTTAGAGGTTCCACTGAACTCTTTTTATCCGTTTGCAATTGTCTACGTATACATTCTGTTAAATTTTGACCATTAAATGAGGTCAAACATAATTTCAGAAATAAAAATTAAAAGAATGTCAAAATTAAAAATATAAGTAAAAACAGAGAAATATGCGGAAATAAGATGTCCTTACGGGTTTCTCCTTCTTTTAGCATCAGAAAGTATGTATTCTGTTATCGGATTGGTTGCCTGATTCTGCACCAACGAATCATATTTCGTTTAACAATAGCTTATTGGCTAAACGGAACACTCGCGTTTTGGACTACCTAAGAGTTTTATGCAAAAACTTGGCTTTGAAGTTATTTTCCTGCGTTTTTAGATCCCGAAAAACTAATAGCCACATCATATTTTAAAGGTATTTCATTAGTTTTCCCGTAATTTAAGGTTATATGTACAAAAAGAAAGTTAAAGTCAGATTGTTCATGCATTTCGAATTTCCTCGAACTGTTTAAGATTAAAAAAATATATTGTTGATTGTGTTGAACTATTTCTGGATAGAGGTAATGGATTCAGTAACTATATTTTCATTCAGGCGCATATTTAAATGTTGAGTCCTATTTTTATCGCATTGCGACTTTTTTTTTTTTTACAATGTAACCAATTCTAAAGAGCAAACACCTGTATTGTCACCAATTCTCGAAAGCAAATAAGACAACAGTAGGTCTGTTTATATGCTTAGGTAGCTAGCTAGACACAGTCAAGATAGAATTAGATTTGGTCTGGGTCTGTCAACAGAATTGAACTCTTAAGTATCTATAAACATGCAACCCATTTTATTAATTGCCAAGTATTCTGACTGTTTGTTTACTAAATTCAGAATATGAACTATATTATAGTATGTTCAATAAAAAAGATTTATGATATACTTGCATTTCATTTTACTTTGCTATGATGGCAGGTACCATCCAAAACAGGGAAAATGTCTCTGTCGAGCAGGGAGTGGGACGACCTGAAGTCCCTACTGGACAAAGCAGTGTACAAGTTCCTAGGCTTCACTGAACCCTCACTGGTCACAGCTGCGCTTAACTGTATTGACAAAGGATATGACAAGAAAAAAACCATCAGTAAGTCAGAGTGTCTGAAAAAACAAATATTTCTATCAGTCATTTGGATGGATGACTTAGTGGTTTACCAGTCTGAAGCAAATTCTATCAGTGTCAATAAATTCTAATAAAGTTCATGGGCCTAATTCAAAACAAATATGGTGCTGGTCATGACTGGTCACTGTTTCACCTGAGAAAGTTTACGTCAAATTGCAGAACATCTATGCCTACCCTGGCCTTGTAAGTACTCAAAATGATTGTGTAAATGTTTCTGTGGATCAGTACAACACCAATGATTATCGTGGAACATGGCAATAGATCAGAATACAATAAGTGCTTTGTAAAAAATATAAAACTTGTGCTCCCTAAAGCATTTTTGAAGAAAAGACAAGACTTTCCGGGTACAATGAAAAATTCTGGATTGTTAAGGCTGATAATAATCAGTCACATGGACCAGTAGTACAACAAATTTAATCAGACATTTTGATTTTCTATCTGTAGGACCAATGGTTTTCGGAATCTTGAGTGTCAGTCTGCGAACTATTTTAGACTTAGTGCTGGGTTGGTGGTTTCATAAATATTGCTAGGTAGAACCGTAGAATGTTCTTTTGTTAAAACTATATTGTCTTGTGACCTGGTTTTAACAGTTTGTTGGCAATGCAAAATTAACAGGGGCAGATAATCCATGTGTGAACATCAAATCATTCATAGACTTAAGAATGTCAACATGGCAGATAAATTTGAAGCGAGAAACAAAATGCTGAGAAAATGAATTAAATTTTTCCTATATATGGACTTATTTTTTGTGGTGGAAGGTACATATAAGTAATGTTTGATTTTCAATTGTGATCACATTCTGTTTTGCTGCATTGCAGCAACATGTGATATATTTTAAACTGTTGTGAGGGCATATCCCAAGACACAGTTAGAATATTCTAGCTAAAAATTGACAGAAACACTATTTAACCAGCCAAATGTTTTCAGTCAATTAATTTGATCACATTAATGAAGAGGATCTTTATTGAATATTCTTTTGATTATTTAAGAAATTGTAGAATGCCACATTAAAGCACTAGTTCACTCTGAGCTGTGTTTCTTTTCTAAATCTTGATTTAACCTGAAATTTAGTGTCTAGAGACATTTTTTTCACAAGCTTATCAGGCTTGTCATAGATAACTTTTTTGCAAGCCCATGCAATGATAATTTTACCAGCCTGTGGCATAGGGACTTGTGTTTTTTGCTCAGACTGCAGTGTGTTGTTACAGTTTTAATGACTGACAAAATTTTATTGAAACACAGACATTGTAGAATAGTTTTTCAAAGTACAATGCAACATGGTAACACTAGCTCGTAAGAAAACCTTTTTATCCTAAGTGTCCATTTGTTGAAAATATTTTTTAGGGAATAGACTTAAGGATTGAAGATTTTTTTTATTATAATTTGTTTGAATGTGATCAAAATATAAGTTAAGATTTTTTCATACATGAAAAAAGCAATCCTATTTTGTTAAATATGTGATAATGGACCCCTATCTGAGTTATGAGGCTACCACAGTGACAGGAAAACCTGTCAGTTGTAGATTAAAATCAAAGAGAAGAAAGCTACGAAATATGTAATGTGATTGATTATTGCATGGATTTGATGTAAGCATTGATTGTTTGTTATATTTCAGTTGAACATTTACTTATTTATTGATTATCAGGTAAGCTGGAAGTTATTTTAGATGACAGACAGGCAGAAAAATTCTCTGAGAAACTTTTTGATGTCTGGGATGATTATAGAACAAAGAGTCAGCGTAAAAAGAGGAAGGTCAGTTTAAAAGATACAAAAATTCTGGTGGTTTGAAATATTTTCTCTGTATTTGTTGACCTGACACAATTTGTGTGAGTATTTTTGTCATTCCATTAAGAAAGATACCTTTTAACAGGAGGGTGACAGAGAGAGGGATGAAGCGACGGAAAAGAAAAAGCGGAGGTTTGTAGACGATGGTCCTGTTGAAGTACCAGTGCCAGCCATTCCTGGCCCCGGAAATCCCAGCCCTGGACAACTGACTGGAGACAAGGTATTGAGATTCTACTGTCTACAATCTGTGTTGATTTTTCCTTGAATGATTGATAACATGTCAAATTTGATCATTTGTAAAAGAGTATTTACCCATAAATCAGAGTCCTGTTCAACAGCGCTAGCGAACATTTCTGTTGGAGGTACTGTATAAGGAATTTTGGTGAGTGCTTGCAAACATTCGATCTGTTGAACAGGCCTCAGGTATTTTCATTTTGTAAGTTTCATTTCATGATGCCTGTATACTGGTATAACAAGGAGAGCTAGAAGGCTTAAACTTGACAAACTTTTCAGCATTTTTCTTGAACAAAATATCTTATTTTTTCCATGACCCATTTTTCGGACATCCATAGTAGTTAAAAAGAGTTATATTTGATAAGATAAAAACGGTTTTTGTGGTACCTTTGTAGCAGACATTATGTCTGTCGGACCATTTTTCTCGAATGAATTTTATACAAAAAGAGGTAACTTATACTGTAGGTGACATGTGTACCCTGAACATACATTGTATGTCTTTTAATAAAATTTCTTTGATTTATCATTTTGGAGGCCAAAAAAATTAATTGTTGTTTTTTGTATTACAGATAAAAGAAATGATGGCTAATGCTAAGAACCTGATTAATGAGAGGAAGACCCAGCTCTCTGCCATGATGCCTCCTCCCCCAAAGACTCAGGTACTTTTGATATAGACATGTACGTGATTGTTCCCCCCCCCCCCCCCCCCCCCCAAAGTCTCAGGTACTTTTGAGATATGACATGAACATGATGCTTCCTCCCTTAAAGACAGATAGTTTTGAGATATAAATGTATGTGATATGTGATGCCTCCCCCCCCCCCCCTACACACACACAAAGTCTCAGGTACTTTTGAGATGCACATGATGCCTCCTAACCCAAAACTCAGGTACTTTTGAGATATACATGTACAGGAATTTAAAGCATCCACAAGATTTTTTTGTCACATATATTTGTTGGGTTTTTGTGTGTGTATGTGTGAGTGTGAACATTTACAAAAAAATCAGCTTAATTTTGCAAAACGTAAGCACCATGAAATATTTTCTTTTTGCAAGAAATTTTCAAATAAAAAAATGCATAATAAATAAGTTTTTAAACGTTGATAATAATAAATCTTATAAATTCAATGTCAGAATTCCTTTTTTAGCATTAAAATTTTATAAATTCAATGTCAGATATTATTTTTTAATATTAAAATTTTAAACAATTTAAGAAGATCTTTCATTTTAAGATCTTGTCATTCAGCAGGGGGGATTGTCCCACAATGAAATCCTTATGAATGAAGCATTAGAAAAAGTGAGGCGAGCTCAGGAACTACAGGCCAAAATACAGAACCAGATGTCTGGTCTCATGCAAGGGTAAGAAACATAGAATTAATCAAGTCTGTAGATCAGCTAAGCCTGAGATTCAAATTTAGATAAATTCAAAATAATATGTATGGATTTAGGGTTTTCTGGGTTAAATCAAAGGTCTCTCTGACTGAAAATTAGTGTAAAAATAGAACCAAGAAAAAAAAGAATGGTTCATAGATGTTAATTCAAACACTTGATGCTGGTGTTTGACTTAATGCAAAGATTTAGGTACAAATGCTGTAAATGTACATAAATTAGTGCACTCAGAAGTTAGCACAGTCTGCCTAGCCGCCCTTGTCATTTTATGAGCTTTATTGTAAATGAGCACATTTGGAGCAAAGCTTCTATATGAACTTGATTTCATAAAAGATTAGCATGTACTTGAAATAACGGACAAAAAGAAGCTTGAAAGGTGGTAAAATATGATCACCACTAAAATTAGAGTATTTGTAATGTAGGAAAATTAACTCTGCAGGTTATTATTACCCATTACAATATATAGTGTACATACATGAATATGATTTTTAAATGAGTATATTCTTAAAGTTACAATGGTAATTTAGTTCATGCACATATCACACATGAGTATTTATTTATTTTTAGGAAGGGAGGTCAGGGTGCAACCATCCCAACAAAGTGAGTAAATATTTTTTGCATTTTTCACATAATATCACCAAAAAAATGTCCAAAAACAGAAATCACATTTTCATAAATACATGTATGAGAAAATGAAACATCCAGTTCTTATAAGATCTCTGTAAACAAATCTATTTTTGTATTTCAGACCCACACCACTGATCTTAGATGCTGAAGGTCGGACGATTGATGCTAACACAGGACAGGCCATTCAACTGACCCATCACACCCCTACATTAAAGGTTTCTATGTATAATTTATTATCCCCTACATTAAAGGTTTCTATGTTTCATTTATTATAAACTTATTGGTACACATCTCTAACTTGTTGTATTTTTTAAGTTTACGTGTTGTTATGTGTCAATCATATGTTGCACCAAATGGTGCAACATATAAAAATGCATCGCTGGTATAATTTTTGAATTTTACAGAGATTTATCCAGATATAAAATGTTTTTATTTTATTTAAGATTGATTTATTGTGGAAAGTAAAGCTGGATGGTAGTTGTTAGAAATATGTTGTTGTTTTATTAAGATACCACATATACATGTAAGTGTCTCACTGTGCTGGACTAACAGTAATTCATTGATTAAAATACTACCTACTCATGTTGCATATACATGTAATTTCTTTGTTTTCAGGCCAATATCAGAGCCAAACGCAGAGAACAGTTCAAAGGTCTGATAGAGAAACCCCCAGAGGAGATCAGCGAGGGGAAATACTTTGATCCCAGAGTAGGGTGTGTTATAAAGTCTCGTTGATACTGGATATAAAATCCTCCAATAGATGCTGTATAATCATAGTGATGTGTTATAAAGTCTCAATATGTCATCAGACTAAATGTACACCTAAAATTTCTTAAAAGATCCTGTAAAATTATGTTCAAAAATGTTTCTATACAATCAAATGCATATTTATTAGTAATAAACAAGAAAAGAGGTACACAGCATCATAACCAGATTTGGTGAATTGTGCTTATCTAAAAATAGCAAGTTTTATTTTATAAATCAATGTAATGTGCAGAAAGCAAAGTGCTATTTATAATGTTTCGCAACTGATATTTACATATCTTTTCTACAGAGCAAGGCAGGCACAGAGACCAAAGAGGGGATTTAAGTTCCATGAACATGGGAAATTTGAGGCTATTGCCTCTAGACTTCGTGCTAAGGTAATTCCCAAGAATTTTCAGCATTATTTCTTGAATTCTGATCTGTAAAAATATACATGTTTATTTTAAGGAAAATTGAAAGCATTGAACTGCAGGCAAGTAATGTTTTACATTGTCCCCAAATGTTGAAATAAAATAATCTTAAGCCTCATTTTGTATAATCACAAGTTTCACTTCAAAATGTAATTCAGAAAAACTGTTAAAATAAAAATAATCTTGTATCCTTGAAGTCTCATTATATACTGCCCTAGATACAAGTGACTGTAAATCAGTAAATTTTCATGACATCTTATTTCCATGAGAAAGTTATTTGGTATATTAGTGAGAACAAAATTTCAGGAGTTTGGGATATTTATATAATTTTAATAACACAAATACATGCGAGAATGGAATTTTTGAGAGCAGACAATCTAGCATATAAAATATCATGAATAAAATTTGATTTACAGTTTTCACTAAAATTTTGTTGTTTTTTTTAAAGGCCCAGCTTGACATTTTACAAAGTGAGATAGCACAAGCAGCAAAAAAGACAGGTATTGCCTCTGCTGCTAAACTTGCTACCATTGCACCAAAGAAAGAATTGGTAGGTTACCAAAAATGACTAAAATATATAAAAAAAAAAAAAAAACTAAAATTTTATAACTATGACACAAAGAGTACAAAAAATTTTAAAAAATGCAATAATGTAGCATATTTACATTTATATATAGCTCTCTTAAAAATGAAACCTTCACTTTTGTTCAGTGAGCTGAATAACTTTGACCCAATGAACAATGAACAAAGAACATGGATGTTTTCCATTAACCATCTTCTAGCAATATTCGGATCACAAAGTCATTAGGTTAAATTATCTGAGTTATCTTGTGACATAAAAGTTTGAAAGACACCAATAATTTTTACAGCCCTAATTCATGAACACTCGATTTATGAATAATATACCTTTTCTCATATTCATACATGTATAAAATGTACTGTGTTTGTTTCCAGAGAGAGGGTGAGATTCCTGCCGTGGAATGGTGGGATAGCTTTCTCCTACCTAATGACAGTTATGATGGAATTGAAGACAGACTGAAAGATGGAAACTTTGAAGGCATCACACATTTGGTGGAACACCCTATACAACTCAAACCCCCAAGTAATTGACTATTTGCATATCTTAGCATTGCCATCTTTCAAGTTCACAAAATGTACAATTAAACATGATGTCAGCATAAATGTGAGTAGTCAGTACATATTTGTGGCAAAACTGTGTGTAGTTGTTAAGTAATGCAAAACAATGAAATATTAACTCGATGCTAATGATTTAAGACTAGAAAGTCCTTGTGATGGAAGAATTTCTGTGATTTTCTATCATTTTGTGTGCTAAATAATTCTAAATGATTAGAACCTTAAGTTTGCAAGCATACATGTTCATTTAACTAAAGATGAAAGAATAAAAAAATAAATCACAAAAAAGAATTTTGATATAATTATATTGTTTTAATTCAGATGAACCTGAAAAGGGGCCTCAGATACCTGTATATCTAACGAAAAAGGAGAGGAAAAAATTACGACGACAGAATCGACAGGAAAATCAGAAGGAAGTAACAGAGAAGATAAGACTGGGATTGATGCCTCCTCCAGAACCTAAAGGTGGCGCTGCTGTGTAGTTAATGTTTGATTCAGATAAGGCAGTCCCTCTCGAAGCTTGGTTATAAATGTATTTTATGTTTCAAAGCTGAGCTAAAAATGCATTTCATACTCAGAAGTTAGGCCAAAACATTTCATAAAAGGGATCATATGTGCAGTTCTATTGTACAGGGATAGACATATTGTTACAATAATTAGGACATGACTTCATATGAGTAATTTGAAAATTATATATGTATTTTTATACATGTATTGCAATTCCCATGGCCAAATTAATGGCATTGACAGTATTTAAATTTTGGATTGTAGTTTATACAGTCATTCTGTTAACACTATTAACAAAATGATCTGTTTTGCTTTATAGTTCGGATGGCCAATTTAATGCGAGTGTTGGGAACAGAAGCTGTACAGGACCCTACAAAAGTAGAGGCCCATGTCAGAGCACAAATGGCCAAACGACAAAAGTAAGAGATTCCACACAGAAACCTACTTGTTTTTATTTGAACATGCTATAGAATTTACTTTAAATTAATTTATAAATGGTACTTCAAATAATAATCTCCTCTGTGTATGTGTAGACCCCATTTATGGGTCAGTAAATTGCTAAAAGGCTCACTCGTTATTACGTTCATTTTGTCTTGGTAAAGTATCATAACACCGAGGGCAACATAATAAAAGTTTCAAATAAAACCCATTAAAACATCGTTTTGAAAGCTTATGATATCCCTGAATGGGGTTGTATTTCTTCCATTCTGTTTTCATCTTCTTGTTTATGTACCTGTATATTTCTTTGTGCTGTTAAACTCTTTTTCCTTTATTTCTAATGCAGTATTTATATTTTGTAGTAAACTTTGGCTTTGTGCTTTCATTCCTGCCATTTTCTTTTACTTTTGCTTCAATGTGAATGTAGATAAAAAAAATTTCACTGAAAAACTGTTTCTTATTCAACAAATGTTCATTACTTAAAAGACAACAAAAAACCTTGTTTTCATTAATTTTTGTTTAGATTTATTTTTACAAATTTCATTTCACTCAAACAGAGCTTCACAAGATTTGATTACACACAAGCTTTATGTCACAACTGGCAATTATATATCCGTGTTCTTGTTGTCATTTGTGAGTTAGCCAAGACATTATCCAAGCTGTTAAAACTTGACTGAAGTTAAAATTTTGTCAAAATAATGTTTGATACCCAAGCTGTCAATTATTGCAGTTTAACACCAAACCGAAGTGTGCAGTGGGTTTAACATACACTAACACAATTAATGCAACCTTTCATTTTAGAAATTAGTTTTATTTTGTAACCAAGATATGAAAAAATAAAGTAAATTTACAGAGGTAAAGAAACTAGAAGCTATAAATATGCATCACTAATCACCTAATAGGCCTGGTAGTTTACACACGGACACCTTGTCAGCGTTGTATCTTATAAAACAGTCACTGAAATAACGAGACCCCACTGTATATTAGAAACATGAATATTGGATTTAAATCTTGTAAATAAATGCATTTTAGAGCTCATGAAGAGGCCAATGCAGCAAGAAAACTGACAGCAGAGCAGAGGAGTTTGAAAAAAGAGAAGAAATTGAAGGAGGATACATCCCTGGGGGTTCATGTGTCTGTATACAGGTCAGAGGGACGTTTATGTAATAAATGTACATACACATTACATTACCTAACAATGAATATTTTTCCTTCAACATTGAAATCAGTAGTTATATTACCTGCAGGTCTTACTGGAATGTAGTAGTTTTTTTTCCAATATCAATGTGAGGACCAGAAATATTCATCTTAATTAATTCCTTTTATTAATGCACCCTTCACTTTAGAAATCATTGAATCAGTGTCATGAGCTCACTATGATACATTATCTCCATTATTACAACCACAGGTAAGAATTTAATTTTTTTTTTTAGATTAAGAGATTTGACAAATCCAGCAAAGAAGTTTAAGATTGAAGCTAATGCCAAGCAGTTGTACATGACGGGGATAGTTATCATGCACAAGGAGTGTAATGTAGTGGCCGTCGAGGGAGGGCCAAAACAACAGAGGAAATTCAGGCGACTCATGCTCAATAGAATCAAATGGAATGAGGATAAACATAAAAAGTCAACAAAAGATGATGGTAAAGTTTAGAGACCTCCAATTATCCATACTGATTAAATATATACAAAGAGGGATAGATATTACAATAATTAAGAAATTGTTGTCCCCAAGAAGTTTAGGTACATAATATATGTTTGTTGAACAAAACATTGTCCATTTGTACCACAAAAGGTACTTACACGTAAAACATATCAAAATGCATTGATTTGGTAATGTAAATTAAATCCCAATATTGAATTTGCACATGAAAACAAATGAATTTTTCTAATTTATTACTTGCTTTGGATCAAATTATTCAACCAGCACAAGCAAATAAATATCTGTTAAATGAGTGAAAAATCATTAATGAAATGAAATACATGTGTAATATTTCCTGTTTTGTTTATTTCTAGATGACAGTGATTCTGAAGAAGAGCAGGATAAATCCAACAAATGTGTTCTAGTGTGGGAGGTAGGTTTTTACATAAATAGTTTTCACACTTATGAATACTAGGAACATATTTACCATTTTAAAGTTTTTGAAGTGAATAACCTTATAACAAGTACAGTGTATTCTATCGTCACTTCAAGTTACTTGTAATACATTTACAGTACTTAACATGCACAGTATTCATGTTCTTTCTGAAACAGAAAAAAAGAGCTCAGTTTAATATTTTTTCTCTCTCTTTTACCTCACCTGCTCAAGTGAGCTTTTCTGATCGGAATTTCTCGTCTGTTGTCATTATTGTTGTCATCATCTTTGCAAGCCAAGGGATTTCATTCCACTTTGCTCTCCACAAACCCTTGGCAGATTATGGCACTAAAATTGTGGCTGATGCATTGTTTCTTTCAAGCTAGACCTTTGAAACCACTTTTCAAAACAGCTTTCATGTTGCATTACATCAGACGAACAGTCATCTATAAACGTTTTGCTACTTCGTGTTCTTGTACACATGTATACGTTATATTCTCACTTCATATCTATCTTCTTCCATTGATAAACCTTTATCTCTTATAGTTCCTCAACCTCTGCTTTTATGTACATCTCTATTTCTTGTTTATAATGGATACCAAAATACAATTTGAAATCTGTTACCTGATTGGCTGAAATCCTGAGTTAAAATTTAGTGCATCCAGAAGATGTTGCTTATATGGGCCACAGTTTTAGAAGTGTAATCTGCCAAGGGTTGGTGGAGAGCAAAGCAGACCGAAGACCCCTGGCTTGCAAAGATGTGTCATCATAAACTTTTCAAAAACTCGTTTTCTTCAGAAGCATTGGGCCAATTTTAACCAAACCTGGCACAGAGTACATGGGTGAAGAGGATTCATCTTTGTTGGAATAAAGGGCCATGACCTCTTGAAAGGGGAGGTAATCAAGAAAAGGCAAAAATAGGGTGGGGATCATAAAAATCTTCTTCTCAAGGACCATTGAGCCAAAAAAGAAGAACATATGTCAAAGCTTCTTGACATAGTGTAAATTCAAGTTTGCTCAAATCATGGCCCCAGGGACATAGGTGGGAGGGTTAGGGGGGCAATGTTCTGAAGAACAGCAAGGCTAAGGTGACTCAGGTGAGCATTGTGGCCCATGGACCTCTTAATATATGTAAAAAACAATCCCTTATGGAGAAAGATAATGTAATTGAATTGATTTTAGGTGTATCAGGTATTTTTTTCCTAGACTTTGGTGTGAAATTTATCTTGTGCTTGTATTGAATAATGAATTTTAGAAACATACTTGTATATTAAACATTTTTTTTTTAAGAAATGGTAAGTTTCCATTATTATTTCATGTAGGGAACTACCAAACAGAGAGCCTTCACAGACTTCAAGTTTAAAGTGTGTCCGACGGAAGCATTCGCTCGTGAACAGTTTAAAAAATGTGGTGTGGAGCAATACTGGGACTTAGCATTCAGTGGGGCTGTATTAGAGTCTACACAAGATGATGACTTCTTATAGCATCAAAGTGTACACTGATCTGATGTCTAATGAAAGATGAAATGACTTGTCTAATGAAAAACAAGGTTTTAGCAAAACTGGTTACAGTTAAAATATGATGCTAAGATTGGTTCAAGGACATATGTGCAAAGTAAATACTTGTATTATTACCCATTTTGTGGGAAAAAAATTCTAAAGAAATTAAAAAGGAAACAAAATCCAGCATTGAAGCTTAATTGTTTTCATTAAATATGAAAGGGAAAAATGACAAGGGAGAAAGAGAAATCTAAGTTCTCCCCATAATTTTAGGGAAGAACCTTATCTTAAAACAGGTACAAGTATCCTGCAATGCAATAAGAATACATGGTTGTGATAACATACATACATGTTTTATTTATTGCCCATTGCAATTTCTTATTAATGCTTTATTACAAAAATAATACATAATAAATTTAATCAGTTATAAAGGAGAAGTGTACATGAAGGTGTGGGTAATGTGTAGGATTGATTTAACAGCTGTAAGAATCGCTTGATTTGGTTAGATTTCAGGTTTGATATACTAGTACATGTAAATTGTTTTTTTAATGAGATACTCAGTTACTAGTGCTGGGTACATCAGTAGGCATATGGTTTAATCTGAAATCCAGACCTACCTGTATGTATAGTCGCTATACCAAAAGACCTTACAACATATACATGGAAATGTTATTGCCCAGTGTAGTTAATGAAATGAAGTTTGTCATAGGAAGCATGATTTGGTTGCTTTTTTGAAATTCACGACTGCATTTTTGTATGATTTTGTTGTGATTCATTGTTTTTGGTATTGTTCACATAAAGTATCAATCAATAAGCAGAAGCTTTCATTACGTATGATAACATGCAGCAATTGAAGAACACATGCTACTATTTCTGTCAAAGTAAGTGTGTTCAGGACATTTGATCGCTGTGGCATTCCCGCTGTCACATCTATAGTATGCATCCCATGGTCTCATTATGAACTGGTAACTGCCATCTGGTCTTCCGGTACAATCTGGAAGTAGTCCCACTCCCCATGGATCAGATGCTGGTATAGCAAACTTTTGTATGCACGTACCGTTGTAAGGATAAGTTTGTATTACTCATACTCGGTCAATAGGACATTGCTCCTCTTCCACTAACCTATTCTGATAGCATCGAATAAATGCTTTATGTGAGTAGAAGAGAGGATGTTTAAAAACACCATTAGCAAACAATTGCCAGGCTGGTAACCATTATCACATTGTCCGCCGTGTCAGTTCCGAAATAAGTTGAGCCAGAAGAATCTGTTTATGGTAATATGTAACATGTACATGGTGTACTCAAATATGGTATAGTTAATCTTGACAATGCCATTTGAATGAGACAGATCCATTAAAATATGATTTGAATTACCATACCTATACTGGATTCCTAAGCTACCTAAAACTCCTTACATATAAAAGGTACATAGTGGGTTTGTACTACCGTACCCTCACTGCACATATTGTCGTCCATCGGTACATATTGTCGCCAGCTGAATAGTTACACATGTACATATTGTCGCTGGCGACATTATGTACCAACCTTCATTGCACATATTGTCGCCTCACAGATATTGTTGCTTGAATATTTTCTTTTGGTAGTTTTTTGAATGTAATTGATGTATAAATCACATCGTTATCTCTCGTATGCTATTTCATGCAGCACGATTGTGAGGGCACACATTGTCGTCTTGTACATATTGTCGCTGGCAAGGATATGTACTGTACCTATCTTATCTGCCCATATTGCCATTGAAGAAGATTTTTAAGGAATTTGCTACTAGTATATATTCCGATGTAAAACTTTGATCGTCCATTGTGGCCCCACCCTAGCCCCAGGGGTCATGATTTGAATAAATTTAAACCTACACTACCCGAGGATGCTTCCTTATAAATATGACTAATCATGGACTTGACGTTTTTGAGAAGAAGATTTTTAAAGATTTTCTGTATATATTTCTATGTAAAACTTTGATCGTCCATTGTGGCCCCACCCTATCCCTGCGGGTCATGACTTGAACAAACTTGAATGTACACTATGTAATGAAGCTTTCACATAAGTCAACTCTTCTGGCCCAGTGGTTCTCGAGAAGAAGATTTTGAAAGATTTTTTTCCCTATATATATTCCTATGTAAATCTTTGACCATCTATTGTAGTCCCACTCTACCCCCAGAGTCATGAATTGGACAAAACTGAATCTACACTTTATAATAAAGCTTTCACATAAGTTTCAACGTTTTTGGCATAGTGGTTTTTGAGAAGAAGATTTTTAAAAGAAGTCACTAAATTTTCACTAATCCTTAATTACCTCCCCTTGAAAGAGGGAGTGGCCCTTCAAACTTGAATCCCCATTATCCAAGGATGCTTTGAGGCAATTTGTCGAAAGTGGTCCCGTAGTTCTTGTGAAGAAGTCGAAAATGGGAAAAGTTTACAGACGGACGACAGACAAAATATGATAAGAAAAGCTCACTTGAGCCTTTCAGCTCAGATGAGCTAAAAATGTTGAGCCCCACCCCCATTATATCGGTACATGTATAAGAATAACGCAAAAATATTTTTTTCCAGTGGATCATTACTACTGAGCACACACATTAACATTCAATCTCCAAGTATAACGAGAAAAAAAAGAATAGGCTGATTTAACAGATAAATCAAGAATTCTGGTATTCTGGCATATCATAGTGATGTACACCAATCCTTGACACAGTTTTATGACCAAGACCTACAGTATTGCGAGTGCTGCTCAATAAATGAATACAACTTGTTTACTTATCTATCTGCCTTGAACTTTGTTTATCCTTGTGTCTAGCTGTCTGTATGTCCGTCTGACTCTGTCTCTGTGAGTGTCAATCAAATACAGAGATCATGAATAGTAATCAAGATAAGAAGTCCATAGAAAAAATACAAATCAGGAGCAGAGCAAACACGGACCTCTGAAAATATCAGGCCCCGGGGCCATAAAACTTAGATGAGCTCACTTTTGATCTCAGTCTCACTTTTTCACTATATATTCCTTTTGTAAAAGAGACTGAGATCAAAAGTGAGCTCGTCTAAGTTTTATGGCCCCGGAGCCAGAGGTGGGATCAGGTGCTATGGAGGAGTAAGCATCTCCTGCCGACCGGTCACACCCGCTGTGTGCTCCTTGTTATGATCGGGAAAACGGAAAAATCCACAGACAATTCAGTGTGTAAATAATGACCTTACAATAAGTATGATAAACGTCAGTCAGCATTCGACTTGATGATTGATTGTATTTGCTGACAAGGTCATTGTATCGACCATAGAACTTGCGAAATGACGACTTTAAACGAGGCTGTTGATAACTTGTTTGTCAATAGCTTGTCTCGTTTTAGAAATTGTTCATACGTAGAGCATGCTCTTGCGTATCACATAAAGCCCATATGCAGGGGAAAAGGGTATATTGCTACTTAAGTAAGGGAAATTGACGATAGAAAAGTTGTAGTCATCACGTTTATCATAAAGTTTTGTTGTTACGTTATCATTAACGTCTCTTTCTAGTAAAATATCTAAATATGAAACAGATGTGTCAGACTCTGTAGTATCTTTTATTTCAAGTTCACTGGGATATATCCAGTCGACAATGAATGGTAGTAACTATTGTTTATTGATAACATGTCGATGTATCTAAATGTCGAGTTGAAGGCCACAGTAAGTGTTTTCTTCTTTTCATGTACACGTTTTTGAATAAATTCTGCTTCATATGAATACAAAAATAGATCTGCTATTAACGGTACTATAGTGTCCGGATAGGGTCATTTGCAAAAGCTCAACAGCGCGTTCAGAAAAACACGCCGTCGCGCTAACACACAACACGCCGTCACGCTAAACACACAACACGCCATCGCGCTAACACATCATTGAACAACACGCCGTCACGCTAACACAAGTTCGCACAACACGCCGTCGCGCTAACGCACAACACGCCGTCGCGCTAACACACAACTCGCCGCCGCGCTATCACAAAGTTGTGTTAGCGAGTTGTGTATAAGCGCCATGAAGTGTTTTGTATAATTGTGTTAGCGCGATGGCGTGTTGTGTGTTATCGCGATGGCGTGCTTTTCTGAACGCGCTGTTGAGCTTTTGCAAATGGCCCTATCCATACACCATACGGTTCCCATGGGAATTCCGACAGATTGTTTAAAGACCTGATCTCCAAAAACTACATGGATATTGTCAAGCTTTTTTCAATATCAATTTCAGAGTACTTGTGTGTACAATCAGAATGTTTTTCAACAAACTAATTTTGTAAATGACCAATGAGAAGGCAAGTAAATTTACGAGTTCCATTTTTATTGAAATTATAGCTGTCTATGATGTCAAAAGCCTGGATTTTAATTTGACATGGGGAATGTTTGTATAAAGTTTTGAAAAGTTGTACGTTTTGATGTTATTGATTTTGGTAAAATTTTGTGATTTCAAATTTTCTAAAAGTTTCTTGGGGTTTTAAGTATCCACATCTGATTTACACCACTTCTAGAATATATTGTTGAACAGTACTCCTGACGTTTTTCCTTAGTGAGAAGTAAAGAAAGAGGCTCGGTACAACATTTATTGGAACCCGCTATGCATCTTTGTAAGGATTTTTATGTAGTTTAGGAATCCAGTATAGGTATGGTAATTTAAATTCATTTTGATTGTCGGGAATATTAAAAAATATTTAAAAGTGACATATGGTTTTGAAGAATTTACTCCTTAGAAAGAGAACTATGGGTATAAATTGGATTGCCACTAGAGAATTAAATCCCATTTCCTCTAAAATACAATTAACATAATGAGCCTGACAAATAAAGAGGATGTTGTTACCTGCTTTGTCATCTGGGACCAGTACAAACTGATAGTGTAATCTATCCAATTCTTTTTTCACTTCTGAATTCTTGAAGACAGAAGGATAGATGGTTTTCATATTGTCCCTCAATCTCTTAATCCGATCTGATACTTTTAAAAAGCGTTAAGGTCTTCTTTTTATGTTGGCCCATCGTCTGGAGTAATCTTCCACAGAGTTCATAATATTTATGACGCCAATTGAAAGATCGGGGTTCCAAACATTTAGGACATAAGACTTCCCTGAAAAGGATTCGAATGATGGTTTAAAGAGCAAGATACTTATACCTTACATAAACCCATTCACAGAAAATTCTGGAGACAACAGACACATGTGACCAATATAGGCGAACAAACGCAATTAGATTTAGTCGATGTTTCCAGCTTACAGAAACAGAACGACGGATACACGTTTTTATTGTGTGCCATTGACGTGTTGTCTAAGTATGCCTGGGTAGTCCCTTTGAAACAGAAAACAAGAAAAGAAATGATTCGAGGATTACAATGAATTTTTCAACAAGACGGTCGACGTCCCGTCCGCATTCAATCGGATCAAGGCAAAGAACTTTCCGATCGAAAATTCTTACAAGCTCTTAAATCCATTCATTTTTTTACCACCCGCAATGCGGAAACCAAAGCCAGTATCGTGGAACAATTTCAGCGTACAATCAAAGCACGCATGTGGCGCTATTTCACGAGACACAAAACTAGACGGTATTTAGACGTCTTACTTCGAGATTTAGTGTATGCTTACAATCATACTTATCATCCATCGTAGTATTAGAAGAGCTCAGACACAGTGAATGCCTCCAATTTGCTGAAGGTCTGGAAAACTTAATACGGGAAATCGAATCGGAAACAGTTAAATAGACACATGGAAGGGGTATAAATGGTAAGCAGACCAATTTTTATTATCATATCTGATCTCACTGAGGACAGCGCAACACGTTTTTAAAATCAGAATACCGTTGGAAAATTGAAGGCCCTAGATAATAAAAGCTTCAGTCAGTTTATGTCACAATCATGACATACTACTGGAGGTCAGAGTATTGGGTCGTAGTACTAGTAGAAAAAGGTGTTTACCATTATTGTCAAAATAAGATGGAAAATTTACTGAAATACAGCAAGTACAACAGTGCCGGAGAACGTGTTAGATCGTATTGGGTTTTCGATATTTGTAAGAGCCCGATACCTCAGTGGGAAGCCGAGGATGAGCCTTCTTTGAAGCATTTTGGTTGGGATTGGAGTATCCGATACTTCCTATGGGAAAATGGGGGTAAAAATATGGTGCCACGTGCACGTTAGACCAACCTCATCAAGAATAAAAAGATAAGATGTCCAACCTGTTGGCTGGATAATACCAGGGAAAAGGGGAAATGTCGACAGTGTCGACAATATCCTTGCTGTCAAAAGTGCTTTAAGACTCAAGTATATGTACGAAGTAGAAAAGGGACTTTGTCATCATTGTCATTATAAAATGATCAGGAATTTTGATGCAGTCTGATTGGTCTAGACGTCTTTTCCTGAGGTGTGCCTCAGAGTGAATTCACCTCAAAATGAAGTTCCGGGAGGTTTATTCTGGATTTCCCTCTTGACCAACCATAGATTTGCTTACATTTTTTTGCGACCAATCAAATTGGACGTTTTAAAGCTTGTGTTGTTGTGAATGTAAACATGGCAGACGCAAATACCGAAGAGACTAAACACCTTTCTTAGTAAATAGTTGAGTATTTATTGTTTAATAATATCGTTTTCCACTTAAAAAAGTTGTTAAGCTGTTAAAATATAATTATAATGTGTTGTTACTCTACGCATTATATTATGAGTATTTATATTTGTTGCAGACAAGAACTAAAGTGTCAAAATGTTGTAAAATTCCTGATCATTTAATAAAACGGTCATTGACTTTTGAATTCGGTCTACTCATGACTTTACGGACCTGATCAGGTATTTGTTAACCTCGTCCTTCGGTCTCGGTCAACCAATACCTGACCAGGTCCGGATAGTCACGAGTAGACCTCATCAAAGTTCATAATTGTATAAAGTAAGATGGAAACCTTAGTGAAATTAACTGGGTATAACAGTGTCAGACAAGCTATCCGTTCTTATCGGGGGTGCAATGATTGTGATTGATTGATTGATTGTATGTTGTTTTAAGTCCCATTTGAGAATATATCACTCATATAGAGACGTCACCATATACCGGTGAAGGGCTTCAATTTTATACCTTTACTCGGCACTCAGGGCCATTGAGCAGTGAGGGTTCTTTATCATGCCATCGCCTACCGTGACACGGGGCCTCTGAAAAGTCGTAGATCCCCCTTTTTTGGACCATTGTGCCTGTAATTGGTGTATACGATATTTCTTATGGAAAGATGGGGGTCAAAATATGGCGCACTGTTGGTCCATCCTAAGAACAGAAAGATGAGGAGATGTCCAACCTGTTTGAAAAGACAAGACCAAGGGAAAATGGGAATGTCAACAGTGTAGACAATATCCGTGCTGTGAAATATCCGTGCTGTGAAAAGTGCTCTCAGAGCATTGTTGAGACTTCCTACAGACGATGCCCATTGTGTCGATTTGAAAGTTAAAGTTATAAATACAGAAAACCTCAAAATGCGTTATTCTTTGTGTAACACAATGAGCGTACAAATTACTATTTTAATTGATGTATTAATTTTGTACCATGTACCTCTTGATATTTTAATATTGTGTTTTGAATTATAAATGATACTATCAGTGTGTAGAGCGACGACAATAACCTCTTGATTTTGAACTTGTTTACCGACTCTAGGAGATTGGATACAACAAGAAGAGCGTCTTCATTTGACGGACAATTAGTTTTTTTACGATATGCTGTTCTCGAACATTGGCACTTTCCAATTAGACTTGGTGCAAAGCTGCAACCATCTAATTAACTGAAGAGTGTGCAAGATACACAATGTTATTGTAAACAGAGGACATTGCCGTATTTTATAAGGAGATGATCGACAGAGCTTCAGTGAGGGGCGGACTGTATCAATATTAATGGAGTGACACTCGAACTTACTTATTGCTATTACCAAATATGTGATCCCTATGATGTAGCTTCTTGTACAAAAGATGTGCGCACTGAGTATCAAGAGGTTTTAACATCTTGGCTCCGAGACTGATTATGAGAACTTTTACCATCTTAGCTCCGAGACCTATGTGATGCAATGATTATGTGAGCTTTCACCATCTTGGCTCCGAGACCTACAGCCATTGAACTTTTCATGTACAATTGTTTTGTCTTTGATGTGATTTTATAATAAAACTATAAACTTACAAAAGTCTTCTTAATCCACACATTAAGTTATTGCATTATATTTGTTTTTTTTCCCTTAAATACTAAAAATAGAGATCTGAAGGTGTAAAAAAGGAGACGCATTAAACAAACCTCTTATTCTTGAGAATGTAAAGTACCACAATTCTGAATGAAAGTCTCTGGTACTCGGACTTGAAAGACTATCTTCGACATTTTTTCAGAATGGAGAAAAATGAACCAAATTTTCCAGACAGTTACTGTACTACAGAGTATGTGTATTGTCGCGTCCCCTTTTCCTGTATCAAAGAAAACTTGGAAAAGGAAGGACCTCCTATCTTACACAGAGTGATTCGTTACAGATCAGAGGATGATGACGTGTAAATTATGTATACATCTGAAAATTTTATATCTATAAATAGAAGGGTCACAGATAAATTCCTCTCAATATCTCACTGATCATGACTGAGAGCAGTAATTTTTACATGACTTTACCCATTGATGGGTCAATGGCAATTCAACACCTCACTATTCTCCTCTTACAAAATCCTATTACTTCTGATCATGTGATCTTTGTTTACTTTGATTTTAGAAGGGAGAAGATTTTGACCCTCTCTCCTCTTCATCTACCGGTGTTCAAATGAAGCTAGCCACATCATGTTTTGACATTTTGCTCAATCTGTGGTATAGTTAATGTAAATTTAAGATAGTTAGTTCTTTTGTTACATGTACCTCTTGGCAAGCTTAATAAGGCTAGTTCCAATATGTTTACTTCAAGCTAGTCCCATCATCTTCTGCCATTTTATTTTAGGCATGGGCATGTTTTTTTTTAATCAAGTCCCATCTTTTTTGCGATTTTTAGTCATGTGTTTTTTTTTATTGTTTATGCCTATATAGTTTTATATTGATGATTGTTCTATATTAATTAAGGCAAATTTAAGACACTGTATGCACTTCATTTTGTATTGTATGTACCTTTTTGGTTGCTTTTAGTTTTTCCTTGTGACAGGTGTAGCATTAAATACTGCTGTCTATTTATGTTGTTTTTACTTGCATTGACATTTGTTATAAATGCTCTTTTTCAATTCAAACTACATGTATGTTGCTATTATCTTTTGGGAAAAAAAAGAGCAGAGTAGATTCTGGTAGAAAAATGAAGAGAGGAATTTTTTAAGTTAAAATAGACGATGGTGTAAGATTGATTGATATGCAGGGATGAAATTTAACAATGCATGTTATGTAGCTAAATACATCGCACCTCTACTGGATGGCAAAGTTAAATGTTAGTTATAGACATTTATTTATCAATTAGGCTTTAAAAACACCAACAACTACGTGTTACTGATTGATCCGTACGCCAGCATAATTAGGAAGACGTCTACATCGCAATATTAATTACTGCTTTTTGCACGGAAACAAAGAGTAAAAGAATCTAATCACAGCAAATGGTAATATTTCAATTTATTCTTATCAAGCTTTCAAGAATTACTCACTGTATGTTGAATTCGCGGAATTTTGTTTCCGTGAATGTAGCGAATATTAACTCCGCGAGTTAATTTCCTGCTGTACAGTATCGGAGGGGTATAAAAAAGAGAGTTTAGGCATAAATAGCCCACACCCTGCATGTTTTCAGAGAGGAGGTAAACAATGAATTCTGTTACAACTGAGGAAGACTTGCTTAAAGAGGCTGGGTGGTTGTGGCCATTTTTTGACTATATTGATCTCCTTTAGAGGAAGAGCTCCATATGAAGATATAGAAAATGATCAAATTTTAAAAATAAAATTTTTGAAATTTTTCTTTGCCAAATGATAGTTGATAGCTTAAGATATCATATCTAAAAAATTAAGTTAAATCTGGTGGTTAATTTGTGGTTAAATTTGTTGACCCCCCAGCCTCCTTAAATGGAAGTCAAAGTGAATGACATTTAGGAGAAGGTGATATCAAATTACAAACCAAAAGACCAGTAGAAACAACAAAAGAATCCAAAGAAAAAAACCAGCAAGTACACAAACCAACTTTTGCCTCATCTCCGCACCTAACTATCCAAAGAAACAACAAATTTTGTTCTACGAGTGTGACCAGATTGGACATTGGACAAACGAATGCTTTGAAGACAGTCAGGATTTCCTGAATTAAAAATTAAAAGAAAAATTAATGGACGTTTGAGTATGTGCTGTTTTTCGTTATGAAAGAAGGAAAACACACTGTGAGTCCTTTTATCTTTTTACAAGCGTTGTTATTGTATGAAATAAAAACACATTAAATAAGAATAAAAAAGGTAAAAAATTAAATTAAAAATAAATAAAACAGGTCATTCTCAGTCTGCAATTAAAAGGAGACAGGACGTGTTTTTATCAGTGCTGAGCTGCAGAAGGAAACAACAACCAAGGTATCTTGTTATTATTTTATATAAAAAAACCTTAGCTGATGGCTCAGCTGAGTGTCATAAATGATAGTCTCTTTGGAGTGTAAATCCTGTCAAAATGTAAAAATGACGTTAGAAATTTGGCTAGACTGTAATTGAATCCATGTTTTGGACGTCATAATACTGCCTTACCTGAGACGCTGAAGTTTACGTAGAACTGTCAAAATAAGCTGATCTCTGTAAGGTTTTTATGTATAGTTATTTACTTATCATACATAATAATTAAATTAAGTTGGGGATCAGCACGAGACCTCGTTCTAAAAACACTTGATTTTTTAACTGCTGAAAGTGCAAGATTTTTTTACTCACGTGAAATAGTTCAAATGATCTGTTACTATAATTATATATCACGAGATCCGATTCTTAAAACACCTGTACCATTTCGGCTGAATCAGCAAAATTTTCTTCGATCATGTGAAAAAAATTCAAATGATACTAATCTTAGACATCTTTTACTATAATTATAAAGCACGAGATCCGATTCTTGAAAACCTGTACCATTTATACTGATCAGTAGTAGGTCAACTGCACACACTTGAGCCGCCCATGCAGGCCTGTATAATGGGCACTCAGATGACCCGCCCATCAAGGCGGCTTATACTTCTAAAATATAACAACATATCTTCATATGCAATAGTCCTCCATTATAATGAAAGAGTGAAGGTGGTCAAATTTAATATCATTTATCTACAGTTTCTACTAATATTAATCAGTGAGAACATTTCATTACACACGGTAACATGAAGCATTTGAAGAGCATCTGCCAATATTTTTGTCAAAATAAATATGATCAGGACATTTGATAGCTGTGGCGTTCCCACTGTCACATCTGTAGTATGCATCACATGGCCTCGTTATGAACTGGTAACTACCATCTGGTCTTCCGGTACAGTCCGGAAGTAGTCCTATTCCCCGTGGATCAGATGCCGGTATGGCAAACTTTTGTGTGCATGTACCGTTATAGGGATAAGTTTGTGTTCCCCATACGTGGTCAACTGAACATAGCCCCCTTTCCATTAACGTATTAAAGTAGCACCGAATATATTCTTCTTTTGAGAACCGGTTTATTGGAGGGTGTTGCCATACACCATTAGGTAGATTCCAACATTCGTTTGGACCACCGCCACAGAGTTTTGTGCATACCATGTGCCAGTATCCGCCTGAAAAAGAGAAGTATGTTGTTTAAATAAGATAACGTAATGTATGGTATGACAATTGCAATTTCAGTAAGGTAAATCCCTGGAACAAAGGACTTCAATAGCAGCATCAGTAATAAGTGAACATAATTAATCAAACTTAATTTGTTCAAATCTTGGAACTGGGGGGGGGGGGGGGGGTTAGGATAAGCCCACAATGGAAGTTTTATACTTGAATAAATAGGAAAAAATCTCCTCAAACACAACAACAGCCTCTTTAGTCAATGTTAGTATGCAGGTATCCTCAGGTAGTTTAGTTTCAAGTTTATTTAAATCATGGCTCCTAAGGTTTGGTGTGGCCGCAATAAAAGATTGAATACTAAGATTGAAATAAACAAAGATTTCCTAGAAAAAGCAAACTGTTTAATTCTATCATAAACTCTCCAGGCAAAATTATTCATTTTTTGGGCATTGTTCAGATATATGATTTTTCATCATTTTTGACACAATATTGAGAGGCTGTATTGTCTTATACATGTGCAAACAGCATTCAAAAGGTGTTAATATCGATGGTCGGTGCACCACAATTTAAAAAAAGAACTGTCAGCGACTTTTTCTTCATAAATACAAATAATATTGAAACATAATGCGACAAAATTAATACTCCTTAAAATGTTGTAATCAAGAGTATTAATAAGGGGAAAATCATTAATTTGACTGCAAAAAGGACAAGTATATAACGTTATATGCGCAAACATTTCCAAAAATGGGGACTTCGGGAAATCAAATTCAGTGTCGAATTTATCCTTCAAACAAATTTTTAAAAACGCACAATTCTTGAATATATTCGAAAACACCTCGAGCTACGTTTTTGTGTCATCAATGTTGCACCAAAAGCTATTTCAGATAAAAATAATATACAGAGAGATATTATATTGTCATTTCTTCGTATCAATAAAAAAATGTTGATTATGGTGCAAGCCAATTTTTAGCTCTTCTGAGCCAAAGGCTAAAAGAGCTAATGCTATGGCCATTTGTGCGGTGTGCTGTGTGCGTAAACTTTTTAGAATATGGGCCATAACTCAAGAACCCCTTGGCCAATTATTGTCAAATTTGTCACAGGGTATATCCTTCGCCCAAGGGCTCCCGTTTATTCTAAAACTAAGGTTGTGACCCTTAAACAAAGGGAGATAATTAAGTAAATAAAACCAAAAGTACTGGTTGCTAAAAAATCTTTCTCTCAAGAATCACTGGGCAGATTATCACCAAACTTACACAAAGAGATGAGGATATGCTGTAGATTAAAATTTGCACGAGGAATTGCCCTGGAGCAAAGGGCGTGGTTTCAAGGTCACTTCAAAGTTAACAAAAAAAAAGTTTTATTGAAGTGTTGATATTTTGCTTACTATAAGGACTAGGATAATCAAATCTTGTCAGTTGATGCATCTAAGGACCTCATATCATGTTAATTCAAAAGTAGGTCAAGGTGACCTACTTTTTAAATTTTGCGACCATTCTATTTCAAAATAGTTTAGAGGAATATTTTGAACAATTTAAGGCCTATGATCATCAAACTTTGTCAGTTGATGCACCTTGGGTCCTCAGAGTACGTCAACTAAAAAGTTTCTGAATTTTATGGATTATCATTTAAGGTCATTAATTCGAATACTGAGATGTTTAGAATCATTAAATCTTGTAAGATGATGCATCTTGGGGCCATAAAACATACTGACTAAAAAGTAGGTCACATTAACCTACTTTTTGAACTTTGTAGGCATTCGACTTCAAAGCGTTTTAGAGACATATTTTGGATATTTTAAGGCCTATGATCATAAAACTTTGTAAGTTGATGCATCTGGGGTCCTCGAAAACGTCCTCTGAAAATTTTATGGCAATGTTTAAATATTAAGGGTACTATTTGGCTTAGAATCATCAAACTTTGTCAGTTGATGTTTCTTTGGTCCTCAGAGAAGGTCGAATGAAAAGTAGGTCACCGTGACCTACTTTTCAATTTATATGACTATAATTAAATATTTTCGGGTACTAATTGGCTTAGAATCGTCAAACTTTGTCAATTGATGCATTTTGGGTCCTCAGAGTACGACAACTGAAAAGTAGGTCATCCTGACCTACTTTTGAAATTTTATGGCTTTATTTAAATATTTTCGTGTACTATTTGGCTTAGAATCATCAAAATTTGTCAGTTGATGCATATTGGGTCCTTGGAGTACGTCTACTGAAAAGTACGTCACCGTGACCTACTTTTCAATTTATATGGCTATAATGAAATATTTCGGGTACTAATTGGCTTAGGATCATCAAACTTTGTCAGTTGATGCATCTTGGGTCCTCGGAGTAAGTTGACTGAAAAGTAGGTCACTGTGACCTACTTTTGAGATTTTATTGCTTTATTTATATATTTTTAGGTACTAATTGGCTTAGACTCATCAAACTTTGTCAGTTGTTGTATCTTTGGTCCTCGGAATATGTGGACTTAAATGTAGGTCACTCTGACCTACTTTTGAAATTTCTATATTTAAATATTTTCGGGTACTAATTTGCTTCCAGTCATCAAACTTTGTTGATTGATGCATCTTGGATGCTTGGAGTACGCTGACTGAAAAGTAGGTCACTGTGACTTAATAAAATATTTTTTAGGTACTAATTGGCTTAGAATCATCGAACTTTGTCAGTTGATGCATCTTGGGTCCTCAAAGTATGTCAACTGAAAAGTAGGTCACTGTGACCTACTTTTGAAATTTTATGTTTAAAATTAGATATACTGAAACGCAAAAGAAACGCAACAAGCAGTAATCTACAAATATTTAAATTTTTTATTTAATGATTTTCAAAAATGAACACATTTAGGTAAAACTTGATTTGAAATCATCAGAGATTTGATAAAAATGTTAAATGATTATCTTTTAACTTTAGAATGTCACACATGACTGTTAAAACACCCCCACCCCGGCCATTTAATTACAGCGTGCAAGACTGCCATGCACAACAGTTGCAGCTTGATTTCTACGATGCAACAGGTTCATCAATCTCGAGATCTAAGCGAAAGAAATATTCTTTGTCATTTTTAAATGCGTGTTTTTCAGATGATGAGGTCGAATTTAATCTAGCCAAATGCAGTGTAGTAATCCTTGGACTTCCGATCCAAGGACTGTCTTTCATGCTAATGATACGTAAGAGCCTGTTGAGGCGTGATGTGGGTCATATTTGCATCTGCAACTCTCCATCACCTTTATTTTGAGATTTTCCAGCTAGAGCAATGGAAATGCGTACTTAAGTCATTTTCAGGAAGCCTTGGCATCGCTTACGGAAAAGAAAGGGGAATTTATTTTTCGGAACATTGCTGCATTTCTTAATATGAACAGATACAAACCCTAAAAACCCCATATTATTGCCAAATGTTTTGTTAAACATGCAATTTTTGATTTTTCTTCAGCAGACTCAAACTTTACTTCCGGTAATGGTATGAAAATCATTCGACCGTTAAATTACCGATATTTACAAAGTTGAAGATGTCCTTACTTTTTAGATACAAAATTATAACTTATATGTAATATTTCCCCCTAAAATATGTTGCGTTTCTTTTGCGTTTCAGTATATTTTAGGTATTAATTGGCTTAGAATCATCAAACTTTTTAAATTGTTGCATTTTGGGTCCTCGGAGAACGTCAACTGAAAAGTAGGTCAACACGATCTACTTTTGAAATTTTATGGCGTTATATGAATATTTCAGATACTATTTGGCTTAGAATCATCAAACTTAGTTGATGCATCTTGGGTCCTCAGAGAATGATAAATGATAAGTAGGTCACCATGACCTACTCTCAGGTACTAATTGGCTTAGAATCATCTTGGGTTCTCAGAGTGTTTTATCTAAATTGTAGGTCATGATGACCTTCCTTTGGAATTTCATGTCTTTATCTAAATATACAGGATACTTAGAGGCTTCAAATAGAAGTGATAGGTTGTACAGTTTATCAGAAGAGCGATTCAAGGCCCTCGGGCCTCTTGTTAACATTGCAATTTTATTGAAACCAAAAAAAAAAGGAAAAATGTTTGCGTTTGCATCCCGAGAAAGAATACATTCAACGTTGATAATTTCATGGCCTCATGGGGTTGGTTGAGCTACATTAGTTGATCAGAGGGAATACGTAGAGATATATCTTTGCAGGGTCACGCTAATTCGAAATTGTAAGCAAACATTCCTATGCATTTTGGATTCAATACATTTTTTATCTAAAAATTATGGACCATGGAGTAAGGGTTTTGCAGGGGTAAGGGTGAGGCTAGCATTTTTAGTGAGAATCTTTAAAATGTTTTTTTTTTCTGCAAACAATAGTTCCTGATCAGATATACTGATATTGATTCAATGTTACGTGGACTCAAGTGAGATTAAATCATAACCCCTTGAGGCTAAGTTGACGGCACAATATGGGATCATTGGAATAATTTGGGAAAACACTTTATTTTAAGATTTTTCTGAAGTACAGCAAGATCAACATGACTTAGGTAAGCGTTATGGACCTTGGGCAGCTTGTCCAGATATAAAATTAGAAATAGCAAGACAAAAATTATTTATGGATTTGTTATTTACTTGTAAAAATGGCAGTAAAGAACAATAAGGTTGACCCAGCAAGATATGAAAACATTATAGACAATTTAGTTGACTGAATGGTTTAGGTTCATTCTGTGAATTTAAAACTATACATTTTTTTATCATAGGCAACAGCTTCCTCAATAAAAATGGAAGTCGGAAGTTTTCGTATCTTGTGAAAGGTCATGAACGAAGATCAATTTGTTAAAAATCACCCTGATTCTACCTAAAAGTATCCTGAAGTTGATGTTAAAAGGAAGCTGGAGTTCCTAATTAACACCGTTTTGTAGTCTTAATTCGGAGACCAGATCATCAGTTTTTTTTTGGAATTTCGATGGGCTTTAATTGTGCTCCTTTATTAGCCGATCTGTTTTTATATTTCTATGAAGCAGAATTTATTTTAAAAAAAATTTACACGAGAAGAAGAAAACACTTGCTATGACCTTCAACCCGTCATTTAGATACATCGATGACGTATGATCAAGTAACAATAGTTTCTTTAGTTCATATGTCGACTCGATATCCCAGTGAACTTAAAATTAAAGACACCATTGAATGTGCCACAACTGTTTCATGTTTGGAAGTTTTACTGACTATGAACGATGAAGGCCAACTGACAACTATATTGTATAAGAAAAGAAATGATTTCAACTTCATCTTTTCCAAAGTGAACTTTCCTTATTTGTAAAGTAATATTCCGATATCACCCGTATATGGTATGGCTCCTTCACTGCTGTTAACATTTAACGAGGAGTAAAGAAAGAGGCTTCTTTTTCACGTCTGAATTATTGAAGACAGAAGGATAGGTAATTTTCATATTGCCCCTCAGCCGCTCTATGCGAGATTTCAATATCCCTCTGATATTTTTAATCTATTACAACAAATGGTCAATATCTTCTTTTTCATACTTTGCCCATTGCCTGACGTAATCTTCCACAAAATTCAAAATATATATGAAATTATGACGCTATTTCAAAGATCGGGGTTCCATGAATTGTTGCCTTTTTAAAATAAGCGATTTAAGGTCCTCATTATTAACTATATTTACATTACCATTAATGACGTGTCCAACAGGACTATAGTTGTAGGGTGAAGAAGAACATGAACATGTAGAAGGATTATGTCTCTGATGTTCGATATCTAGGCAATGTAGAGGTTTTTTTTGTAATTAAATAGTTTGGAAGAAATATATTCAGTGTACATTTGTAGGAAATACAAGGTGTGTACTTAAAATTGAAATGTGGTTGAATACAAGACTGGTACGGAAGCCCATTTAGGACCTATCAAAAAATATTTTTGAATTCGATTTAACGAATTGTCAAATTTGTTATAACGATTTTGATTCGTTATAACAATTCTCTGAATTCGTTATAACGAATTTAATCTGTCATAACAAATTCGTTGAATTCGTTATAACGAATTCAAATTTTTGTTATAACGAATTAAATTTGTTATGACAAATTCTTAAACTTGTTATAACGAATTAAATTTGTTATGACAAATTCTAAAACTTGTTATAACGAATTAAATTTGTTAAAACGAATTCGACAAATCGTCATATCGAATTCATATATATTTTTCTATAGGCCCCGATTGTTGAATTTGATTACACAAATTTAAATCGGAATAACAAATTTAAGAATTAGTTTAACCGAATTTAATTCATGATAACAAATTTTAGAATTCGTTTAAACGAATTAAATTCGTAATAAGCCCACATGGCGCAGTGGTAGAGCGTTCTGCTCTAGAGTCGCGGAGTAAGGAGTTTATCCTTAAGTGGCGGGTTCGAATCCCACTGTGGGACGTGGTGACCGGTCCTTCGGATGAGATCGTATAAACCGAGGTCCCGTGTCGCAGTAGATGCTGGCACGAAAAAATCCCTCACTGCTCAATGGCCCTGAGTGCCGAGTATAGGTCAAAATTTGCAGCTCTCCATCGGTAAGTGGTGGTGTCTCCATATGAGTGAAAAATTCTCGAGAGGGACGTTAAACAACAAACAAACAAACAAACTGATTCGTAATAACAATTTCTTTTAAATTCGTTGCAACGAATTTAATTAATTTGTTATTATAAATTTAATTTGTTATAGCGAATTCAAAGAAATTCTTATAACGAATTAAAATCGTTATAAGTTATATGATGATTTGAAGATAATAGACCATACTGAAACACCCCATTTTATGTTAACGCCCCCAAAATCTACCTGATTCAAGATCAATAATATACCGCCTGTCAATCCTTAAAAAAACAAAAGCCTCTGATTTGATTGACGGGCCAACTCCTTGGGCTACCTGAAAATCTGAGTTTGCATGTTTTGAAAACAATTACCTGGTCACGCGTCAAACGCTTTCATGTGCCGCGTGAATGGTCGCTTTGTATACACTCTGGTTAAAAAAAAAGCATGTCGCTGTTACATTGGTTGATAATTTTATTTTTGAAATATAATTGAGATTAGATAATTAAACAGTGACTTCGTGTTTTTTTTTTTCGATCTCCACTGCTGTTTTGTACTTGTTAGCAATATGACGTCCAAGATAACTGTAGAACATTTCGAAGAAAAATTAGCGGATATTCAAGGCCTCTCTTCCTTCAGTAACTGAGATCCAAAGAGAGAAGTTTCTGTAGCAGCACAGACCGATAATTCTTCCGAGCCCCTTACTCAACCTGTGCCTTGATTTTAAGAATGTACGTAATGCCTTTGTTGACCTTGCACTTGGGTACTCAGAAACTCAATTCGCCCTAATTGGAAACAATCGACCCCCACCCCACCATTGAAAATTATAACAAAATGGAATGGATTAAATGAGAAAAGATATTTACACTAATATAAATAAAGTATCGTGCATCTAACGCCATGAATTACGAAAAATTCTTTTTATATCCAAATCTGTAAAGAGGGCATAAGAACACGGACCCTCGGAAATGGCGAATGTTCGCCAGAAAAGTAAATAATATTCCGATCGTGGTAAATGGCCACACAATAAGTGGAATCTTTTTATTTCAATATTCACACTTAATATTCTATACTAATTTCTTTTAATGGCGATTAAAATATTGATATGATTGCTTTGTAGTTTTCACTCGTTTTTTTTTATTTTACGATTTTTAAAAAAAGATATTCCTTTTTAATTTTTTTTCTTCAAAAGATATCGACGAAACTGCTAAGTCTACAAATTTTATATTTTAGTACATAATTTATTAATATATTTTTCACTCAAAATTGTGCACAAAACGCGTATTGTTGGCCCTGAATATCAAAAGCCGGACTTCCTGTGTAATGCAGCGCGTACAGGGATTTTTGACATTTTGAGTATTGGGGCTCTCCAGGTAAATACATGTAACACCAATACTACCAAGACCACTCCCCATCGAATCGATGTAAGCATTCATTGAAGCCATCAAAAAAATTAAGGACCACAACAGGTGAGAACAGCTGTGTACTAGATGATTGGTCACTAATTACTGTATATACACAGCCACAGGCGATGACGGGCTTTTACAGGTGTAGATGACGCTAATAACCGTATGCAGTTTTAAGTTATTTTTTGATAATTTGTTAAATAAAAATAAGTACTTTGAAATTAGAAAAAATACTCTTCCGAGTAACCGAGTATCATTTTTAGTATTCGATACTCGGACGTTCGATCGAGTACCGGTTAACAGGATACTCGTTGACATCCCTAGTAATAACAAATTCGACAATTCGTTATATCGAATTCAAAAATATTTTTTGATAGGTCCTAAATGGACTTCCGTAATACTGGACCCTATTGAGATTAAGAATTTTACTAATATTTATTGCGTCAATTCCTTTGTTGGCAAATTGAAGTTTAAGGAACAAATGGGTTGATTGAGCAGTATTCTGGTGGTGGTTTAAAAAGCCTAAATTATTGCACGACCGATGTCCATGACTACGCTTACAGCTCTGAGTATTGCTAAAAAGTCCCATCACATTCAAATTGCTACACTGTGGACTTGAAAGATTCCCAATACTATCGACATTGCCATTGCTACCGTGTCGAAAGCCCGTGCTTAGTTTCCTAAACCAGTATTCTTCTCGTTGTAAACGGAAAGGTGTACTCAATGATTGGCTATTAGTATGATGGTGATTTTTTTTCTAGAATTCTAACTTTCATTGACAAAATAGAATTATTAAATTGCTTGCAGGGAAGCTGCTGGCCTCCGTTGTTAATTTGAAATCAATGGCCCTATACTCTTTTATTAAGTAAACGCTTGATTTCACCAACATAAACCCACAACGGGTACATTATATTCCGTAGACAAAATCGGAAGATTTGCAGTTCAGATTTCCCCAAGTTTTGGTAAAAAGCTGTGTCCAATATGATTACTAGTAAAGGAACAGTTTGCAAGGTGCATTGAATATTGAAGTTTCATCAATTTAGCATTTTTGAATTTGGGATTATTTATCCATGCCGCCGTGCCGAACAATGAGGCAGTTGTCGAAAATATTTTCCAGTTTTTTTTTTCTATGAAGTTAGCAAATTCCTCTCCCCATACTGTGGTAAGTTCAATTTTAAGTATTATTTCCAAGTAGCCTAAAGTGAGGGTTGCATATGTTGGCGCTACCTGAACACTATTAGGAAAAGAAGATCATCCCCTTTGTTCATACATTACACCTTTGCACTTTATTGTTGGAAAAGGAAGTCTTAAAGGGGACACTGCTGAAAATGTGCCTGGATAAAGAAAGGATTTTGACGTGTTGAAAATTGACCCGGGGTTCATTTTTGGAATATTAAACCAGGGATACATTTTCTCCATTGAAGTGCAAAACATGTATTTAGATGCACTAAACTATGACAACAGAAAGAGTAGGCAGTACTATTCGTTATGCTAAGCGATTGTTTTGTTTTGTATAACTGCACTGTCATCAGAGTCCAGGGTAATGTCAAAATGAGATACGTGTACATGGTATTTATATCTGTATTGTAACAATGCTACTCCAGCATGCTAAAAGTTCATGGTGAGATATTTTTGAGCTAGCGCTGCAGATACATTGTATATAAGGATCGCAAGGATTAAACTGAGGTTCTTATTTGTAGAGGAATACTTAAAATATAGATGTCAAATAATCACAAATGTTTGTAGCATTCAATGTTATTTACTGTAAATGATCATGAAAAATATTTTCATCTGATGATTTTCGAATAAAGCATTGATTAAGATAAGATATGCAGTACTATTATTTTCTCTTTGGTTCCCATCTATCTGATTGGCTCAAACTAGATCACATGATCAAGAATAAAACATCTTATAAACTAGAGTTTCTATTTAAACCTTCTAAAAAGCTTATAAACCTGGTGTTTCTAAAACTGGTAAAAATCTTCTATGAAACACAAATAGTGATGATTTCATAATAGTCAGTATACACAGGAAGATTCTTCACCAGTCATGCTAAGTTTGTAATTGTTACGTCATAATGAGCACAATAAAAAATGCCTTATATGAGAAACATGGATTTTTAAGATATTTCTTATTAACTGATATGCAAAAAAAAAAAAAAAAAAATAATAATAAAACACATATAGCTTATTGATTCGGTACAATCCCTAAATATATAGACCCTAGAGAAAGCACATGCTTCCTCTAAGGTCTATATATTCAGGGGTCAAAAGGCTCATCAAAAGACTATATTTGTACAAAATTCTCCAATATCGATTATTATACTGGAATACCTTAAAACCTATGTTTTTAGATATAGAGAGTATTATAGTGAATTTTATATCAATTTTACAAAATACATGAATTGTGACTCTTAGATTTTACCTTCTGGTCTCTTAAAATCAGGAGGAGTCTTTTTTTGGCAGAATGACTGAAGACAGGTTGGAAGACTCAAATAATTTTTCAGGTTTTAGTTAAGAGAGGAGAATAAAACCTGCTCCCCCCACATACACACCATTCCGTTTCATCGGCATGTAACATATCAGTGGAAATCAGAGCCCCTTCGATCCCTCTCCATGATTCTTCATTACATATCAAAGATACTCACATTGATATTTAACTTCCAAGCGTGATCCACAATTGACTTCAGTGAAATTTTCACATTGTTTTGTCCTTTCGGAAAATTGTGATGGATAGTAGCATTCTACAATTCTTGGTGGAAAGCACCCAGGGAAATCATCGTTTTGGTTTGGATTACAATACAACTGACAGCTTTGTGGAAGAGAGGAGTTACCAGTTTTACAATCACCGATATCAGAATGAAACACTGTTCCAGGAGGACACCTGACAACAGTTATATTTCCACTGTCACATCGATAGTAGGCATCACACGCATGGCCTATTCTAAAATAATCTTCCGTTTCCCTCCCAAACACAGGTCTGATATAGTTAAACCGATAAATACCATCAGCTTTTTGCTTGCAAGACGGTAAAAGACCTCCAGGGTACGTTATGGGTACTTCAAAACGATCTCTACACTTTCCCTTATACGGAACTTCCTCGAACAAACGACACGAACCCTCAGCCATCAAGCGCCCTTTGAGGCATATAGTGTATGAGTACATGGAAATTGGTATCATGCCATCTGGTAGTCTGACACATGATTCAGAAAAGCAATATCCACTGGGATCCTTTTCCTTTCGATAGGAGCCTTTGTGAAAAATACACGTTAATAACTTTTTTATATATTGATCTTTTTTTCGAAAGGACCTGTTTTAAGTTTGATCCAAAAGATGTATATCAAAATGTATATAACAATTTATCTTACCTTGAATTGCTTTCTTTTGCAACTTACATTTACCTTTTAGTTCCTTTCTTCCTCCACAGCAGACGTCAGTGAAATTTTCACACTGAAGGGTCCTCTCAGAGAAGAGATCTGGGTATTTACATTCCATCATGTGTTGTTCCATAAAGCTGGGGACAGGTGGGTACGTCTTAGAGCAATTGTAATACAACTGACACTCGCCCGGATGTGGAAATATTAGAGAAGGGTAAACCTTGCATATTTCATTCACAACAATTTCTGAAAATGAGACTAAATTACTTTAGGAATGAACACTTCGCAGGGGCCTAACAGAACCATCTTCTTTATTTTCTGTTATAAAATGTTATCAATAATAGCTCCAGACCGTGACTTCGAATCGCATAAATATACTTGCATTATCATCAAGTAAACAGAACTTGAAAATTAAATTTTAGCTTATATCTTCTAGAGATTTTGGGAGAACACACACATTTAAAACGAATCAAGTCAAAAGTTTTCTAACTTTCCCACTAAGATGATATCAAGACGAACGGTCTACTCGGACACGTCTGACAGGTATGACTTGAATTGACCAATTAAGCCTTTCCTTCTGTTGATTGAAATTTAACACAAAACTAAGATGACGCAGATCTCTGATTTTTATAGGCCATAATCACTTTTGAAGACAAAGAGTTCTACAAACAAAAATTTAATTAACTTTGTTTTCAAACTATACCCAAAATACCAAATTTAGAGTAAGCTGTTTTTAAAGTACATTTTTTATTTAAAAAGTTGATTATTATCCCCAATCAAACCCCCAAAAAACTAACATCATGCTATCTTTGTCAGTTAAACAGATTGAAACAAACATAAAATAGGGACAAAAAGTTCAGAAGTTGACACTGATAAATTCAGAACATAATAAACTTGGAATCTTGTCATTTTACCTACTCTTTTGCTGTTCCTTGGCTACTATGTTTTTTACTGAGAATTGTACGGATAAGCTGATAAGCTATACATGTATATGAATTAAAAGATATAATAAAGGATTCGATATTTACTCATTCAAAGGGAGGCTTGGCTGTGTACCTGGTAAGTCATTTACAGGACATGTAGGTTATATACTGTAAACGTACTTTGTGAGAGAGAGAGAGAGAGAACTGGGCGGAGCTTGGATCAATCTCGTGAATTCACGGAATCATGTAAATATAAGGAATAACTGTCAGGTTCTTTGGTTTTATGATGATGATCAAGCAATTGGCTTACGTGATAATTCTATGCATAAACGCCTTTGGTGTTATTCCTTAAAAAATTGATAGCATGTGTAGATATCTTTGTTCAAAATCAAGGATTTCTGCAAAAACAACTGTTTTTAAACCTTTATGAAGGATTCAAAAAATACTTTTGAAATGATATAAGATAATATAACTTTATCTTAGAATACCTTACCTGGATGAGCTGTCAGAGAGGGAAGCAATCTGGTCAAGATTTGGAGAACTTTCTGTTCTCCTGAGGCATTTTGGTGTGGTGGATGATCCTGAATTAAGAAAGCTTCTGTAGAGTAACAGAAAAGAAATAAGGCCGAACTCAGTGTTTTCAATGTAATTTGCATGACCGTTTCCTTTTGTGTAGGAAATGTTTTAAAATGAAACCATTCTTTAAAATTGTGTAATTTTATCTAAGAAGTGCGCTGAATCCTAAATATCTATGTAAAACTAGTATTCTAGCATATTAAATGTTTGTTTGCTTGCACATCCCTCTGTAGTTAAGAGGGCATGCATAACGACATACCGGTAGCACAGCGCCATATCTTTCCATACAGAAATTATACATAAAGGCCGTGCTTTGGAGGCAATCGCAATCCCCTTTTAAAAAAGCCGAAAATATCATAATTTCATTATTCATCTCTTCCTAGAAATGCTGCTTGATCTGTGTATTTAATACTGAGTATTGAAACTTTCTGAATGAAGAGAAGCTTTCAAAGTGGTACCCATATGTACAATAATTTTGAGCATAGGGGAGGATGTTTCCCTCCTAGATCTTCTTCAGGACTAGACACCTAGTGGTTGCCCTGTGCAAGAGGTTTTTATAATTTTAAAGGAGACACTCAAGAGAAAATATGATTATGTTAAAACAAAACACCTAATTACTTGGTTTGAGTACAGTTCATCATATAATCTACCTTGGTTACATATTTTATATGTATTTATAGATAAAACGGAGATTCAAAAGTATAACTCATGATTGAGAATTATGAAGTTAAACGAGACTTACCTGGAGGGTGAAGTTTGACTGTAATTTTTCCTCCATTGAGAGACGTATGGATCAAATGAGATGAAGTTCAAGGTCACGTAATCATAATTCAGAGGAGTAGTAATAAATATTGGGGCATCAAGTTAACACAATCATAGGGTGGGACTAGGAATTAAAACTTTTTAGGGCTGGGCATTTGATCCCTACGTCTCTCAATGGAGGAAAAATTTCAGTCAAACTTCACCTTCCAGGTAAGTCTCGTTTAACTTCATAATTTTTCCCCATTGAGAGCCTCAGTCCCAAACGAGACTTCAGAGTTGATGACACAATAATAAATACATCACAAAACCATTATTAACATCTTAAATCAGTCCCAAACAAATGTTTGAATTAACTTTATTTTTTCCAAGTCAGATCAATGAACATATTAACATACTAGTATATAATATGCTACAAGTTATCCTCATGAAAATTGTCCAACAAAGCATTGCTGAATTCACTACACAGTTTATCTGGTTTATCATAAAATTTTCTAAAGGTACTGTCACTTGTCCAACCTGCTGTTCTAAGAATTGTAGCAACAGACACCTTAGCTTTTGCTGCAGCAATAGTTGCTGCTGATCGAGTACTATGCGGTAAAAAACGGTTCATGACTATTCCAGCATTTGTCATAACTGACTTGATCCAGCGACCAACAGTATCCACAGAAATCGAATTGTGAGGCTTTTGGGTACTTATAAACAGTGTACATTCTGAACCTCTCAATTTTTCAGTTCTATGAATATATTCCCTATATACATGCACTATACATAAATCTGTATCATTTGGATAAGCAACAATAGAAATTTCATCTAAATGATGCCCTGGTCTTGATTGCTTCAGCAAGTCACCATATCTAATGATTAACATATTATCTCTTACAGAAATATTTCTAACATCTAATAGATGTAAACCTTGTTTTCGTTGTCCAGATAATAAAGCTAGTAACATTGCCAATTTCTTTGACAACTGAAACAAAGACAAATCCTGTACAGGAGACAGTGTCTTAAGATATCCTAAAACTTTATTTAAATCCCATGTAAAATGATATGTTGGGTAAAGTTGGTCTTGACAAAAATACACACTTCATAAAACGTTTAACTAAAATATGATCACCAAGTTTCATACTACAGTGCCCCAAAAGAGACAAAAATGAACTTAACGAGCTTCTTGCCGTATTTAAAGCACTATAACCAAGATTTTTCTTATACAGATCTGTAAGAAATTCTAAAACTTAATTAACATCTGCTTTAAATGGATCACTCTGTTTTTCACAACAAAACTGCAACCATTTTTGTTGATAACCCCTATACTGTCTCTTTGTGGATTCCCGCCAAGATCCGCAGATAATATTGACAGTGTCTTATGGTAACTTTCTACTATACAAGCATTGCCGAACAAACTGAACGCACCCATCTTCATCTTTGTCAAAGGATGTCGTCGTTCTGGATCCTTTGGCAAGAGGATCTCTGTTTTCGGAAGAAGATAACACGGACATGCAACTTGATGCATCAGCTGCGGAAACCATGCTGTCTTCCACACTGGAGCTATCAACAGAGCAAACTTCACTTCTTCCTCCTTGATTTTCTTCAATACACTGCTTATGACACTAAAAGGAGGAAATATTTCTCCAGAGTGTGCAAAAGCATCAACTCCTACAGCATTTGGGTCTGGTGTATATGAATAATATTTCTCTAACTGTTGATTGTCCTTAGATGCAAATAAATCTATATCACAATTTCCACACAGATTTGTCAGTTTATTAAAAACCACTTCATCTAACTTCCATTCCATGTCTACATTATGGCGAGATAACGAATCAGCTATAATGTTTGTTGCACCCTGGACATGTTCTGCACTAAGTCAGATGTTTCTATCTATACACCAAATCTATAATTCACGAGCTAGTTCATTCAATGTTGAGATCTTGCCCCTTCCTTGTTAACATATGAAACAGCAACTGAATTGTCCATACAAAGTCTAACATGGGAGTCTCTAATATTCATTGTCCATACAAAGTCTAACATGGGAGTCTCTAATATTCTCTCCCAACCCTTTTAGAGTATAAAAACCAGCCAAAAGCTCTAAATAGTTAATGTGTAACTCTACAAATATTCTTGTCCCATAACCCACTAATTGCTTCACCTGAATCTTCATTAACTCTACCCCATCCAAACTTGGAACTATCACTTTTGAAAAGAAATTTTGGAGAGTTTCTAGTTAATGATTTAAAAGATTTACACACATTCAGGGACCACCAGTTTAGTAATGTCCTACTCTGATGAGAAATAGTCATATGGGCTTCAAAATTACCTCGATTAAGTTTTAAAGCCAAGTCTTTTTCAATTTCTAGGGTCTTATAATAATTAAAGTCTAGCATATTCTACCCCTGGTTCAGAGGCTACAAACATGCCTACAAGCTGTGCCACCTGTTTTATTGTCACTTCATTCTGATTCAAACCATATCACAGAAATCTTTAATAGATTGTGCTTTGTCTGGTGTAAGTCTAACAGTCATTGTAACCGAATCTAATAAAAATCCCCAAAAGACAACATTCTGGCTTGCATAAAACTGAGATTTGTCTGGATGAGTGGTAAATTCAAGACTATCCAAGGACTTAACAGTGTCTCTTAAATTAACTTCACACTCATTTTTTGTATTGCCCAATAACATAACATCATCTATGTAATGACCAAATTTCCTAAGTTCAGAAAAAAACAGGCTTCATGATTTTAGTAAAAATACGTGGAGCACTTGCTAGTCCCATTGGTAAACAGGTAAACTGATATGTTTTACTTTCCCACTTGAACCTAAGATATTGTCTACAACATTCATGAATTTTCACAGAATAATAAGCATCTTTGATATCAAGTGAACTAAACCAACAATTTGGTTCAATTAAAGATAATGCGGACCTTAAGGTCTCCATCTTGAAATGATTATTGTCAACAAATATAAACTCATTTAAAAATTTTTAAATTCAGAATTATTCTAAAAGACCCATCTTTCTTGGGACGCAGAAACATATTTGAATAAAAAGAATTCTCACATAAATTCTGATTCACATGAACCCTTTCCACAATTTTCTTCTTCAAAAACTTTTCTACTTCTCTGTGAGCTGCTTCATATTCAATTTCAGAAAATTTTAGGGAATTTGGTACATGAAATTGAAAAGGTTCATATTTGAATTCTATCTTATAACCTTTAACTACATCAAGAATCCAACTATCATGATTCAATCTACACCAATTGTGTAAAAAAAATTTGATTTTGCCTGCAGTAAAATTTTCAGGTGTGTTCTTCAATACAAATTGATCTACATTTGTACAAATATTAGACATACTAACATCATGTGTAACTACTGATTTGACTCCCACTTCTTTTTCTTGTTGAAACTGAACTGTTTGGCCAAAAAATTGTTCTTTCCAGCCCCATGCCTTGGCTTCTTCCCGTAGCTATGGGAGAGTTTGGGGATCCTGTATTTCCCACCATAATCTTTGTTCGATATCTTTTGCGCAAGTTTCTTTGCCTCTAGGACATTCTTCACTTGACTGCCCAAGTCGTCTCCAAATAAATTTTCTGATGAGCTCTCTGCGGAACATAAACTAACAAAATGTTTGTTTTTCTCAGGCTGGATAATTTGTTCCCGCCTCTTGTAAGACAAGTTATGTTGTTTGTATATGTTGTTCAACGTCCCTCTCGAGAATTTTTCACTCATATGGAGACGCCACCACTTGCCGGTGGAGAGCTGCAAATTTTGTCCTATACTCGGCACTTACGGCATTTGAGCAGTGAGGGATCTTTTTCGTGCCAGCACCTACTGCGACAAGGGACCTCGGTTTATACGGACTCATCCGAAGGACCGATCTCCACATCCCACAGTGGGATTCGAACCCGCGACGTAAGGATCAACTCCTTACGCCGCGACTCTAGAGCAGACGCTCTAACCACTGCGCCACGCGGGCGACAAGACAAGTTATGGAAAACACATTTCTGAAACTTCAAGATGTCACCACACAGCTGTTTTGCCTTCTTCACATCAACCAACCCTTTTTTCGAGTTGCAATTAATGAGCATATCAAACAGTCTCAATGTCGGAATCATTGCTTTTCCTATAAGATTCTGGGTAGTCTGTAATTTAATGTCACTTGTTCTGTTTTTGGATGACATGTTTTCCCATATGACTTTGCTTTTGGTGCAGAAACATTGTTAATGTTTTTTGGCCTATCATACTTGTTGGAGATTTCTTTAATTTTCTCTGAGTTAGTTTTCGTCAGGAACGTTTTCGCCATTATCTTTGCCAGTTTAGAACTTAACGGCTCGCTTGTCTTGTCTTCATCACCGAAAAATTCTGACAGTTCATTAAGAGCAGAGACTTCATCATCATCTGATAAACCATGAATACTATCGTCTCCCTCAGTAAGGGAATTGAGTGCGTCATCGGCAGGCATCCGATTTATCTGAATTCTCTTCATCAGATTCATCATCGCTAAGTTCGTGAGAAGGCCGATTACAAACTTTAGACAGTTTTGTTTTCTTGCGAGGTGGCGAACTACTCTTGTTCAGTCCGCGTTTCCTCGAAAAGTCCGGACTTGTATCCACTGAGGACCGATCAGATTTCAAAGCAATAAGTTTTTTTTGAACTAATGACATAGTTTTTTGACATATCTGCAAAGTTACGCATAAACATGTCAAACATACCATTCACAGAATTATTACTCTGCATGGCAACTGTTGTCGAATTCGACTTCGATTGCATCGTGTGATCATTACGAACAGCATCCTCGTCAACTTGATCTACGAAGTCCACCAGCCCATTAGCCATGACGATAAAGAAAGAATACAGTGAAAATCTGATTCTTATTAAATGCTAAGACCACACCACACATAGGCGTCGGAAGGGGGGAGGGGGGGGGGGGTAGGGGGGCTTAGCCTCCCCCCCCCCCACTTTTTTTTGCAAAGATAGACATAACATAGGCATTGAAAATTGGGGCTTATCTTTTTTCGTTGGTTTAGCCCCCCCCCCCCCCACTTTCAATTAGCCACCCCACTTTCAATTTGCTTCCGACGCCTATGCCACATGGCATGAAAAAGCAAATGGCGCAAGGGGCTAACAGTCCCTGCATCAGTGACGTCACTGAACAAGTACTGCACATCGTGATCAACACGTGTGTGAAACAAAATGTGCAACGCTATAATATTCCCACATGGGAAAAAGCGCAAAAGAACACGTGTTCTGAATAGCGATATTGCTAAAATCCACCTGTTACAAAACCAGTGAAAAATTTAATTGATAAAATCCGAAAAGAAGGGCCTAACATAACTCGCGTCTGAACTATGAAAAGACACAAACTTCTATGATTACGTGGCCTTGAACTTCATCTCATTTGAGACTAAGGCTCTCAATGGGGAAAAACTTTATTGTGATTGACATATTCGTTTGAAATTCATAGCCATACTTCATAGAATGTTTTGCTCATTGGTTTCAGAAAACAATGACCATAACCCTTAGATTTTTTTGAACTACTCTTAAAGAACACCAGAAAGAGATGATAAGTTTCGATTGAAAAATCTGTACTTATATAGCTCCTTAAAAGCATGTGCATGATGTTTATAATAAAAGGTATCATCCGCCAAATGCTAGCGTTCCAAGGTATTAAATGAATCTGGAAGAGAATGAACGTATCAGGTTTCATGAATTATTTATCTTTAAAGTTTTGCAGTTAACATCAATGCAAACTTTTACATGTATTCTATGGTAATTACAACCTTCCTGTATGTACTGTATTTCATTTTAAAATAAAGCTGCCCAGTTTTTATTTCTTTTGGGGGTACAAAATCTCCATTACTAAAAAAAAGAAAACTTAGATTGACACTCAGATGTATTTATTTATTTTTTTCTACAAAGATTTGGTGTGTAATTTATTTTTTACTTGTGATAATGAAGTTTTAAGTAGTTTGAAGTAGATAAATGCCAAGCTTAAGACTCTTGAAAGTTTAGAATCATTTAAGGAGCTTAACTTTTCTGGAAGAAATGCTGAGAATGTATGATTTTTTTCTTATAGAGAACCACCAAATAAAGAGCCTTCACAGACTTCAAGATTAAAGTGTGTACATGTCCGACGGAGGCATTCGGTAGTGAATAGTTTCAAAAGTGTATACTGGGACTTAACATTCAACGGGGCTGTGGTAGAGTCTATACAAGATGAAGACTTCTTAAACAGGTCGAGGAATCTACCATATATGGATATTGTTGTCATTGCGCACAGAGGTACTTACAGCGAGCAATCGTCCAATCCAATGAATGAGCCGAAAAGCATGATGGTCTACTACATGATTATGTTTTACTACAAGCACGTGGGTCAGGCAAATTTAGGACGCGATTTCAAATGACTGCGGGAAAGTCAACTAATAATTATTTTTAATGTTTTTGTGAAAAACACGAAGAATAGGTTCTAATTAAGATTTTCCATGCTCACATTCACAAACAAAGTCAATTTTCCGTGTTAAATAGTACGTTGAAATACCGCTCACAAAGTCTTCACAAGTAAATAAGAACCCAGATTTTATAACTTGACATTCGTAAATTTGCCATGCTACTGGTGTTATTCGTTGTTACTTTGTTATTTGTTTACTAGAAATTAAAAGTTAATGCAGTTATAAAAAACGTAAGTCTATTGCTGTACGGTATTTTAATTCTCATGTACATTGATCATAGATCGTGTATTGAGTAGCATATATATCGATGTTGTATACGTAGTAAACAATGACAATACGTGAGTACACCTGAGTCGATTTGTTTTGGACCAAGGAATAGTCACGTGAAATTCATACTGACTGATAGTACAGCACGGGAAAAACTGCCAGGCTATTGTCAACAAATGGACTTATACAATGGAGTGGAGAAAATCCAAATTTTACTGTTGTAAAACATTTGTATGTAAATGTGAGCATGGAACTAGTAGATAATGATGTGCATATTATATTAAGTGTGTAAAATGCTTGGAAAATGCATTATGTCTCTTCGAGAGCGATTTCAAAAACTGGCCTTTTCGAAACGTACATGTAGTATTTTTTGTAGTAACCCATAATGCAACTCATTTAGCTGATTGGTCAGTTTGCCACTCACGTTGGGTGCCTCATTTACCATGTAAATTTATTCTGACGTCAAAGAAAATAGTTTCCTCAGCCTGTTAAAGCATCAAAATGTACAATGATCTGTCTGAACCAAAAAAAGAACTGACTTTCTAATAAAAAAAAACCCATTCAAATATGACGCTAGGATTGGCTCAAAGACATGCTTGTATTACCCAAAGTGTGAAACAAGTCTAAACAAACTAAAAAGAAAACAAAATCCAGCATTGAGGCTTAATTGTGTTCAGTCTTGTAGATATATTAGGGGGAAATGAAAAGGGGGAAAAGGGGAAAAATCTAAAGTCTCACAACTGATTTAGGAAACAACCCTCAAGGTTTGTCATGAGACCTTTACAGTTGAAGCCTGCAGTCTCAAGAAATTGCAGTCAGATTTTAAATTCTTCCCAAATTGTTTTTTTCTTCATAACTTCTGATAAATTTATATACCTGTAATTATATCTAAAATTCTCCTCTTGAACAGTGTGCATGTAAGACTTGTGAAATTTTAACATTTCACCTTGTAAGTACATTGTATTGCAAAGAATTATCAACTACATGTACATGATTTTTTTCTCAGGTAGAAATGCATTTCTGTATACGTAAGTATCACGAAAACACATATATTTATTATAAGGTTATTGTCACCCGCTTTCGCGAAAGCTAGGGGACATTAAATCTCATTCGTCTGTCAGTCTGTCTCAAAAACTTTAACCTTGGTTATAACTTTTGAATGAGAAGAGATAGGTAAGTTTGATCTACTTTTCAAAAAATTTAACATTACTTTAAATTGGTCATAAAATTTGAATGAGAAAAGATGGGGCTTTCATATTATACATGTATATTACCTGAGACAAGACCTATTTAAATATAATATGACTTTTGACCCTCTTATCTTGACCTTGAAGTTTGAAATACTTTTCAAAAATTTTATTTTTGCTTATAACTTTTGATAGGGAAAAAAATAGGGCTTTCATTTTTGACATGTGCATCACCTGTGACAAGATGTTTCCGAGCATGCTATGATTTTTTACCCTTGACCTTCATGTTTGACCTAATTTTCAAAATAATTAACTTTGGTGATTACTTTTGATTGAAATATGATACGACGTTCATATTTGACAAGTGCATTACCTGTGGCAAAATGTTTACGATGTTCTATAATATTTGACCTGTAACCTTGACCTTATTTTCAAACATTTTATCAGTGTTGCTTACTTTTGAAAGAGCGAAGATAGGGCATTCTTATTTGACACGTGACAAGCATTTCCAAATGTTCTATGATTTTTAACCCCATAACCTTGACGTTAATTTTCTAAAATTTTAACATTGCTGATAAATTTCCATTGAGAGTAGATATGGCATTTAAATCTGACATGTGCATTATCTGTTTCAAGACCTTTCCGATTGTAAACTCTGGTTTTTGACCTCGTGACCCTGACTTTAAAATTTAATCCTCAGTCTTTTTTTTCAATTAATTTAACATTTGTAATACCTTTTGAATGGGAGAAGATATGGCTTTCATATTATGTATTATGATATTTGACTTCATGACTTTGATCTTGAAGTTTGAAATATTTTTGAGAAGCTATAATCTTTGCCATAATTGTTATTAATTCAATGATTTATGTCTTTTTTATATGAAGACAAGGCACACAAACAAGAAAGTTACATTATGCCATAAATAATGGCATCCCATCCACTAAGACACCGAAAGCGAGGGACCACAATTCTTTGAATTTGCTTGTTTCCCATTGCAAGTAATAAAAAAAATAATACATAAGGGACACATTATATCAATCTTTATTATTCATTTCACTTGTATACATGTAGGTGTGGGTAATGTACAGTCTAGGGTTAATTTAAAAGCTGTATTAATCAGTCGGTTGAATTTCAATTTTGATAAATATGTAAATTGTTATAAGATATTCAATAGGGCTGGGTGCATCAATAGACATACTGTTGATTCTCAAATCCAGACCTACCTGTATTTATGTATTGTCCATATATCTTGATACTTTACAACTTATACGTTTTTTTCCAGTGTAGAAGAAAAGGCCATGGTGGTGGTGATACTTTATCACTAAGCATGATTTGTTTGCTGATTTGAAATTCACAGCTACATTGTTTTTTCGTGTTCTATTTGTTTTTGTGGTGTCGTTCATCTACAGTATCTATCTTTCATCGAACTTTAACATGCAGCATTTGAAGAACACCTGCCACTATTTTTGTCAAAATAAGTGTGATCAGGACATTTGATCGCTGTGGCGTTCCCGCTGTCACATCTATAGTATGCATCGCATGGTCTCGTTATGAACTGGTAACTGCCATCTGGTCTTCCGGTACAGTCCGGAAGTAGTCCTACTCCCTGTAGATCAGATGCCGGTATAGCAAACCTTTGTGTGCATGAACCATTGTAAGGGTAGGTTTGTTCAAACCATACTGGGTCAAATGAACACTGACCTTCTTCCACTAACCTATTTTGATAGCATCGAATAAATGCTTTTTGTGAGAAGGAGGAAGGGTGTTTAAATAGACCATTAGGTAGACGCAAACAAGCTTTTGGGTGATCATAAGAGCAGTGCCCGCCATTTCGGTAAAGGTATGAAATGTACCAGTAGTTACCTGAAAAAAAAATGATTTGGTAAATATAGTCAAATAATTTATATTAATCTTCACAATTTAACTGTATTTGATTTACTCAATAAATTTTGGAGTAGAGGAACCTTTAGATTAGATGGCTTTTGAAATAATGTACCTTCACAACTGCAGACTTTAGACCTAATAGACATGCTATATATCAATCTCTACCCAGAGTTATCGTTCCTGCTTCGCTCCACTAACTGTTGTTGTAGCGTAGCGTAATACGCCCTCTGGTGAGAGCTTGGCTATATATAGTATTAGCATTCCTGATAATCGGAATTAATCAACTTACCTGACTTCAATATCTCATGTTTTGTTACAATTTTTGTATGACATTGGTCCAAACAGCAATGTGTGTATGGATTTAGGGTCAGAAGAAACTTTCCTCAATAATGTATAATGTTTTCCAAGAATTTGTGATTGAAGTATTTACTTTAAGAAGTTTCCTCACGAAAAATCGAGGTACATTACTAGTCATTGGTGCAAGGTTCCGGAGGATGGTATTTCCTCTATAATCTTATCAAAAATATTATAACATTTTGGTTCATATACTTTTGCAGACATTTTGAAATGTTTAGAAATCAGAAAATAATTATACCTACAAATATTTTTGGTTAATTACGATGAGTTAAAAAAAAAAAAACAACAGATATTCGAGGAACCTTAAAAAAATAGATTTAGCTCTCTCTGTAATATATATTAGGAGATGACTCCTGCTAGATCCGCAGATATAAATCCCTAAGGATAGGACAGTCTGTGCAATCTGTGAATTTCAACAAAGTACTAATTCGTCCGAACAAAATATATAATTCATCCAAATGAATTTATTTGTTTGAACGAATTTCTTATTCGTCCAAATAAATATGTTCGTCCAAACAAATATCTAGTTTGTCCGAACAAATTTCTAATTTGTCTAGAACAAATATAAAATTCGTCCGAACAAATATCTAATATCTATTTTTCAAATATCTATTTGTCCGAACGATTTCTAGGTCATCTATTGCCGTCCCTTTTTTTGTCTCTCGTCGTTCGTCGTGCGTTAATACTTGAACAACTTCGTCTTTGAAACCGCTGAACCAATTACAACCAATTTTGGCATATAGCATCTATGGGTAAAGGGGAACACAAAATGTGAATTTCCTGGTTCCTGCCTACCTAGTGTCTGAGGGTGGAACTAAATCTATCAAAATTCATACAATCTTTAAAAATCTTTACTCCTTGACATCAAGAAGTCAGACTGTTGGCAGGATTGTAACAGGTCGAAGCCACTAAATTTTCTGATGTCCGCATATATTTGCAATGTTAAATCAGCTATCCGTTTACTTTGTCGAATGACCAATCAGCTGAATGAGTTGCAATGCATTATGGGCTACTACAAATTTTAGTACGAACAGTGTATTGAAAAAATGAATAGCAATTAATTTTGATTTTCATTTGGAAACTCATTTTCCATTCTTTTTCGATAATTATGAAATAGATATTGAAATGGTGTATGATCTTTCATATCTATGCTCACATGTACAAAATTTGGTTTATCAAGCCTTATATGAACTTGTTTAAATATGGCGTAAAATATTGTTCAAAGAGACGTGCATTTGTGTGTAGAACAAGCAATGAGTGTGTTTCTCACGTGGTTCTAGAGAGCAAAGAAGAAAACATAAATTGAAAGAATGCGACTTGATGTTTTTTAATGGTAATTTACAAAATGTTTAGAATATAAAGCCTTTTTCTTGGTAATAGTATTATGAACATATATATGCCAATGCCCTTTTTAACAAATGATACTCATTTGCGACTAAAAATGCAATTTTTTGATTTTCATAAGAGTATCAGGCGTGAAGAAATAATGGAAAAAAATCTTAATGCTTTTTGTTGACAAACAACAAAAAAACGTATTTTTCTGTCTTTGAGTGCATTTGTGCATCTACATATATCTATTCATGTATGTCGAAAACAAGATCTTGTATCTAAGATATTTTTCTTAGATCTAAACGTGTGCAATATTTGTTTTACTACTCATTATCTTCAAAATGTAATGCATACATCAACGAATTAAGACGGTATTTGACACAACCATTAATCATCTAAAACAACTCCAATATCCAGTGTGAGTATGAAACATTGTCTATGGTATACAATCTTTTAATTTCAGCCGAATGAAGTGAAAAAGAATTAATACATTTTTTCTGATGACCAACTAAATATTTTATGCACTATAAGGACGAAAACCACATGTAGCTGATAAATCGTAAACACGTAGTAGACCGTCATGCTTTGCGACTCGTTCATTAAATTGGAGAATGGGTTTTACGAAAATATCTTCACGTGATGAAAAATGCCTTCCATAAAAGGAAAGGTATTTTACCCAACCTGTGTAATAAGCATTATAAGTATTGAGAACTCTACTAAAATTGAAAAATTCATGGCCCAAGGGTCAGAGGTTCTGGTGCTAGGGCGGGCTATATAGATCATACAGTGAAAGGTCCTTATTTCTTTGAAAATCCCCTCTATTCCTAGGTATTAATCAAACTAATAGCACCGTTATGATGTGCAAGGGTGCCTCTTCCAAAATTGTGAATTTCATGGCCCCTGGGTCAGGGGTTCTGGTGTTAGGGCGGGGTTCTATAAATTATATAATGAAAATGTATTAAATTTTTGAAAATCTTCTCTGCTCTTGGGTACTAGTATTTGGCAGACATACTAAACATATGGTTATAATGAGCAAGGGTGTCTCTTCTAAAGTTGCGAAATTCATGACCCCAGGGTCAGGGGTTCTGGTAAAAAGGGGGGGGGGCTTAATTGATTATATAGTGAAAAGTGAAAATTGGACAAAAGGCCCAGGGGCCTTAACAGTTACCTGAGTATAATGTGATATTGTAAAGATTCCATAGATTGACTTTAAAATAAAAGAAAACAAATAGATGAAGATTAAAAATTTTGTTGCCCAAATGCAAAAGAAATATGATGATCAGGATCAACGAAATAATTAATCAAGTACTAAGTAACAACTCATTTTGTTGTTCTACTTTCCCCCGTTTATCACTATCACCATGCATATTAAACAAAACAATAGTGCTTCAGAGCTATTAATAACCCCACATTATTACCTCTCACGTTGGCCTCTCTTTGTCTTTAAAGAACATTTATAAGATATGTTATTATTGTCTCATTTTTATTTGTGTATTATTTGCAATTCTAGCTGATATTTTAAACTCTGAAAATACTTTTTGTATCAGACAATAACAAATCCTGTATAATTTTCTTATTCTATTAATCTTTCAAATACATTATTTACAGTGTTTAATTATCATAGATGAAAACCAAAGAGGAATAATTTTTCTCCGTAAAATACAAATTAATAGAGTCCTGGCCTGCACCAAAAAAACTTGACCAAGTGGTCCAGAAAAAATCTGACAAAATACCCTTGCTTTTTACAAGTTTTACTCTGTTTGCCTCCTAGATGCCCAGGAGCAGAGAAGATTTTCAGAAAAATAATGCACTTTTGCTATAGATTCAAAACAGTTTTAGTGTTAGGGTGAGGGATATTAAATTATGGCCCCAGGTGTCTACACACAAGTAGACTACTAGGTAATCAAGGCATTGTGTTTATTGTTTTTTGATGTTTTATGGTGTTCTTAGGTTGCAAAATGGAATACTTTGCATACATGTTCTGATACATTTTTGTTTTGTTTGAGTAAATATGACACAGGCTTAAAATTGTCATAGTAATTCTGGAAAACTCATGCTTAATGGAAACTCAAACCCCTTGCATCTCAAAGATGCGTAATTGCATATTTAAACAAGCTAGTTCAGAGAATTTGTGTCCCCCGCTTAGGGAATAAAGAAGAGCATGCGCAGTTCGGTCGGACCCCCCCCCCCCCCGGATTTGTAGAATTATTAAATGTATACATGTATATTGAAGGAAATAGAAAATGCCAATATGGATATAAAGATTTGAATGCTTATTCTTTAATATGTGTATAGAAGATTCTTTTTATATAGAATATTTATCACACTGTAATAATCATTTTATGAGTTTGTACACGCCAGACGTCATAACTTTTTCATTTCACATGTTGAATACTATCATTCAGGTCGCCCGCGTGGCGCAGTGGTTAGAGCGTTCGCTCTAGAGTCGCGGCGTAATGAGTCGATCCTTACGTTGCGGGTTCGAATCCCACTGTGGGACGTGGAGACCGGTCCTTTGGATGAGACTGTATAAACCGAGATCCCGTGTCACAGTAGGTGTTGGCACGAAAAAGATCCCTCACTGCTCAATGGCCGTAAGTGCCGAGTATAGGACAAAATTTGCAGCTCTCCACCGGCAAGTGGTGGCGTCTCCATATGAGTGAATAATTCTCAAGACGGACGTTAAACAACATACAAACAAACAAAAAACTATCATTTAGTAAATCAAAAAAAAAAAAAAAAATCGTCTGGAATTTGAACCCGGTACCTCCCGCTTGCTAAGCAAGAATCATACCCCTAGACCACATAGGCACTTAATTATACGGCAAATTAAATGCAAACATTAGATCACATATAATATTTTTATTCACGTTCGATATTGTCAAATTTTACACAATACATGGTGTCTATTTTAGCCTTTACTAAACAGTTCTAATAGATGTAATTAGAGTGTAAAGTCCGCCGACAACCTGCGTTATACGTAATAACTCTCCACATGCTCCTGTGCTAAAAATAGTGCCAAGCGACTTTAATACAATAAATAAAAAAAAGGGGCGGGACACCTTGAGAGGGGCGAGAGAGGCCACAAGGAGTTATGGTATAAAATTTCATTGCAAAACCTCAAAAGCTTCTTGAGATATCGCCCGAAAATGAAAGTGTTACACACGGAGTGTATGAATTTACGACCTTGAACTTTGCCCTTTTGACCTCAAAATCAATAGGGGTCTTTCTTAGGCCACAGGGAGTTGTTATGTAAAATTTCATTGCAAAAGCTCAAAAGATTCTCGAGATATCGCGCAGAAACGAAAGTGTTAAAACAGACAGAATTTATGACCTTGACCTTTGACCTTTTGACCTCAAAAAACCTCTTCTTTAGGCGATAGGGAGTTGCTATGCAAAATTTCATTGCGAAAGCTCAAAGGGTTCTTGAGATATCGTGCGGAAACGAGAGTGTTACAGACGGACATAAATACAGACGGACGGAAGGACGGACAGACAGACCCAAATTAATTTCCCCCACTTTCAATGAAAGCAGGGGACAAAAAGTTACTTACAGTAATATTTAATTTCCGTGCGTGATCCACAATTTACTTCAGTAAAATTCTCACATTGTTTTGTTCTCTCTGAAAACTGTAACGGTGGGGGACATTCTGCAATTCTCGGTGGAAAACATCCATTAAACTTTTTCGACCTATATGGATTACAATACAATTGGCAATATTCGGGAAGAGAAGAATTACCAAATTTACAAACACCGACATCGGAGTGGAACACTGTCCCATTAGGGCACCTGACAACAGTTATATTACCACTGTCACATCTATAGTAGGCATCACAAACATGACCTATTCTAATGTAATCTCCAAAATTCATTACTGAACTGTCACCAATAAATCGATAAATGCCATCAACTTTTTTTTCGCACGACGGTAAAAGACCTCCATTATGCTCCGATTTAGGTACCTCTAACCGACTTGTGCATTTTCCCTTATAGGGTAATTCCTCAGTGTCACAAGATCCCACACCCAGCAGGCGTTCTTTGAGACATATCATATACGAGTTCCATGTTGTGCCTATCATGCCATCTAGTTTTCCTACACATGATGGAGAAAAGCATTGCCCTCTGGTTTTTTCCATCCGATATGAGCCTTTAATGTATAGAAAAAGTACGTTTAGCACAGAAATTTGTTATAGATTATCTAAACATGGATCTTTTTCTTTAGAACCACTTGTTTTAATTACACTGCATATTCCACAACAGAGCGTACGATACACATACAATATATATATAAAATTTTATTATTTTTTGGCATTTGAAATGATGTAAATTGAATTACTTTAAATGCATCTTACATTTGTCTTTAATTTCCTGTCTTGCACCACAGCAGACGTCAGTAAAATTTTCACACTGAAGAGTTCTCTCAGAGAAGAGATCTGGGTATGTACATTCCATCATGTGTTGTTCCATATTGCTTGGGACAGGTGAGTACGTCATAGAACAATTATAGTACAACTGACACTCACCCAGATGTGGAAAGATGAGAGAAGGGTAAGCCTTGCAAATCTCATTCACAACAATTTCTGAAAAATAAAAATGATTGGTTGTATAGTGTAAATACTCCAGGAAGGATCATTTCGAGAGCACTTGGCAGAGGCCTGTAAGAAACGTATTACCTACTTCTTCTTATAGAACATTATCAATATCAGCTCTGGGCTGTGACTTTGAGATCGCGATAAAATACTTTCATGTTTGTCGAGATAATAAATGAAAATCAAAATTTTAGGTCACCTAATGTTTTACTTAAACAAAGGCATTTAATACATATCAAATCAAGAACTTTCTGGCTTTCGCACTAAGGTCTTATCTAGAGCAGTCTGCTAGAACTCGTCTATCATGTAAGAATTTATAAACCAACTGAATTGCTCCTTTTTTTATCCAACCTAACAGAAACAAAATATTTAATTTTTGTTTGTAATACAAACGCTCACCATCAAGCAAAGTAAAAATACCAAATACTAGATGAGACATTTCCTAAAGGATTTAAAAAAAATCACCCTTTTAAATTAAACACACACACACACACACACACACACACACACACACACACACAAATCATGCTATCATTCTTGGTTAATTGCATTGGATTCAACTTTTATCAGTGTTAAAGAATTACAGAAATGGATACTCACATTACTTACAATTTTTTATAGTTGGAAATGGAATTTATTTCACGTGTGGGTTTAGCATTATATATATATATTCATGATTGCGAATGAAAATATTAAAAACAAGAGGCGGGCTAATTGCAAAGGCCTTGAAGGTCACCTGAGTTATAACAGAACAATTTAGAGGATCCATGGAGTATAAAATAAAGTGATAGATGAAGCTCTTTTGCCTGTTGATACAATCACAAATGGTACATATTCTTAAATTTCTATCAATATTATTCCATCTACCTGTTTCAATTGGCAAATGATGATTACATGCTTTGTATGTGTAACTCTTAAATCTTTTGGTAAATTCAGCAAATATTTTTCGAAACCAAAGTTTGTTTTAAAAATTCTATAATTAAAACACTTGGGTAAACTATCAACAATGCTTCTCCATTCTTTTTTAAATTGATTTTTTATGGTTTCTTTAATAATTAACTTAAGCCAGTTAAAGCTATGAAATGTTTGACTTATCCCCATGTAGACTATCAACAAACTATTAGTGATTCTGTAGTATTCTAACCCCATATTGTACCGTAACCTCTCATATTGGCCTCTCTTGGTCTTTGAAGATCATTAGAGAAAATAAGGTATTTTTGTCTCATTTTTATTTATCTATTATTTACAAGTCTACCTGATCATTAAAAATATGAAAGTACCTTTTGTATAATACCAAAAAATTGCTTAATTTTCTTATTCTATTAACCTTTCAAATACATTATTTACAGTGATTAATTATCAAAAGTGAATGGCAAAGGAGAATAACTTCTCTAAGTAGAATACAAAATAATAGAGCCCTGGACAGGACCAGAACACTTGACCAAATGGCCCAGATGTTCAAAAATCTTGTAAAAATACCCTTGCATATTAAAACTTTTTCGTTTGCCTTCTATATGCCAAGGAGCAGAGAAGATTTTCAAAGAAATAATGCATTTTCACTACAGATTCAACACAGCCCTACCCTGTCACCAAAACTCATGACCAAGGGTCATGAAATTCATCACAAATTACAAAGTACCCTCATTATCATATCTATCCACTTAGTTGAAGGTTTTCATAGAATTAACACATTTTCAATATATTATCAATAGAGCCCCCCCCCCCCCTTCCCCTCCGAAAAACACAAGAACCCCTGACCCTGGGACCACAAGTTTTAAAAATTCTGTCAGAAGTATCCTGTTTCATCATAACTATGCACTTTGCGCAACACTAAGGGGCAGGCAGGATTATTTAACAGATTTAATGCATTTTCACTATATAATCAATAGAACCCCACCCTTACACCAGAACGACTGACCCAGGGGCCATGAAACTCTCAATTCTAGAAGAAGCACTCTTCCTCATCATAACTTTACACTTTGTTTATTTTGCTTTATAACAAGGAGCAGAAAAGAATATTTCAAAGAATTTATGCTTTTTCACCATATAATCATAAACCAATAGAGCCCCCATCCTTTCACCAGAACCTACAACCTGGGGCCATGAATTTCACAATTTTGGAAGAGACATCCTTGCTTATCATAACCATACACTTATTTAGTTTGTTTGAATAATACTCAGGGACAGAGAAGAAGATTTTCAAATACGTAATGTATATTTACTATATTATCAATAGAGCCCCGCCATAATACTAGAACCCCTGACCCAGGGGGGCCATGAAATTCACAATTTTGGAAGAGGCACCCTTGCTGATCATAACTACCGGTATTTACTTAGTTAGTTTGTTTAATGCCAAGGAGCAGAGAAGAAGATTTTCACAGAAATAATGCATTTTCACTATATGATCTATATAGCCCCACCCTAGCTCCAGAACCCCTGACCTGATAACCAACTTTTATTCGCGTGCGAGAATATCCGCGAGTTTCACAACCTTCTTTAATGTCGGAATTAAGTAAGTATATTGTCAGCTGCAGCAACATCATTCACATAGATTAAAAACAAAAATGGAACTAAAACTGAGCCCGTGGGGACACCAGCATGTATGGGTTAAGGTGCTGATACCAAAATAATAAATAACACTCTTTGATATCTACATTCTAGATGTTTCTTTAACCATTTATTCAAATAACCATTAATCCCATATGTTTTAAGCTTAAATAAGATACCTTTATGCCAAACACGATCAAATTCGGCTTAATACATGTACTTACGAACTGAAATAAGAGAACATAGTCATAGGGTATCTTACCTGGATGGGTTGTCAAAGAAGGGAGCAATCTAGTCAAGATTTGGAGAGCCTTCTGTTCGTCTGATGCATTTTGATGTGGTTGATGATCCTGAAGTAAGAAACCCTCTACAGAAAAACAGATGAGAAACAACTTCAAGACCAAACTCAATGTTTTAAGAGAATTATGCATGACCGTGTCCTTACGTTCAAGAAATATTTCGAAATAAAAACATTAAAGCGATTCTCAAAGCTGCGTCATTTTATCTGAAAGGTGCGGCGGTTTCCTAAGTACCTGCACGCTTCTAAGCTATTAATATTGTAAACGTGTTTCATAACACAGCCTACTATTATAATTAATATCTTACTCCATAAAGATATGAGTAAGAAATTTAATTACATAAAAAAAGATCGGCATGATTATGTCATTCATACTTGAAGAAATTGTGCAATTTGTTTAATTTTCACTAAACTTTTTTTCATAATAACTTTACTAAAACAAAAGAGTGGATTGAAAAGTAGCTTATTCTTCATAAGTACAAAATGTATATCCAAAAGTCCTGATATACATATATATACATACATACATACATACATATATATATATATATATATATATATATATATATATATATATATATATATATATATATATATATATATATATATATATATATATATCGTTACTTCTTTATCATTCATGGATTGGGACGCCCAATGACCTTGTATGACATACTACCTTGTCTTTCGGTGACTGGAACGTGGAAAGTGGGAATACACTATTTTTACTGCCTTGCATCATATATTTAGCAGGAATAATTCACATATGTATTATTTCCAATCTTCAATCAGAAAGTACACGTATCCAAAAATCAAAATTAATGCCCTTAATTAACGTATAAAAGAATGCAGTGTTAAGCAAAAATCGTGACAATATCTTAAGATAAGGACGGAGGTCTTAGACGTGATATTTAGTTGGAAATTAATTACTCATTTTATTATTCAGATGGAAACAAATTTGACAGTTTTTAAAACGCTATCAATTTATTAGGATTTTAATTTTTTTTATTTATTTGAATTTTTGTTCCATATAGTTTTGATCTGATTGTAGAAAAAAAGTTTAGAAAACATTATGCGTAATTCTATGAAGGTAAAACTAAAAAAAAGTTTTAAATCCAGGTGCAACTTTTCTTAGTGGAGCAGACAGTTGGGAAATATTTCACTTGGTAAGACAAGCACGAGATTTGGCATGATCATCCATGTCAAATACCTTAATATAGTAAATGTGCCAGAAGAATAATTTATGAAATAGACAAATAGAAATATCCGAGGTATATATTCGGGGGGGGGGGGGTCTGTCCGCAAGCACCTTTGCATGATCCCTGTATGCAAAGCCTCCATGTGGTATGATTCCAGGATACCAAATACTGCAAATACATGTATCGTAAGCACTTGTTCTTTGAAAACAAGGATTTTCTTTTGAAGGTTTTAGTTACGTAATATCGTCAGATTTCTGCGCCATAAAAAGATTTATTTCATTTTGTTTTTAGATATTCTGTTTTCTTAATAACACAACCAAGATATGAAAATTAAATGACCTCTCCTATATGTTATTCTTTGAATGTAACAGTTCCTTCGTTCTAGTCTTGACCCTCACTAACTTTATCTTCTGAGTACATTTATATGTATAAATCAATAGCCTCATCTTTTACCTTTCTCATCTGTTTCATCTTTTCTCTCATGTCTGTTAAAGGGTGAAGTAGAAGTGCAAGGTCTTATTTAAAATCTAGGTCGTCTGATCTCTGAACGAATGGGCACTGAATTCCTTTTGCATTCCTCAAAGGATTATCTCGCTACCCCGCCTATTGCTATCACAAATGGTGTTGGCTATAGAGGGAAACCCTGTTTCAGCCGTGCTTACAGCAAATCATTCTGTCAGAGTTGTTTTATGGATTATCTGTAGTTCAGACTGTACAGACTTTATATCATTGACGATCTTAACAAGCATTCTAAAATGTCATTAGTTTCCAGACTTCCTCTATTGACGATATCAAACGCTTTTTCAAAATCGTTGAAGATAATGTAAAGTAACTATTGCCATTCTACAGACTGCTTTATAATTTTTGGTGTATATGTACAAATTATGATCGATCTAAATCTGGCTTGTTCATTTCTCAAAAATATTTCTACACGAGAAGAAAAAAATAAACATTTCAATTCGACATTCAGATACATTTACGACCTTGTATCAATGAACAATAGTTACTTCCATTCAAATGTCTTCTCAGTATATTCCAGTGAACTCAAAATAAAAGATTCCACATGGTCTGCAACATCTGTTTCATCTTTGGATGTTTTAATGACTAAAGACGATCAGGGCCAACTTACAAGTAACTGTATGACAAACGAGATGACTTCATCAATTTTCCTTATTTATGTAGTAATATTCCGTTATCACCTGCATATGGTGTTTATGTCTCCCAACTTATTTGATACTGAAGAGCATGTGCTGAGCAAGATTAATTGATGTTGCAGGGAACCTTGTCAGCATTTCGTAAATTCTAGTGTCGTTATAATGAAAAAGATATAAGCAAATTTAACCCATCAATGGGTCGTATTTTGATTGACATATTTCATATCAATTGTTAGACATTTGTTTTCATACTAAATTTGACTACAGAATATTCTGTCCACCTGATAAATACATAAGGCTCACGGCGGGTGTGACCGATGGACAGGGAATGCTTACTCCTCTTAGGCACCTGATCCCACCTCTGAAATTTCCAGAAGTTTATATTCGAAATAACACGATTTAGAATCTTGCTTGTTACACATAGGAATATGATTTCTCTCACTGTATGCAGAGATTTTTCATCTCTCTTCTTTACAATTATTATCTTTTTCGCCTGCAGTTTGACTTCTTTGTCTAGCTTCTGCAGTATGACTTTTTTGTCTAGCTTCTGGTATTTATTAGGCAGCTTCCTTCTTGTGTAATTTTGTATTCACATTATTAATAATTTCCCTTAACTTGCTGCCACAATTTAATGACAGCAATTCTTTCATTTTACCTTATATATTATTTTCCCTGGATTTTTCCAATGCGTTTTGAAAATGTCTTGATCTCTATCCCATTCTTTTATTGAAGACTTCTTCCTTTGGTATCTAGATTTTCAATTCGATTCTTTAATTGATTTTGAAATTCCTCTCCCATTCGTAAAGTCTCTTCAGTTTTTCAACATTGTATTTAATGTTCTTTTTCCCTTTTTTCTCAGTTTTTCTAGTCCTATTCTCAATTTCCCAAATAGTCCAAGGTAGTATGGATTTACAATTGCTACTTGTTTTACACTTACATAACAAGGGTGCGAACTTTTTCACCTCAGATAAATCTTGTTTTTCACAGTCTAACTGACGACTCTCATTTTGCTTTATAGATATTCATATATGGGAACAAAAAGCCCCCGATTACAAATGCATTTTATTTCACAAAATTCAGCAAGAAATACTCCATTTGTAATTATGTCCCAAGATTCACCTTACCTTCCTATTTTATCTTCTCCTTTTCTGTTGTATTTACCAATCTTTGCATTCTTATATCACCCTTTAAATTTTAAGTGTGCTTTTTCTTCCCACCATTGTAATGCATGAAATTTACTCGTGAATGATCAAGCCTAAACATATTGCGGAATTGTATCGAGTTATAAGAAAGTCGTATAATTAAAGCATGATTAATATATCTTGTGTAAAGCTTAGTTATAACCAAAATATATCACATAACTGCCTGTCTCATCGTGAAACATTTTGAGTCTTTTTTCAGAGTAATTGTCCCAAACAACATCAAAACCTAGTTCCCTGAATTCCTGTTACATTTTTCATAGCAGCCCAATCATATTTTGGAAGAAGTCTGGGTTTGTCCAGTTGCTGTGCACTTAGGTTTTGAAATTTTGATTTTCAACCTGGGCGATTGGGGGTTGATAATCGACATTTTTGTAAATTATAGAATTATTGTTGCCTCTTCCCTTGTTACTTAAATATGAAGTGAGTACATTTAGAAGGAAAAATCTAAGTGTGGATATTACTGTCTTATGACAGCATCTATTTAATACCGATACAGTACCCGCATCGTTATTCTTTACAATTCTATCGTGTCCTATCGTGCGTTTATCCTATCGTATCGTGCGTGTATCCTGTCGTATCGTGCGTGTATCCTATCGTATCGTGTTTTCCGTTTATCAGGTTTTGCGTTTATCTGAAGATCGTTTATCAGGTTCTATCGTGTATCGTGTTTTACGTTTATCGTGTGCATTCGGAAACCCTTGCTTTTTATCTTTACCTTGAAAAGAAACACCCGAGATATCTCGAGTTCATCTTTCGTTCTGTTAATTTATTTAGGATTAATCTAACTGTTGAACAAAAAGAGAAATTAATACTCTAACTCTGGTATATTTTTAAAAGAAAATAAATAAATAAATAAATAAATTAATTAATTAATTAATTAATAAACGTCAAGTACCGTCACCAAGCAGAGAACACAAATCGAAAGTCAAATTCTATTTTTGTACATGACATAATCGATCTACTATTTTAGTCATTTGTTTTTTTTTTAATTTGTCGATATGTAAGAAATATTTTTGTCAAAGATAGAAATATTATAATCCCTTTACACAGTCAGAGTCATAAAAGCGAGACCTTTATTAACTTTGTTTTGATAATTATAGAAACATAAAACATTAGGTATGTGTGCAAAAAATAAATTATGAATAAACAAATATCAATATCTTTATTAAGGCTATCCTTTTTATCAATAACGGAAACATTAATTTTGTCTATGCGCGCAAGTTTTGTTGTTCCTTTGTATTATTATTTTTCTCTGATAAGTATATATTATAATATAGATGTTTGCCATTCATATTTAACTACTGCATTTAGAAGAAGTAAAAAATAAATAAACAAAACCACACAAATTTTTATTACACATCTTACCTACTTCGGCGCGGGGATGAAGTAATATACCGTAACTTAGTGACAGATGGAAGCGCTACCGTGACAAGAGAACTGACACTTACCTGCCTAATCAGTACACTGTCTTCTTGTCAAGTCAAGACCCCCCCCCCCTCCTTTCCCCTACATGACCGGCCCGTGTGTATTCAACGAAGACAGACCTGAACTCTAGCTCTCACCTGGTGTCAAGTATTTACCTTGAACCCTACTGGGTTTCAATGAAATGCATTTACTTATTTTCTGGATATTGTTCATAATTTTTATGAACAACACTTAATTAACAATTAAAGATTTTATACTAAGAAAATTGGTAAATGTACACTTCCGTTACAGATTAAAAATTGAATAATTGAATCAAATAAAATATAGGCGAGGTTTGTCCTTCAAACTCCGTTGATTTAGTTCATTTGTATATCTTTATGTAATTTTTATAGGTTAACAGTCATAAACATGATTGGTGTGATCAAATAAAAAAAAAAATGCGCTTGCGGTACTTCTGGATCTTAGGGTTTTCTGTGTTGTCTCTCCTTGTTACATGTAAAGGCGTCTCAAAGATACATGAAAAAAAAATCACCCGGTTCTGCGGTGATACACAAGACTGGTAAATACATGTAACATTATAACCAACATAAAATGAATAAAAATATAATAATACAATTACATCATAACTGCAGTTCTGTGGATTTTTAGGGCTTTAAAAAAGTTGACAGGGGCACTTAATTTTTAAGGCTTTTCTATGCCTTGTTCAATTCTGGTTTGACGAATAAATAAGATTACTGTTTAATAAAGTTTTCACTGGTTAACTGGAACACTGAGATAAATTATATATTGAGCAAAAAAATAAAATTTTCCATGTTCAACTGACCAGCAAAATGGAGACATAGAATGAAGTTTGTAATATTCTATGAAATAAAGTTCTCTTTTGAAGTAGCAACATCCAAAATCTGTTATGTTTTTAAGAAATGTATTACATGTTATATTTTATGCAGTAATACAGTTCAGTGTTTTACATTGTATTCCACCATATTTCAAGTTAAAGTCAACACTTTGTTTTTCTTACAAATATATACACATCGATCGATTATTGCTTCCAAACTTTTTAATTACAAGAAACTCTACAGGGCCTAGATATCGAACATCTGATACATAATCCTCCTACGAGTTCATGTTCTTCTTCATCTTGCAACTATAGTCCTGCTGGACACGTCATAACTGGTGACGTAAATATAGTTAATAATGAGGACCTTAAATCACTTATTTTAAAAGGGCCAAAATTTTGGGAACCCCGATCTTTCAACTGGCGTCATAATTTCACATAAATATTATAAATTCTGTGGATTATTGCACCAGGCGATGGGCCAATCATGAAAAAGAAGATCTTGACACTTTGTCAGAATGGATTAAATGTAACAGATGGATGTTAAAATCTCGTATTAATCGATTGAGGGGCAATATTAAAACCATGTATCCTTCAGTGTCCAATAATTCAGAAGTGAAAAAAGAATTAAATAGGAACATGATCAGTTTGTACTGGTCCCTGCTGACAAAGCAGGTAACAACATTGTCTTTGTTTGTAAGGCTCATCATTTGAATTGTGTTTTAGAGGAATTAACTGGGATTTAAATCTGCAAGTAGTAATCTTAACTTAAACCCATACCTCCATTTCTAAGGAGGAAATTCTTCAAAATCATATGTCAGTTTTAAATATTTTAATATTCCGAACAATAAAAATAAATTTGAATTACCATACCTATACTGGATTACTAAACTTCGTTAAAATCCTTACAAACAAAGATATGTAGCGGGTTCCAATAAATGTTCTACCAAGCCTCTTTCTTTACTCCTCACTAAAATATTTACAGCATTTAAGGAGAAACGTCAGGAGTACTGTACAACAATATATTAATTCGAGAAGTGGTGGATACTTAAATTCTAAGGAACTTTTAGAAAATCACAAAATTTTACCAAAATCAGTAACATCAAAAACGTACGACTTTTCAAACTTTATACATTTTATTATTTACTTACCTTGTCAATGGTCATTTTCAACATTATTAAAACATTTTGATTCTCATTGTACACATAAGTACTATGAAGTTAACATTGAAAAGATGCTTGAGTGTCTGATTGACAATATCTATGCAATTTTTGGAGACCATGGGTACCATGGGATCCCCGTTATAAGCAGACCTATTTTTGTATTCATATGAAGCAGAATTTATTCAAAATCTCATACACGAGAAGAAGAAAACACTTGCTGTGGCCTTCAACTCCTTAGATATATCGACGACGTTTTATAAATTAACAATAGTTACTTCAATTCAAAAATCGACTCAATATATCACAGTGAGTTTGAAATTAAGACGCCACAGTATGGAACGCCATAGCTGCCTGAAGGTCATTTTCATATTATATGAGGTGGAATAACCTTTATTTGAAGTGGTGAAGTCATTATATATAGTGGTAAAATCATTATATAAAATTCAATAAAAACTTTATTATATGCAGTGGTTTTATCATTATATACAGTGATAAAATCATTATATACAGTGATAAAATCATTATATTCAATGAAAACTTTATTATATGCAGTGGTTTATCATTATATACAGTGATAAAATCATTATATACAATGAAAACTTTATTATATGCAGTGGTTTATCATTATATACAGTGATAAAATCATTATATTCAATGAAAACTTTATTATATGCAGTGGTTTTATCATTATATACAGTGATAAAATCATTATATTCATTGAAAACTTTATTATATGCAGTGGTTTTATCATTATATACAGTGATAAAATCATTATATTCATTGAAAACTTTATTATATGCAGTGGTTTTATCATTATATACAGTGATAAAATCATTATATTCATTGAAAACTTTATTATATGCAGTGGTTTTATCATTATATACAGTGATAAAATCATTATTTTCATTGATAACTTTATTGTATGCAGTGGTTTTATCGTTCTGTGATGTGATGAATTCAATATATACAGTACAAACATAATTTGTGTGATAAAGCAATCATTACACTGTATGAAACCCGCTGCATGTGGAGTGCCAAGTTAATTTCATTCAGTGTGACACCTTTACATGAAGTGAAAAATCTATTATGTGCAGTACTAAGATCATTATATTATATAGTAAAATTATTATATATATACCTTAAATCATGCTTTGCAGTAGTAACATCTTTATATGAGGTGGTTAATTAATTATATGATGTTGTTAATTTGTTATATGATGTGCTCAAATCTTTATATGCATTAGACTTTTCATGTTATGCAGTGGTAACTTCTTTATCATCATCTAAACTGGTCCTTTTATTTAAAAAAAATGCGAGGAGTTCCAGTTTAAAGAGTGTTTGAAAATAGGAAACCCGGGCCGTGGCAAATTAAAAGCCGGGACTATTCGAGATTTTTCTAATTTCTGATTCTATTATACAGCTTCCTGATTTTATCAACTGTGCTGAAATTTTAAGACTCATTTTTATAGGTTAATGTGTATTCGCTGTAAAAATTGCATTTAATTTTAAAATACTTAGTAATTTAGATTTTCTTGGCGATTGTTGATTTCCAAGTTCAGTGGTGGATCCAGGAATCTTGAAAAGGGGGGCCCGACAAGTTTTTGGTCGGGGTAGGTAGCCCACAGCCAAACCAAAAAACAATTGATTTATTAAATCTTATGTATATTTTGGACACAAGGGGGGGGGGGGCATAGGCCCTCTCTGAATCCGCCCGTGAGGTTGGTAAATCGGGTAGGCAATCAAGTAGACATTTTACGTGTTTTGTTTGTTTGTTTGTTGTTTTTCGTTTTTTTTTTTTTTTTTTTTTTTTTTTTTTGCCATATTTGACAGAAAGCTAATAAACTTTTAAATTATTCTGATGTTAAAAATTATTCATTCTTTGAAAGGAATTTTTGAGTGAAATGACACGTTTAAGAAAAACCGGTTCACATAGGCGTCGGAACCGGGGGGGGGGGACTATTGCCCCCCCTTTTTTTTTTTTTTTACAAAGGTAGACATAATATAGGCATTGAAAATTCGGGCGTAGGTCTAGCCTCCCCCCTCCCCACTTTCTACAGGCACGATTCATTGTAGTGAAAGAAGGGTAATAGGTAGTGTTTAAAAGAATTTGGTACTGAAAGATGTTCGACCAACCCCCCAACCCCCACCCACACCCCCGAAATAGGATTTTCGGGTTTGGAGAAAGAACAATTTTCCTTTTTTTTTTTTTTTGCTTGTCAAGTTTTTTTTTCAGTTTTGATTTTTTTTTTCTATTTCAATTAGACACCCTACTATCAATTTCCTTCCGACGCCAATGGTTCATTAAAATCGGATTTGATCTCCCGGAAGTCAAACATAAAAAATCAGAAATACTTATTCATTATCTACATGCCATTTGATAAAATATAAATTAATTAAAGAATTATCACATATACATGTAATTATAGGACTATTAATGCAAAGCCTTGTGTCAAACTTTAATCACGCGTAAGTTGCTTGGTTTAAGGATATCCGATCCTCAGCCTTGAAGGATAACTCTTAATTTTATCATTTTATTCAAAAAGGCTAAAATGATTTTAATTTGGTTGTTTGTTTGCTGTTTAACGTCTCTCTCGAGAATTTTTCACTCATATGGAGACGCCACAATTTGCCAGTGGAGAGCTGCAAATTTTGTCCTATACTCGGCACTTACGGCCATTGAGCAGTAAGGGGTTTTTTTCGTGCCAACACCTACTGTGGCACGGGACCTCGGTTTATGGCTTTATGCGGTCTCTTACGAAGGACCGGTCTCAACGTCCCACTGTCGGATTCGAACCCGTGACGTAAGGATTGACTCCTTATTCCGCGTCTCTTAGAGCAGACACTCTAATCACCGTGCCACGTTGGCGACGGCAAAGATGAAACTTGAAAATGAAATGTTTTCATGCAGCAATTTTTATTTTAAGCATTTCAATGTGATTTAAGGTTTTCTGAAGTCTTAGAAACAGTCTTATAAATAGTTGATATTAGTAATTTACCCCCCCCCCCCCCCGAAAAAAGTATTAAACAAATTACATATTTAACGTAATCCAGTTTCCTTCCATCTACTAGCATATAGATACATGTACCAGTGAACATTTGCATATTATGAAATTAGAAATGATTTATGGTGTTTTGCACCAGGTTCTTCCCGGATGATCGGATCTGGTTTAATAATCCTTTTTTAATGAAAATGTGTATTTTGCATAAAAATAGCATTTTCAAATAAAGAAATTACTATAAAAAGAAATAGTTTTTTTTAGTTAAAATACTGTGTTTAACATCGGAATAATTTTTAAGTTTATTAGATTTTTATCAAATATGTCAAAAAAAAAACCCAAAAAAAACAAAAAAAAACAAAACAAAACAAAAAAACACACACACACACACTCACATAAAATATCGCCAACCCAGTCTACCCATTTTACCAACATGGAAATCAACAATCGCCAAAAAAAAAAAAAAAAAAAAAAAAAAAAAAAATCTAAAATACTAAGTACTTATAGCACAATAGATAAAATATTAAATCAAAAAATTGAAACTGCCAACCAATTTTACTTGAAACCAAAAATCGTAAAGAAAATCTAAAATACCAAGTATTTAAATACAATTTTTACAGGGAAAACACATTAGGTTAAAAAAAGAGTCTGAAAATTTTAAATCAGAAATTTGAAAAATCTCGAATAGTCCCGGCTTTTAATTTGCCACGGCCCGGGTTTCCTATTTTCAAACACTCTTTAAACTGGAACTCCGCGCATTTTTTTAAATAAAAGGACCAGTTTAGATGATGATAAAGAAGTTACCACTGCATAACATGAAAAGTCTAATGCATAAAAAGAATTGACCACATCATATAACAAATTAACAACATCATATAATTAATTAACCACCTCATATTAAGATGTTACCACTGCAAAGTATGATTTTAGGAATATATATAATAATTTTACTATATAATATTATAATAATGATCTTAGTACTGCACATAATAGATTTTTCACTTCATGTAAAGGTGTCGCACTGAATGAAATTAACTTGGCACTCCACATGCAGCGGGTTTCATACAATGTAATGATTGCTTTATCACACAAATTATGTTTGTACTGTATATATTGAATTTATCACATCACAGAAAGATATCAGTTATGTATATAATGGAAAAACCACTGCATATAATGATTTTACAGCATAATGTAACGGTACTATCACTTCATTACATTATTTAACCACTACATATAATGACATTGCCACTGAATATAATGATAAAACCACTGCATATAATAAAGTTATCAATGAATATAATGATTTTATCACTGTATATAATGATTTTATCACTGTATATAAAGATAAAACCACTGCATATAATAAAGTTTTCATTGAATATAATGATTTTACCACTATATATAATGACTTCACCACTTCACATAAAGGTTATACCACCTCATATAAAATGAAAATGACCTTCAGGCAGCTATGGCGTTCCATACCACAGAGTCTGACAAATCTGTTTCATATATGGAGATTTTACTAGAAAAAGACTTTTCAATCGTCAAATTCTCTTACTTATGTAGTAATATACCCTTATCACCTGCATATGGGGCTCAGTTGATTTAAGGAGGCTCATTACACCCACAGTTTATTTCAGATTTCATTACAGCACCCTTTTTTATGAATATTTCAAATATTCAAATGGAGGTTATGATACGATAAATATTTTTTAAAGAATTTTTAATCTTTTTTCTGATTTTGGTAAAATGTGTTATTTCATGTTTCTGATTGAAAGTATTGCAGAAATCTCAGTGTCAAGTGATGGATATCATCTTCAGATATGTAAGAAATATACTAACACTTCATAATATTCAATATTATTTTTATTAGAAAAAATAATTTCTCCCCAAAAAGAATTAATGTGATTTTCTTCTTAATCTTTGCATGAATAATTTGGAAAATCAGTTATAAATAAACAAGAAATGTATATTAATGAATAACAAGTGACAAATTGAATGAAAAATGTTTTAAGGAAATGAAAATTCCAATTTAGGCCATTCCAAGTTTTTTCTATGTTTAGCGTCCGCGTGCGCTTTGGTTTTTGACACCCCATATCAGAAAAAACAAACAAAATCAGGAGTTCTGAAATGGATCATTCTGGTCGAAATCTTTGAATTCTCTCAATTTCTCTAAAAATTTGTATACAACATGTCCATATTAAGTATATTTTAAGCATTTAATACATTAGTTTTGCTGAGGAATAGATTTTTTCCTACAAGAAAAATAAGAGTAATGAAATCAAATCCCTTCAATGACGTCATTTTTATGACTATCAAGTCTGTGTTTTATTTTTTTGTCTTGTGTGTTTTTTGCAAATAGGTAGGTAGGTTTTTAAAAGATAGGTGGACGCTAAACAGAGAAAAAACTTGGAATGGCCTTATAAAATAATTGGAATAAAAAGTCCACTTGCAAGAGTTATCTTTCCTAAATCCCCCTGACTCAAAACACTCAGGAACGGTTGATCATATCAGATTCAGAATAAGCTAAAATTTCTAAAATAAATATACATTTTTCAAAGAAATAAAGACAAGCACACAAACCAACAAGAGTACTGTTCTCTAAAAGCGCAAGTCCATTATAATTTATTTCAACGAGGTTGTAGATTTCAACTCGAATTTCCTCTATACATACATGTTGTCAGTGGTAGAACTTGCTGCTTTCGCTATGACATTGTACACTACTTGGGTAGCGAAGATTTGACTGTCATTCTCTTTGGTCTCCACTTAAAAGTAACCCTTCTTCGTTCGTGATTTATTTATGAATCCGTTACCAAGTTCCCATTGTTTACAACATCGCATGTAGTCTATTTTTAGAGCGTTTTTAAGATTTAGATCATCAGCAAAGCGAACCTGTACAATTCGTCCCCAGGAGAAAACGGACGAATCAATGGAGGTTTATTTTTCTGTGTAGTACGTCATCAAAAAGTGGTGTAATGAGCCTCCTTAATACGCAATAATATGCTCTACGTAAGAACAATTTCTAAAACGACGCAAGCTATTGATAGACAAGTTGATGAAACAAGAATATCAAAAGTCTCGTTTAAAAAGTTCTATGATCGATACAATGGCCTTGTCAGAAAATACAATCTATCATTAAGTCAAATGCTGACTGACGTTTTTCATACTAATCGTTAGGCCATTATTTACACACTGAATTGTCGATGGATTTTTCCGTTTTTTCCCGACCTTGACAAGGAACATGCGGCGGGTGTGACCGGTCGGCATGGGATGCTCCCTCCTCCATGGCACCTGATCCCACATTTGATGTTTTGGAGGCCCTTGCTTGCTCTGCTCCTGATTTGTATTGTTTGAATGAACTTCTGAGCTTGAATACTGTTCGATATCTTCATATTTCGTTCAATGTTGTTGGTAATATAAACAGATATAAAAAAGGAATCCATTCACAGAGATATTTCAAGCGAATATATTATTGTCAATACGCAGATTTCATTTGAAAATAAAGAACGAGGGCGCATTTGATTGGCATACGGGAGGAATCTTGGCGCACCTGAAAAGTGAAATTTTCATTGATCTGTCACATGAAATATTAGCATTCTTTTGATGTACATGTATCTTGTTCCTGTAAATTAGGAGGGGGGAATATTTTATTAGTGCTGTGCATTGATTTGCTAAAAAAAATTACTTAAAATATGGCTAGGTGAGTCATTTGGTACAAAATGAAACATTTTTAAACACGTTTTTCTATTAAAAAAAAAAAGCTATCTCTGGGTCTCCACGTTTTTTTAAAAATCTTATTCGTGTTAATTTTAATTCAAAGCAATTTGTAAACATTCTAAAAAATATCAAAAAAGAATCGGATACCATCAAAAATGAACTTTTTCCAAAAACAAAATCCCATTACATAGGTGTTTCTTCATTGTCTTTTAAAATCCGCAATGTTTGTGTAGAGATGATAGCTTTAATATGGGTTACCGGTCCAGAACACTCAGGAATCAAGAAGTTTTTTCATATACAAACAATCAATTTGTTTGTCAGTTTAATTTCATTTATTACTGATTCATCATAAATTTAAGAAAGATAAATTTAATTCCGGTTCAATTTCACCGAGAGTGAAAGCAATTCTTCCTACTGAAACTTCAAAATAATTGACTAAACCAACCCTTTTATCCTGTATCATACAAATGATTCCTGCAGGTCTCACGTCAAATACGCCCATCTTCATTTTGTTGTTATGATTACTAGAATTGGTCATAACAACATTTGTTTTTAAATAAAATATTTTGACAAGTCTTTTCAAACTTTTTGGCATTATTAAAAGATATATCAATAATTTTATGCACATATAAACTTTCTTTCATGCTTCTCATGAAGTTGGTCATGTGTGTAGAATTAATTAAATGTTAATTATAATATGAGCGTTTTATATAAAGTCATTACATGTCAATCTGTAAACACTTGCCTAGAGTCTCATACAATTAAAGACATGGCAGTAAGATCTCTTGTAATTTTCCTCGCTTTCTTTGTTTTGTTGTCTTTAATAGATTCTTCTTTAGGAAAAGGATTAAAACATGATGGTGAGTAATGTGCATTTTTTATAATATCGATATCATTTGTTTAAAAAAGTCCCCATCCCCCCAAAGAATAAATAAATTAAAATAAATTGAATAATTTTCCTGATATATGCATAATTATACCTAAGTTATGGGCTAAATATTTTAACATAAATTATTAAATTGTAAAAAAAAAAAAAAAAAAAAAAAAAAAAAAAAAAAAAAAAACCCACTTAATTTGTCATTTCTTAAATCATTTGTAATTTGCCTGCAATTATTAGAAATCAAGTCTTTGGTGTTGAGCGATATGAAAGCTTTACAAACCCTTAATGCATAAAGCATAAATTAATTATAAAATTAATGATTTAGCAGGAAAGGACGCCTCTGCAGTAGGAGACTTAAAACAAGAAGACAGATGGGAAGTGCTGGTGAAAATGGCACACGAGAAAGGTCTTAAAAAGCTCAGAGAAATGTTCCTAAAGCTGAAAAAATCTGACAACGGGAAACATCTGAGTCTAATCGAGAGTGCTCTGAAGACAATAGCCGTAGCATCTAAGGACTGAACATTCTACCCTGAACGATAAAGCAGAACTGTGATATAGTCCTACCTCAATCTGATGTCGTTCTTTTAATTAGTGTAAAAATTCTATATAAATATGTTCATATTATCATAATAATAATAATTATCTCTAATGGAGAGAACTAATACAGGCACGTCTGCCTGCTGTTCAATCCATGTGCATTGTATATACATGTACTTGTATGTATATTTTTGAATAAAAGAATTCTTAAACTAAATTAAAATAATTGTACGTGTTCTCTGCATGATTTTGATTAGTTTTGAAAGATTAATATGTAATTTGTTTTGAAATAAAATAAAAGCCATTTGTTCACACATATATTTGTATTAATAAGATTGTGACGGCTTGAATTCGCCATAAAGTTACAAGAATTGGATACAGTATATTGGTATTAGTCGAACTTTTTTGTTCAAGTTAGTAAAGCAATAAAAAACACGAGCTTTATAGCTAAATGTCTGCATCTTATACAACAGAAAGCGCAGCAATAAACAAGACATGGATAAAAAAGAAAAACAAAATTTTTGTTAAAAAGTTAATTTAAGCACAGGGCAAGAAAAGCTTCAAATTTATTCATACTTTGATTGACAGCTACAAGGATTTGCTTCTATTTCTATCAATCTTTAATTATAATTAGTGTAATGATAGATTTTGATCATGTAAATGTATGCAAATCACATGTTTTGAATGTGTGGATTGACATTACATTCTTTTTATAGAACGTTTCCTGAAATATTAAGGCAGTTTTCTGTGTAGGGAGACCAAAAAAGTCACCCTATAGCTTGAAGAAGCCCTTAGGCTGCGAAATCAACAATAAACTGAAGGGCTGAAGACAGTTTTTGAATGAAAATACATGTATGTTAAAGTAATTAAAAGGTCAAAACATCCAAATTAATTATAGAAGATGATAATACTGGGACTTTTCAAAAGTAATCAGGAAATTAAAACATAATTTGAAATACGTGATAGGAATGCATTTTATAAATGAATTTATCGTGATCCCATTGGCTGGTGGACACAAGGATGTACCTATACACTGGTCTTAATTTGATCAGGTTAGGTGGATATTACGGAAAGAAAATGAATTTGCACATTTTGGACATATTCTTTTTATATGTATAGTTCAATCGTACACTTTTCTGAATACCTACTGAAAGCCTTTAAATAAATGACTTGAAAATGAACATGAAATATTTTCAGATTCAAGTTTTAAATCTCTATAAATATATCTTCCTTTCAAAAATATCCTGTAGTTGAAACTGGACATAGAATTACAGAAATTCTGACACAAACTATACCAGAAACCTTCACAGTTCATCATGTAACTTGAAATAAGCACAATGTCTCAAAGAGCACTAAAGACTGTCCATATCCTTATCATATTCAACATTTGTGTCGTTGTTAGCAAGGTCAAAGTTCTACAGATAAAGTCTACAGGTTCTAAGACTATAGACAATATGGAGTATAAATCTGAGACCTCACCCTGGCTGTGGTTCCTGCTGCTGATTACATTGGTCCAGACTTCCCTGTTCGCTGTGGTCACTCTCTACCAGTATGACAACACTGTGATCCTCCAGGAAGAAGACATAGATCTGGACATTAAAATCAAGCACTTGCAGGTATATGGTGTACGTCTTATCAGTCAAATTAATGATAAAGTTTTTGAATGATTACATGAAAATTATTATTTTGCCATATAATGATTTTCAAGTAGATTGCGAGTATAAGATTAAAATGTGTTGCGTTTAATGAAATAGTGATTCATTTTGCAGGCTTTGCTGGATTCAGACAACAAGAAACTGCATAAGCAGAAGAGGGCAGGAAACTTCATAGCGGACATTCTCACTGCCCAGGTACTCTCTTAAAAACATATACAATGACTATTTTGCAAACTCACTGAATATTTGACATCATTCGATTTGAGTTAAATAATCCATTTCAATTACTGAACTACATGTATTTAATTAGTTTGGTCGCCTTTACAGGAGGCTGTTATAGCCCAACACTGCATCGAAAAGAATAAAACCTGCATTAAAGGTGAGGAGGAATTCATTATCTGTCTCCTTCATTTTTATTGGTGCTTCTCAATGAGAGAAGCAAGCCAAAATAATCAATGAAATTTGTCAGGGGTCCAACGACAACGTGTTGACTCAGGACCCCTGACGTTGTGAAGATGGGTCGATCGGTCATCTTTGACGAGTTGTTTTGTTCTTAATAACATATTTAAAAAAGATGTAGTCTATGAATATACATGAATCACGATCTTTGAAGTACCGCATTACAAGAGAGGTTAATGTGAAATTTAACGTAATTTACAAAAATCTTACGTTTAGTGTACCAATAGGCATCGTACCATACATGTATATATGTGTTATAATTAGGTCACTGCACTTCATACCTTTGAAATCATAGTTGTAAATACATGTGCATGTATCTAATTGATATTTTTTTAAGTGAAGCATTAATTAAGCTTTACTATCTGTATCTTTAGGGGACGCAGGTGATCCAGGATTACCAGGTAACATAGGTAAGTTTGTCACCCATTTACAGGTATGATCACGAACATAGTGTATTACTGAGCAGAAACACTTATAAAGAGAGGAATCAAAAGCACCTAAATTTTATTATTACAGTCATAATTGTATTATAATTGTATCACATCACTCACCGATGCATACGCAGTATAAATACTTTAATATTAGGGATGTATTGCAAATCTGAGTATTAAATATCAGCATATTGATAGGAAGGAAATAAGCGTTTTGAATTCACTGTCAGGAGACAAGGGGGAGAAAGGAATTCCTGGTGATGCTGGATTTCCGGGCAAAATTGGTGATAAAGGCGAGTCAGGGGTCCGTGGGGGTCAGGGAGAACAAGGTATAAAGGGAGCTATTGGTCCAAAAGGATTCAAAGGAATTCAAGGCGACATTGGTCCAAGGGGTGCAAAAGGTGATCTAGGACCAAGAGGTTCCAAAGGGGATTCTGGGGTTAAAGTAAGTTATTAATAACCATTTACATATAATGATTAAAATGATGTAAGATTTCGCTTTGAATGTATTGATATCATTGAAAAATTATGATTTTATCATAAGTATATTAGTTTGCAAAAGGTCGTGCATTATTTTAATAAAATAATTTCCAGAAAGATATATACTCTGAGGTATAAAATTATTGTACGAAGTACATACCTGCAGAACTTTATATTTTAGTCTTTGACCATGTGATCAAAGACTAAAATATAAAACCATAACGCTACAGTTCTGCAGCTACAAATTTAAAACTGAGATGATTTTCTCTTTTTGTGATAAAGTATATTGTCACACTGAATTCCTTTACAGTATGTGTAAAATATAGACCTTTTCAATGCTACCTTAACAGGGGGAAAAGGGCGAAACAGGAGAAAAGGGAATTCCTGGTCCAAAAGGAACCGAAGGCTCGTCAGGAGAGAAGGGAGATCTTGGAGACAAGGGTGGGCGGGGTTTGAAAGGAAATAAAGGAGAACAAGGTCCCCAGGGACCGACAGGACCCGATAATGTTAAAGATGGGTGTGCTTGCCTTGGTATGTATAGCATTGTGTGTGGATAAAATACATGTAAGATGTTAAACTCAAAAGAGAGAATGGAGAGAGGATAAATATGTCATCAATTAAATTCTTTGTGTGTATAATTCTTTTTGGATCATAGATTCTGGATAAGGGACATTGTAAATAAAGAATCTATTTGCGCAGGTCTTGAAGAGATGGAGAATGAATGTTTCGTCTTCAAATGCATTAAATGAAAACAGAACTTTTCTTTTTCGAGCAAGACAAAAAATAATTGTACTATTAAAATTAAAGAAAAAAACATTCTTCAGTTTCTTTTTTACAGAATCAATACCTGTAAATGAATGGATTTCCTCTAAATCTATAATGGGTTCTAAAATTAATATATGAGTTATGTCCACTTTTGCAGAATACCCCAAGTTTGAAGACCCTACTCCTTCAACCACTTTCTACCTGAGTGTAGGGGAGTCTCGGAACCTGCCCTGCAATGCAACAGGGAGCCCTGCTCCAACTGTAACACTCAACAAACAGATAATAGTGCGCCGAGGCGTCGGATCACGTGACAAACGTAATCTTTTGAAACTGAATGGAAAATACACCATCATGAATGCAGCGACGTCAGACTTTGGAACTTACGTCTGTACGGCGAAAAACTCACTCGGAACCATTACAAAATTGATTGATGTCAAACGAGGAGGTATAAGTCTTTAGCATTTTAGTGATATTTCATTCGAAATTCTGGGTAGTTGTTCCAAAGTGATATATTGTTAAAAATTCCAAAAATGATCTTTTAAAAGCAAGACAAACAAGCAAGCAAATGTCTGCTAGCTATGAATTTTTGTTGCATTGTGTTTAACATCGACTCTAAAATGGAAAGACTAGTGCTATAGTTTAGTTTGCAGCTACTGTGACCACGTGCCTCTTTTGCCTTATTGGTTTTGCAGATTTAGATATATTGCTCTCTGATGTTTTAAGGACAATTATTAGAAATAATTTATCTTGATACACTTACTAATATTTCCTATTGTTCCAGTTTTGCCAAACATAGCAAAACAGCCTAGGAGTTCTACGAACAACGCAGGTACATCTGCTGATTTCAGATGTGTGAACTCTGGTATTCCAACACCAACAGTCACGTGGTACAAAGATGGAAAACTATTGGTTCCCGACCCACGTTATCAGATCTCGAGCAATGGAGAGGTTTTAACAATTATAAACGTACGGGCGTCTGATGCTGGTAGAATTGAGTGTCGTGTGGCTAACGAAGTGGGGACTGCAACATCCCGAGAAGCTGTATTAACTGTTGTTTGAAAATGACACTGATTTTGTGAAATTAAAAATTATTGTGATATAAACATCTGAATCTGAAAATGTTTAGGTATACATTTCATTCAAATTGATTCGCAAAGAACATAAAGGGGCAAGTGAGCACATTTTATACTTACTTCCTTCGAAAATCATGCCATTGAGTAATAAAAATAAGGATAAATATGCTACCTCTAAGTTATTTGTATTGGATACAAATAGCTTACCTGCATAACCATACATGAAGGATTAACTCAGTATAAAAAAATATGTGTTTTTGAAACCTGATGCCCCTGTATGACAGATTTTGGCGAATGTTGAAGTTTCTTAAATGCAGGTCGAACTCCAAGGTCAAGGGATGAAAAATGTAGTAACCCAAAGAAAGGACTTGTTCTCAATGAATATACCTGTGAAATATGAAACCACAAGCACTTACCATTAAAAAGTTATGGCCAAGGTTAAAGTTTTTTGGTGTGGGTCAAACTCCAAGTCAAGGTCAAAGGATCAAATTAAAGGTACCCAGGGAAAGGCGCCTTGTCATAAGAAATACAAATGAGAAATTTTAAAGTCCTAGCATCGATGGCCAAGGTTAAAGTTTTTTCAAAAGTAGGTCAAACTCCAAGGTCAAGGTCAAAATTGCTGGTACACAAAAAGGCCTTGTCAAATAGAATACACCTGTGAAATATAAAGGCCCTAGGACTAAGTGTTTAAAAGTTATGTCCAAGGTTAAAGTATTTAAAAGGTGGGTCAAACTCAAAGGTCAAAAATATTTATATTCCTGGAAAGGTCGTATCACAATGAATACACATGTGAAGTATGAAAGCCCTAGCACCAGCTGTTCAAAAGTTATGACCAAGGTTAAATTTGGGTATTTTCTTGCAAAACTGGGTCAAACTCCAAGGTCAAGGTCGAGTTCAAATATTTTGGTACCCAAAGAAAGGCCTTGTCACAAGAAATACTCATGTGAAATATGAGAACCATAGCTCCAACCAATCAAAAGTAATGGACATTGAAAAGTTTTTGTGGATAAACAGATAAACAAACAAACAGAAAGACGGACGGACAGGGCAAAAACTATATACCCCCAAATCGTCGATTACGGGGGCTTAAAAATGTCCAAATGTATCAATACTTTTGGTGCCATTCATGCAATAAATGCAACTTATAAATCTAAACTGATCTTTTTAGCTCACCTTAGCCGAAGGTGTTGTCCTTGTCGTCGTGTCGTAAACTTTTTATATTTTCATCTTCTTCTCCAGAACCACTGGGCCAATTTTATCCAAACTTGTCACAAAGGATCACTGAGTGAAGAGGATTCAAGTTTGTTCACAGGAAGTGCCACGCATTCTTTCAAGGGGAGATGATTAAAAATTCGTAAAAAATTGGTGGCATCTTTAAAAAATATTCTTTTCAATAAACACTCGGCAAAAAATGATAAAACTTATGTGAAAACTTCATTGCATACTCTAGATTCAAGTATTTTCATATCCTAACCCCCGGGGGTAGGGCGGGGCCACAAGATGGCTTCAAAATTTTACATAGGAAGATATACATGTACGATATATTTTAAAAGTCTTCTTCTCGAGAACAGCAAAGCAATGATAAGTCATATTATTAGAGAAGCATCACCAGGTAGTGTAGATTCAAGTTTGTTCCAATTGTTCCAATGACCCCTGGAGGTAGGGCTAGCCACAACAGGGGGCCCAGTTTACCATAGGAATATAAAGATAATATCTAAAAAAAATCTACTTCTAGAGAACAAGTAAGCCATTATTAGTCATATTAATATAGAAGTATCCTCAGGTCGTGTAGATTCAAGTTTGTTCAAAGCATGACCCCTGGGGGGGGGGAGGGCAGAAAAAACGGGGGGGGGGAGGGGGGCAAAGCTTTACAACAGAAAATATCTTTAAAAATTTTCTTCGCAAGAACAGCTAAGCCATTATTAGTCATATAAATACAGAAGTATCATCAGGTAATGTAGATTTAAATTTGTTCAAATCATGTCGCCCGGGGGTAGGGCGGGGCCACACTGTGGGTTAAAGTTTTAAACAGAAATATATAGGAAATATCTTTAAAGTCTTCTTCTCACGAACAATTAAGTCATTATTACTCATATTAATACTGATGCAACCTGCAACCTTAGGTATTGTAGAATCAAGTTTGTTAAAATTATGACCCCCCCCCCCCCCCCCAGAGGTTAGGAGGGCACAACAGAGGATCAAAGTTTTGCATAAGAATATATAGGAATCATCTTCAAAAAATATTCTGCTCAAGAAAAGCAAAGCCATGATTAGTCATAGTATTATAGAAGCATCCTCAGGTTGAGTAGATTCAAGTTTGTTCAAATCTAGGGTGGGTAGGTGGGACCTCAATGTGCGATCAAAGTTTTACATAGGAATACATAGGAAAAAATCTTTTAAATTCTTCTGCTCAAGAACAGCAAGGCCATGCTTAATAATATTCATATGGAAGCACCCTGAGGCAGTATAAATTCAAGCCCCCCCCCCCCTGTAAACTTTTCAATACTAAACTGATTTCTGCTTTTTCCCTATATACAATGTGCTTAGGTGAGCGATGTGGCCTATGGATATCTTGTTTTCGAAGTATTTAAAATTATTAGATTACCAATGGCTGTTTTTGCAGTAACCACATTTTCTGTTGTCTCAAACTACAGGTACATGTAACTTAATTGAAAACACTAATAACAACTGTAAGAAAAGTTTTTTTTAAAGTTTATAAAAGAGAAATCAATTTTATGAACAAGTGTTACTCTTTTTTTTTTATAATTCCTTTTACATATAGGTAACTGAACACGTTATATAAATTGCTCATTTTTTGTTGGATTTAACGTCAACCTTAATTGAAAAATATATGTTTGTAATTTACTTGTGTTCAGGTAACAGGTAGCAGGTAAAATCAAGACATATATTCAACATTTTTCAATATTGATATACAATTATTGTCACTAATACTATGATATACATGTGTAACAACATATTCTAATTATATTTCAATAGTTTAATAAGTGTTTTAAAAAGTGGAAAACAATGTAATAAAACAATAAAAACACAACGAATTACTTATAAAGGTGTTTGGTCTCTTCAATACTGGCGTCTGTGTTTTTACAACAACACAAAGATTGGTCGACAAAAATGTAAGCAAATTTATGGTAGGATAAGTCAAGAGGGAAAACCCGAATAACCTTTCGGAACTTCATTTTGAGATGAACTCAATGTGAGGTATACCTCTCAGAAAAAAAAAAATCATGAAAAAATCATTTAATAATACGTGTATAACATGTATGTTTACAATTTAACATTTTTAAAGCAACATTATATATCACGGTATATTCCGCAAACATGTATGTTTCAAAGATACAAAGAACATGCACTGTACAGATGTATGTTTTAAGCATAAGGTAAGCATATAGCTAAAGGTTAATATTTCTAACATATACTAAATAGACGTTAATGTTTTATTAACATAATTATGTTGCTTTTTCATGCCGCCGTAATCGAGAACTCGGGTGCATATAGTTTTTGCTCTGTCCCTCCGGCTGTCTATCTGTCTGTCCGCAAAAACTTAAACCTTGGTCATAACTTTTGATTGGGTAAAGCTATGGCTTTCATATATCATACGTGTATTCCTTGAGACAAGACCTTTCTTTGGGTCCCAACATATTTGATATCGGAGTTCGACCCACGTCTGCAAAATTTTACCAAACTTTAACCTTGGCCATAATTTTTGAACGGTTGTTTAGAGTTCTTTCATACTTAACATGTGGATTCCTTGTGACAAGGCCTTCCCTTGGGTACCAATAATTCCCTTGGGTACCAATAATTTTGATCTTTTTACCTTGACCTTAGAGTTTGACCAAATTTTGAAAAATTTAACATCGGCCATTAATTTTGAATGGTTGAAGGTAGGGCTTTTATCTTTCACGTGTATTCCTTCTGAGAAGACCTTTCCTTGGGTACCAATTATCTTGACCTTGGAGTTTGACCTACATTTGAAAAAAACTTTAACCTTGGCCTTAAGCTTTAACATTTGCTATACTTTTGAATAGTTGGTGCTATGGCTCTCATATTTCACATGTGTTTTCCTCGTGACAAGGGCTTTCTGTGGGTAGCAACATTTTTTTTTTCTTTTGATCTTGACCTTGGAGTTTGATCTTCTTTTGAAAAATATCAACCTTGGCCATAATTTTCAACGCTTTTCACTAAGACTTTTAAATTTTCACAGATGTTTTCCTACAGGTGGTTTTTTTTTTTTTTTGGTGACAAGACCTCTTAAGTCACAATATCTTTGGACCTTTATATCATGACGTTGGAGTTTGATTTACATTAAAAAAAACATAGTTTCTGAATGCTTTTGAAAAATTTAACATCGGCCATTAATTTCGAATGGTTGAAGGTAGGGCTTTTATCTTTCACGTGTATTCCTTCTGAGAAGACCTTTCCTTGGGTACCAATTATTTTGACCTTGGAGTTTGACCTACATTTGAAAAAAACTTTAACCTTGGCCTTAAGCTTTAACATTTGCTATACTTTTGAATAGTTGGTGCTATGGCTCTCATATTTCACATGTGTTTTCCTCGTGACAAGGGCTTTCTGTGGGTAGCAACATTTTTTTTTTCTTTTGATCTTGACCTTGGAGTTTGATCTTCTTTTGAAAAAATATCAACCTTGGCCATAATTTTCAACGCTTTTCACTAAGACTTTTAAATTTTCACAGATGTTTTCCTACAGGTGGTTTTTTTTTTTTTTTTTTTTTTTTTTTTTTTTTTTTTTTTTTTTTGGTGACAAGACCTCTTAAGTCACAATATCTTTGGACCTTTATATCATGACGTTGGAGTTTGATTTACATTAAAAAAACATAGTTTCTGAATGGTTGCTGCAAGAGCTTTTAAAGAAGATGGGTGAAAAAGGCGGGCGAAGTGCCTATAGTGCGACAAACATGAAGTGAAAAATAAAATCTCAATTATATAAAAATTTTCTTTGATATTTCATCTAACATTAAAGTATATTTTATGCTAAATCTCAACAATTTACAAAAATCTCACAAAGACTGAAATTATTTGTTAAGAGGACAAAAAGGATCATTTTCTCACACTTTAACAAAATTTTTCGATATGAGTGGGTCTTCGCTCCATTTTTTTGAAAGTTGATCCTAAAAGTGTGCATAAAAATATACATTTTATGGTTTACAAAAACATGGAGCAAAGACCCACTATACCTTAAAAGTACACTTTTATGACAAAGCATTCGCATCTTTCCGAGAAATACTTGAAGTCCATTAAATCAAGGGTCATATCACAAATATGATTTAAATGCCACTGTTCGTCAGGAGCTGCGTGGCGTAGTAGTTAGCGTGTTAGTCTCGAAACAATATGATACTCCGGATTTTTATTAATAGGGGGTTCGAATCCCACGAATACCATTTTATTTTTTTAATAAAAGAATAATTTTTTCCGAGATCTTTTTTTCTCAGAAAAGTTTTGTTAATCATAATTTCATAAATTTCAATAATGAGAACTTTATTTTAAATACTTAATTCACAAATTGAATATGATTTTATTAATATCTGAAGCTATAGGCATTCTGCACGCCTTGTTCACCTATCTTCTTTCAAATGTGTATTCCTTGTGACAAGACCTTCTCTTGGGTACCAACATTTCTGATCTGTTGATCTTGGAGCCTGACCCAACTTTTGAAAAACTTTAACCTTCGCCATGAGCTGTCATACTGGTACATCAGTGTTTCACAAACACATCGGGGTTTTAGTTATTGTTGTTGTTGGTTTCTTTGATTTGTTTTACTTTTTGGGGTCTTTTTTGTTGGTTTTTATGTTTGTTTGTTTTTTCGCAATTTTATCTCTATTGATTCTCTTCGAAGGATGTCTGTTGAAGAACGATTGACATAAGTGAAAATGTAAAAAAAAAAAAAAACTGTAGGGTTTTGACCTTTGCATAGGCTTAGGAAAAAAATTAAGAAAAAAATCATAAACAACAAAATAATCCATTTTAATCAGGTACAATGGAAGTACATGTATATAAAATACATACTGTAGAAGTAATAAGCTATATGGATGGTACATTGTATTTCACAAAACGCAATATATGATAAATATTGAATACTTTTGAGCTGTTAGAAACAAATAAATGCACATCATTGGAAATATATCACAATATGAATGCAGTTAGGAACAATTCACACATGCAGGATAATGCAATCAACAAAACGAAATGGAGACCTCCTTTCCTTTTCAATAATCAATAGAAATACAAAGAATAAAACGCATGTTTGAAAATATTTAGACTCAAGTCATTTTTATAGATATTAAATTTCCATTTTACGTATTTAAATAGACAACTTTTTTTTATTTCTTGGACTTCCTGTTGTCTCAAATAGAATAGTAAGTGTAAAAAAAAATTCTTCAATTAACACACAACTGGTCTCCTAAAACAATGCTTCGTTACATTGAACTTCATAAATCCTTAAAAGTTTTACAGATATACCAAAAATCCAATGCCCTCAAAAAGATTATTAAAATATATACATATTATCACAGTATAGTGGACATATATCCTATCAAAATATAAAACATAGATAAATCTCAGTAAACATTACTTTGGCCTTATATTAAGTACATTTTGCGCAAAAGCTGTATGTAGGGGAACACATTATTGTAGCGTAGCAATGAACCAGGTCGCAACAAAAAAAGCTTCATAATATCATAAATGGTTAAAAGCTGAGCTTCCATAGGAATAGAAATGATGAGCGCTTCTACCAGAAATCGGTGCACTCAGATCGAGGCTGGCAGCATTAATAGCCGACCTTGTCCAGACTCTTTTTGGTTCCACTTCCTCTAGACTCATTTCTCTCGGACTCGTAATTCTCATTGGTTTCGGGTTTAGCGATCCAGCATCATGTTCCACAGGATGTCCAGCAGTGTAACTAAATCCGTATTGGTTTCCACACACTACGTCCAGTTTCGGTATGCTTGCTCCTCTGACATAAATAGGCCTTTGACTGTGCCCCCTGGCTTTGTCTTCATCAGAGCCCCGGATGTTTGTGTTGATTCGATTCAACTTTGGATTGTTAAGAGCGATATTGATATTGCGATCCTCAATATCTACGTGACATTTTTCCTGCTTTGGTTGATGCTTCTTGCAGTAAACTTGCTTATCATTCTTATCATTTGCGTTTTGACAAAAGTTTTTCAATGTCAAAGCAGTACTACACTCAGCACATCGAAAACATTGCTTATGATACAAAACACGTCTAACTGGCCCAATTTTGTCCAGTTGGTAGACTTGTTTGTTACACCGGAAACAGGGGTCAGGCACAGAAGTTGGCGTTGTAGCCTCTGAGGAAGAAGAATAACTAGAGGTTGTACTTAGACTTCTGGAAAATGTGATTTTTTCTTTGTTTGGTGATAGAGCTGGAACGGTAGGGGATAGAATCCTTTTCATGCTGAAAGATTTCGAACGGGTTCTCTCTGGTGTGAGGTCAAGGTCTTTAACCGTTGGTTTGGTTGCTTTTCTGGTCTCTGCAGTTATATCTGAATACTTGTCAAATTCACAAGTATTATCACTACGTGGCGAGTCTGTGGACCCACTTCCATTTGTCCACATAGATACGTCACATGACTCTTCATCGAAAGATGATTGGTCGTCGTCTTTTCGAAGGACAGGACGAGAGAGCATCCGAGCCATCGCTGTGAGTGCTTGAACATTTGTGTATTTTGTTTTGGAACCATTCTCACCATCATGATGAGCATCATGAGAGGTCTCTTCCAGAGAAAACTGTCGCGGTGACTTGTGGTGTTCAACCTGAATAGCTTCCACCCTCCGACTGTCTCTTTTGACCAGTTTCTGCTCCGCTCGGATCATTCGATCCTCGTCATCCGGTGATTCTGGTCTACAGTCATCGTGAGCTACAATCTCCTGACTCCCATCAGAAGATACATGTTCAGAGTGGCTGGAATCATCGTATCCGCTGTCAATTCTGTACTCACGTGCATGAATAACATGAGGTTCTACAGGAAATTGACTGTCACAGTGATCAAGCTTCAGCGTCCGTCCAGGAGTCACGTGATCACAATCTTCTGTGTCAAAGTTATAACTAAGTGGTCGTGGCGCCGGAAGCTGGGTTTCAGATGCGTAAAATGTCTTGTCTTCTACGTTATCGTGTACTTCCGGTGTATACTCGGGGTCTCGCGTGACAATTGTCCGCAGTGGAGCAGGGTGCATCACCGAATTACATCTTGCCTGCCATATTAATGTACTTTTAAAATTCTTTGCTTCCTCCATTATGAATTCACTTTAAGTCCTATTGCACACGGGTATATTTTCTTCAATGTAATTTTTTACATGATCGATAAAAATTTGTCCAGTCATGTAAATAGAAATTCCAATCCCAATATCTATGTGTGCGTGTTGTTTCACAGGTAAGATTTTTCTGCTAGGGTAAAATGTCTGTCAGAACTCTTCGCCCTCCCCAAAGTCCTTCCTATCAGAATATCTTCTTGTATCAGACCCAGGGTATTCAGGCGATGCCAAACACACGACAGTTGTCACCATACATAAAAAATTCCAACCTTCTGTTATCGTGGCCTTTTTATAATAACATGTGCTTTAGATCGATATGTTGGCGAATTTCCAAAGGACTATAGAAGTTAAACCACGTTAACCCCACAGTGAATTATCCTCTTTTTATTGGGTATATCCCATTCATACACAAATCGTTAATGTGGATAGATCAATTAACTTGGACACCCGCTACTGAAACGCCTCTGGAGTGGAAAACGACTCTCCTTACCAAATGCCGTCTTGTGAATCGATTGTCGCTGGCTTTTCCCTATATTAGTCGCTTTCTTCATTCATTTTTAAATCCTTGGCCTTTTATGTTTCGTAATTCTGTCAATATTTGGTCCTTGTAATACACAGTTCGTGGTCTGGCAGGATTTGGTCGGACCTCCAAGATTAGCTCTCCTGTCCCTCGGTCTATCTGACGGCCTGACGTGATTCCAATCCACACCTGTAATTAAATTTTCTCTCCCGGATTGATTAATATGTTACCTGTATAGACCTGCAGTCCTCGATATAATATGGAATTCTTGTATCACAAATTAATCGCATACACAGGTATATATAAGGTACATATTATCGATAAAGATTAAATCACCGAGATGCGCTCCGGCTCTTTCTTCTATTGGGAGAATAAATACGATGTCGCCGGTAAAATGTTTGTTTTCAAAAGTGCAGGTGTAGACGCTTTAAATCTATTGTTGATTCTCTTTCACTTGGTCTATGGCTTGTCTAAAGAGAAAAAAATACGTATATTTAATTTTTAATACTATACCCCATTGAATGAGAGATACATTGACACATTTGAGATGGCCTACATTTTGCAGATGATTATGCACATATATTCAAATCATCATTGGCGTATATTGTATGGAAAAAAATTCGGTTACAGGACCAATTATTATTCTTGCAAGTTCCATAGATTTTGACGGTCATCCAGGCTTCATTGGTTTCTCAACATACAACCATCTCTGCCCTCCCTAGGACTAGAATTCTTTATCCATTTGTGCCCTCAATGGGTTTAACATTATTGGTATAGGACTTCTCGTTTATTATCAAAATACATAAGCTATATGCTACAGAGTGAAATATATTTAGATATATACAGTATAGATGCATTTTTAGTATATGACCAGTTTTGCACTGCAGGACTGCCTTCAAGATCGTAGTGGCTAACCTAGCAGCTATGTTGTAGATATCTATCTCTATTGAACGGACAGCTAACCTAGCTAAAATCATATGTGCTGCGAAGTTGTAATTAAGGAGGCCATCTTGGATTTGGTACTTAGCATTAAATATTTATGCTAGCTCTCCCTACGTAGCGGCTAGTCTAGCTCTCCGTTCAAGAGCGTAGCTTTACGTAGAGTCTACGTAGCAGCTACGCTGTTGAACGCACCCCAGGAACCAAGGAACAGAAAATACAGATTAAAAAGAACAAAAATATGTAATGCACTTCAAAATGGGACCTGATTCCAACTCCCAGTATTCATGGAGAGGCACAAATGATCCTGAAAAGAGGATACCTGCAAGATGGCCAGTAGACAAGAAAAAAATCATTACGAACATTGAATTTCAATACATGGCCAAATTTAGCCCTCCCTCTCCTTTTAACCCGAGGACTATTAATTTCACAATTTCGGCGTGGACTGACTGCTTATCGTAACTACGCAATCACTTTGCCTGCAAAAGTCCAGGAGTATATAGAAAATAATTTTGAAGATTGCATGACATTTTATGATTTTGGGCTCATAAGCCGAAGAGGTGAGGACCAAAAAATTCACACTTTTTGTTTTCTTTCATACACAAATTCTAATTGAAAAAGCTGCATGGTTGAAATTTATTCAGCGATTTCAAAGAAGACGTTGAAGTGTTCAAATATTTACGAACAACAAACGAGGACGGACGGAAACAGATAACAATATGTCACCTAAATGACTCTCGTCATTAACGGTATAATCAATAAAGATTTATATTTCCTAAAAAATAAAATCGGTCATTAATTTACACTCGTGTTCTACATCATTGAAAAACACTAACCCAGGACCTAGAATATCTTATATTAAACTGTTTCTTAATTTACCTTTAAAACAAAGAAAGAAGTCCGTTTTTGAACAGAGCTGTAAAATACGCCGCCAGAATTAAAGAATATATGGCTTCCAAAATGTCAAATTTAGATTTGGATCTAAGACATAGTTGAAATATTTTCCTTCAGAGAGTCAAGTGGTATTAAGATTTCAGATACACCCCACGATTTAAGTAATCTGACCAAGACAAATTTTCCTATCAAATAATGAAAACAAGAATGGTCTACAAATTTCTGGGACAAAATTAAATTTCATATACTTAGATCCTTTGAAAACTGGCCGATGTTATCATTTTGAGATAAGGTTAAATATCTGAGATCAGTTGTGAAGAATCTAACGAATAAACAAACACATTGGGGTTGAAATTATCTCGTATGTCAATAAATATATATAACATCAAATGCGGGGGCTGTCTGTCAATCATCGTCCGAGAACAATGTCGGACTTCGAGATTTTTGTCCCACATCTGGGAGCAATCGATTTCAAAATCAGGCGCAATTGGAATACATTTAAATGAAAATTAAAACTGTTTTTAACCACATCTTTTCATCTAGGCTTTAGATTGCAGTAATTATATTTTTTGCTTTGGGGTAAAAATGGATAAGTTGCAAACTAGTTCTACGTGACGAAGATGAATAGACTTCAGACTGATAACATCACTTAAACAGAGTTCTTACTTTTCTATGTATTTAAAGGATTATTCATTGAATGATACCAACGATCAGGGTACCACACATGTATATCAAAACCTGCAGGCATATATACACTTTATTCTCTATAGATATATTTAAAAAAATCTTTTTCATCTATAACACTTAATATTTTTGTATGAAATGAGACAATCGTTTTGAAAAATATTGACTGAAAGACTAAAATGAGAACAGTTTGTAATATTAATAATATCAATTTTTTGTATATCAAGAATTCAAAATCAAATATAAGGCGTTTCTTACACATTTTTTAAAAAGGTACAATCAGAACGTACCAGAGAGTCTCTAATTCATACCTCACACAGAAAACATTCAGCAAGATGTCACACGATTTGCAAACCGACGCATTTTGAAAATCGACACGTATATTTGATATTTGCAGCATTGCATAAGTTCTAAGGATCTTGAATACGCTGAATCATATTACTTTAGCAATTAATTTAGAGGCCTACTGGGAGAAAAAAAAAACATACAAATTCCAGACCCCAAAGTTCGCACATATTTACAGGACAAGAGTTTTAAAATTCAAATCAAATTCTCTAAGACCATTAAACAAGAGGCCCATGGGCCACAATACTCACCTGAGTATCTTGGGCCTGCTGGGGTTTTTTTTCAGAGAAAGATAATTCCCCTCTTAATTAATATTTTGGCCCCACAATAACCCCACGGAATCATGACATACTATTAATCAGACTTGAATCCACACATGATAGGAATGCTTCAATACATGACTTTGCTGTTCTGGAGAAGGAAGATTTCAATTTAATTGTTTTATCCTCTATATAAATATTATTTTAACTCTGATTTTAGCCGTACTGTAATCCCAGTGTCTATGATTTGGAAAAAAAAATCCAAACAACTAGGAAATATAATAAATGCAATGTAATGAAATTAAATGTGGTCCTGCTTCATGTACTCTCGAAAAGATTTTTAAAATTAATTTCTTATACCAGTATATATTTTAATGTAATGCATTGATACCCTTTTGTGGACTCATCCTGATCCCAGGGGACATGACATGAACAATTGAACCTGCACTACCTCGAGATGCATGCATATCTGTTATGGAAAATTTTTTTTTTCCTGTATTCTCATGTTAAACTTTGATCTCTTATTGCCCCAACTCTACCTCCAGGGGTTATATGTATGATTTATCTGCACTAACTGAAAATGCTTGCATATCAATATTACTGCCCTGCTGTTTTACCCCATCTTCGCTAGCTAAGGGTTTCCAAAATCTACTCTTTGGACAAGAAATTCCCGAGAAGAAGACTTTTAAAAGATACCACTACTTTTTTGTTTATCTGTTATCTCCTCTTGAAAAGGGTATGGCTCTTATTTGAACAAAGGATTCGATCTTTGTAGCAAGTTTGGTTGCTATTGATCCAGTACTTATAGAGAGAGAAAAATGAAAATGTGACATATGACAGACGACAGGCACACAAAACAGACGACGGACGTACAGGCGGACGCCAGACACCCTTTGAACAGAAAAAGCTCACGTGAGTCTTGGGCTCAGGTGAGCTAAAAGGTTGTAAAGATGTTAATAATTTTACATTTTCTTTAATTCGATATACTTAAAAATACATTCTTTTAATGAATTCACTATATTCTGATGTGAAGATGACTAAATTTTATTGTTCGTATTTTGAATTCGGGAATATCATTAAACCTATACATGTATTGTTAGACAGATAACGAAATTCCAAAAAAAGATAGTTATTTTACTAACATGTTTGATAACAATAGAAAAAAAATATACATTGAGATATTCGAATTATAAATAAATTGATAATAATTAATCTCGTTAACTCCCAAATTTCTCTGATTGAAAAAAAAACCCTGTGTGGACCTTCTCTACATATCCTCACATATGCAATTTAACTTAGAATATAGGTTACCCAACCAAACAGCACTTAAAATTTAAAGCGCAAAACAAAGACAATATACATATATTCTAGTAGATATAATCGATCCATGACTTTCTGTAGGTCTAACTTAAACGTTTTACTCCAGAAAATATCTTTCAAACAGCAAGTAATTGAGCGACTCATTTACCAATATTCATAAAATTCTATCTAAATTTCGTTTAATACGTGTTATGTACACTGTATATATATGGGCCAATCGATACTCACTAAAAAAAAATTTTATGAAGGTAGGGGTGGGGGTGAAAGTAAACACTTCTCATGGATAAGCTGATTTCCTCTTTTTCTAACAAATTATGTTTATTTTGTGACTTTAGAGATGTCTAGAAGATGAGTTTCACTTTATTTTTATACAGTTCTTAAGTGCACAAAATGTTAAAGAAATGTCTTAAGTGCCTGGGACGATTTACAAGGAAGATAAGATTTACTTAATAGCTTGTAGTATATATTCTGTATGCAAACAGATACTAGTATAAAATTCATAAAACACAAAAAGAATTTATAGTCTTATATGTATATAATGCAGCAAGTCTACACTCATTATTATATAATCTATTTTATAGTTCATTTTGTACATGTATGTGTCTTAACGTCTGATGTACCATACATTGTAGGGCATAAAGAAAATTAAGAATTGAATAATGATTTACTCTTCTTATAAATTTACGAGGAGTCCGTGTTTCCTGGGAAGGTGTGTGTGTGTGGGGGGGGGGGGGGGTCATTTCTTGTTAATTTATTATATAAATATAAAAATTCTAAAAATCCAGGGGCGCAGGGGGCGTGGGTGGCTCCGAACACTTCTAGATCCGCCAAGGTCTATAAATGACTTTAATATTATATGTCCTCTAAACTTTCAAAAATAGAGTTGTAGACATAATTTTGTATATTTGAATTGGTATCAGCAAAGGAAATAAATGCATGCATTTTGAATAGAATTGATTTCAGTAGATGGACCTTCGATTTCAAAAACTAGACACTGAATATTTTTCTTGTATATATTAATCTCATATATGAGAAAATAATGTGGTTCTCTAAATTTTTTTTATTGAACTTTATAAATTCTCAAACTTTTATTCTAATGGAAGAAACAAAGTAAACAAAAAAAATTGTACATGTATTATTTGTAGCTACGTAAAATTGTCAATGAGTAGCTATATCTGTTCTGTTTTTGTAGGCTTTGTTTGATTACTGAGTATCTTAACAATGTTGTAAAATAAGATGTTAGTAAAACTTGATTTTGTTCCCTCTGATATTTATAGCTATTTTCTCCCTTAGCAATTGTCCAAATAGTTATATGAATAGAATTTTTTATACACTAAATTATATTATTAAGTTATTATATTAATCTTACAAGTACGTTTAACTAAACGATAATCATATTCTCCACAAAAAATAAAGTGTACTATTAAAAATTTCAACTGGGCTAAAATGTTCTCGTGTTCATTTAAACAAAGACTAAGAAAATAATTTAATGTTGAAGATGGCATTAATCTTCAAATATTGGAACAAATTTTGCAACTAATACAATATGTAAACTATTTATAATATTCATTGAGAGAAAAATCAAACAAGCAGATCAAGATTGAGATATTTTTTCATCCTCATGCCATCATGCCCTTGACCTTTCACCTCCTTGTGAAATATGAACTCAGATCATAAAGAGTTATCATTCCGAAATCAATGGGACGCCCGCCCGTCTGCATCCGCCAAGTCATCAGTGGTAAAACATTATACCCCAAAACTTTAAAACAATGAAGAAATGAAATAATACATAAATAAATTAGAACCTGGAGTAACGTACACGCGTTCTAAATCTATTGTTTGCTTGGAGTTTAATTAAAATCACACAATTCAAAGTTGGTTAACAATAGATATGGCAGAATTATAATTTCTTGGGAAAATAGAGATAGAGAGAGAGAGAATATATCAGATCTTCCGAGTCGTATCAAACTGTAAGGTAACAATTTCTTATATACTTTAATCAGCGATTTAAATACGACGATAAAAATTTGATAAAACAAATGTTTGTTTCTCTTTTCAAAACCCTGCCACACACGATACTTTGCAAAGTTTTACGCTTTATAATAAACGTTTACATTAACCGATTCATGATTTTTTTCTTGCAGACTTCGTATTCGAACTCCCCTTTCTCTTTTTTTAAAAAAAATGTCCATTATTCATTCTCTCTCCCCCCCCCCCCCCTTTCTGGGAAATTTTGCTTTTATTATTTGTGCAAGCTTCAGATCTGCCTACCCTTTTCATTGCGAGGGTGTAATTTCAATACTCGTTTTGGCGGAATTTCAGAGGTAAAGGCGTAATCTTTTATGTTTCTCTAGTTTGATGTTTTGCAATGATACTATAATGTCTAAATAAACCTGTAATTGTACATCATTGAACAAAGCAAGCATGAATGTTCCGTTTTCAAATCATTTATTGACAAAAAGTCCATATGTGGAATAACTGGTATCCTAAATGCAGTTATATCAAACTTATTTAACTTACATGCCTAATGAACTTTTGGAAAATTTATAGAAAATCACATAATTCATTTGCATGTTAATACAAATTCTACATTATTGCGCTATTTCGTTTTTGATTTACTTACATTTACTTGTTTCTATGTTGTTCTAAGCAATGTAAGAATAAACGGAATTGAAAATTAAACTGACTTATTGCACATTTCATTCAAAAGTTTTTTTTCATAATTTTGGCATGCAACCCGTTTAAATGGCATTATTACAAAGTATATTACATATGTTGTTTGTATGTTAAATAATCATATCGTGAAGAACCGAAACCCTCTATTAATTAGTATTAATTATCTTCTTCTCGTTTTTATTTAGGAAAGCCTTTACTTTAACTCCCAAGTTAGCAATTCAATAAGTTGTCTAGGAAAAATATTTAAAAGCGTAAAATTAAATTTCATGGCGTAACAGCGTAATTTATTGGTAAAAAGCGGAAGAATTACGCCAAAAGCGGAAGGTTAGGCAGGTCTGAAGCTTGGTATATTATAAAGAAAGACCCACTGGAATTGACGGTCTGGTGCACAGATCCAAGTGGAATCAGATCCAAGTTATTACATGTAATTAAATCAAAATGCATTTCATCCTACATGAAGATGAAGAAACTTACCTAGGTATCTTCCGTCTTGCTCAGAATTCGATAAGATCTGAACCCATACAACAGATCTCATTAAATATCGTGTCTACCGTGTCAGAAATAAACAGGTGCTCGTTAACAAACAATGCACAGCTAATTAGAAATGTAAACAAATTACACAGTTTTTAAATACCTTTTACATACAAACATGACGGAACTGATCTTTATCTTGTTCGGTCGCGAGTTAAATTTCATCGCTTGTTTAAGCTACCGTTACAAATTCAGATCGGTGCATGTATACTAAGTATCCCCCCTCTACTAAAGTAAAAAAGTATTGTTACCTAACAACCGAGTTTTGAGTATCTTTATCTTCAAAAAATATTTACAATCCCTTTAACATGACATTTTTCTATTACTCGTAATTTTAAACTCAGAACAGATACCAATAGCTGATAAAACGTACATATAATTCACTTACACTTTTTTGTACATATATCTGTATATGTAGAAAATTTTCCAGAAAAAATATTAAGTACAGATGATACAAACAAACTTTAAAAAAAAATGAAAACAACAACTTGTCATGTTTATCTAAGTAAAATGAATAAGTTTATCTCAACGGATACATGTTTTCATTCAAAATTTTACAATGATGTCCTATAAAGTGTTTTTAAAAATGTAAAGATTTATAAGGGTGAATGAAAGGTAGAATTTTGAACATCATAGAAAGTGTATATTTTCTTAATAATTTAGAAATCATTTACAACCAAAAGAGTTACATATATACCAATTCAGGCACCATTTTCCGGTTTGTATCATCTGTCCTTAGTTTAAGAAACTTTACAACCAAAACGCTACAAATGTAAAAAGACACTCCAACATTTATGTTGCATTTTTATTTTTTAAAAATGTAAAGAAACAATACTTTTTTCTGTGATTGAGATGTATTAAAGCATTGTTGTTCAATTACTCCACAATTTTCACAAGACAACAAAGCTCTACATATAACTGAACTATGTGATACTGAAAAACAAACTGAAAAATAATAACAATAAACAAACTGCTTTTTACAAAAAAAGTCTCACTGTATTCTTTATACATCTATAAAATACAAAATAATACACAATTATACTGTCACAAATGTCCAGAGTTTGGAAGGTGGACAAACACATTGATGATAAGCTAGCGTCGAAATGCAGGCAAGACTGAGGATTTTATGTATACAACACATTGTGATTATATATAGCACAAAGTCGTAAATACTTAAACTTGTTCATAGAAATGAATTTCACCCCCCCCCCCCCCCCCCCGCCAAAGTATCAATACGTATAGATTTTCATGTAACACCTGAGAAGATTTGGTTCCATTCTACATCACTTATAATCCACTTGACTAAGATTAAAGAGATTGTACACAAATCCTGACTTATCTCTTTCTAGAATTATGACAAGCAGAATGGAAAATTGAGGGATTAGGGATTATCAGATTAAAAAGTTAGGGGAAACTCCCTGTACTCTTACCCTTATAACCCAATACACAAATTGTGTTGTTACTTAGTAAAGCTTTACATCTTGATTAATCTAATAAAGACACCATTTAAAACAAGCACACGAACTACACTTTCCCACGACTTGTTCTGGTTAATATCCTTTTCTTTTTTATACAACCAGAGGTCTAAGACAGGCCTTTAACCTCAGATACAAATGCATGACACATGTAAATGTTGAATCAACTAGTCTACAAGGTCACAATATCATGTCTCCCAGAAAAAAAAAACTATATATTTTTTAATATGAATCAAGAATGCACAATAAGCTTATCTTATCTTACAACAAAAATATGGAATAGAGATTACATTGCCTAAACAGACATAAAGCACTTGAAAGCAGATTACATGTACATCACAATAATATCAATAAAGTGTACACAGGTCTAAAGAATCCTTCCAAAATAAATCCCTACAGTGTCTCTCACAATTTGTTATTCACTAGATACTTGTATTGCTTTACAATAAATCAATCACACTTGTTCTTCCTTTGAATGTAATATACTAGTAGCTGTATAAATACAAAAAGGAATACAGTCAATCTGTTAGTTATAGTAAGTATAACAAATTTATGGATATAGTGAAATTTTTTGCAATCTCCAGCAAAATTCTTAACGATTCCTTGTAAAATTTTATGGTACTCTGATACAACAAATTTGTGGACATAATGAGTAATTTTGTGTCCAATTTTTCCTGTAAAGGTTAAAAATAACAAAATTTCCGTCTTTTCTAATGACTTTTTTCAGTTCTCAAAATTTGAAACATTGAGCTGACATTATGTTTTGTATTTATATTTAAAATTTTATTACACAGAAAAATTTAGTTCTCCAAGGTTAACTCAATATTTAATAATTCCATGAGTATATCTGATAATCATAAGAAGGAAAACATGTATATTGTTATTCAATCCTATACATTTACATACTTTTAATATTTTTTATGCAAATTTATACATGTACTGTATACATTTAGATCTATACTGATTTAGCAAAATAAATTCACAGGTCCCCAGGACTTTGTTATAACCATGTTTTACTGTATACAGATGTACAAATTATAGTAGTTCGTGTTACTTCAAATTCATCTAATACTCTAGAGGTATAATCATAAACCTTAATTTTAAGTAGTCACAAAATGTGTGTATTGAAAGACAATTATTCTTTATAGATTTTCATAATGATAAATCATGTAAGAATGCATTAACACTAATAAATAGGCTTACACATGACAAATACTGCACTAGATCACTAGGTTTTTGTTATGATATCGTCGGGGGGACATTTTCCATTGAGATTTCCTCAAAGGATGACCCTGAATCATTGCCATCTGAAGCCTTGCCCCCGTCTTCTTGTTTGAGCGGACTCAGCTGAGGGGTGGTCATTTGTTCAGAGCTAAAGCCCGAGTCCTGAAGAGTGGGGGGCTCACTAGTGTCTGGTGTGCACTGATCACGACCTTCATCCTCTAACAGTTTACGTGGAGTTTCCTCCCCTATGAGGATCTCTTCACTATGACAAATTACCTCCCCTTCTTCCTCAGCCTCACTTTCACTGTCAGAAATTGGCATACCATCATCCATTGCTGTGCGGCTGTAACTGGTCTCCCTTGAAACTTTGAAAGACAAAAAAGATGATTGATAAATAAATAACAATTCACAAAGAAAATTAGAAACAAAAAAATGTTCCTAGAAGAAGTGGGATAGGTCAGCAGAAGCAAACTGCATAAAACTATTACACTTGTTTTGCCATAGGAGATACAATTATGGGTACTTCCCTTAAGACACCTTATGGTTTACTAGAAATTTTGGATGAGACTTTACCTTTTGGTTTGAACTTTTTTTTGAATCACAAATGCACCTGGACCAGTAATATTTTTATCATGGGTTTTACATTTAAAATGCTCATTTAAAAAAAAAATCTATGAATAAAATTAATGTGTACAAATACAGTAAACACCAACCAGGCTTTTTACTGATTGGACAGAAATTTGAAGATCTGCATAGATGATAAATAGAAAAATTATTTTTAATATTTTTTTTTATGTAACCTTCTGTCTTTTGTAAAAATGTAAAAATCATTGACATTAGAAACTTAAAGTAGTGCACACATATTTGTTCATTGAAAGAGTCTATATTTGTTCTTGGTTTTATTCAAATCCAGTGAAAATTATAAGTAGGATAGCATTTTGAATGACTTGAATGGATCCTTATATATTTTGAAACCATGACTACAATGTTCATCAAAAACATATATATCTGAAATTAGGTATCTTGATGTAGTCTACCTGTGTACAAAGTTTTACCGATATTTGACCAAAAATGTGAGAGGGGTAGTACATGTATTTTGAAAAACTGTTTAAAGACAGAAGTTCAGCTAGAATGATAGACAAATAGAAAACACTTTACTCATGCAGGTGCTCTTCTGGTATTTGATTGGTAGACTCAAAAATTAAGTTTAATTTCTATCATTTTTAGGGATTACCGGTACTTTATCGAATTTGTTAGATCTTGCATTTATTTCAGAGGTGCAATGAAAACTGTGTCAATATTATAGATAGTATACATTCTATGGAGTAGTCTGCTTAAAGGGGGATAACTCCTACACTGTACAAAATCATATATGAAAAGCAAGTTCATGGCAGTACAATGCCCCTTCTCCCTTGTCAAAATAAACTTTATTATTTGTACAGCTCTTTTATCTGTTCTAGATCAATCCCCTTAGTTGTCTAATACTTAGTACAATAACACTTTATAGTGTCATAAATGATGAACCTTTTGTACCTAAATCTAAGGAATCCATTCTTGATCAAATATTGTTCCCAATAAATATTTTTTCAAAGTTTCTATCTGTTTTTTCTCCCAATTCTGAGAATGTATTGACAAAATGGAGAAAATTGGATATTTCTTGATATAGAAAAGATTGAAAAGAATCTTTGAACTTTGTCACTTACTATGCAGTTTATTTGGAGTACTTGTGTCAGAGGGTTTGTTAATTGTAAAATACATACATGTATGTATACCCTCAAAGTAAGAAAAAGATACTCTAGGGGGTTTCAGAAATTTTTTTAAAACATGGCTAGAGGTTAAATTCAATAACTAAAAAAAATATATATATATATTTGAAGCATATCCCAACAATATTTCCTCTGATTTCACCTCAGTCTGGAGAAGGACAACACTCTGTATGTAGGGGTATATTACAATATTGGCTGCAGTGCCCTTACCTGACACACTCTCATCTACAGAGCTGTCATCTTCATCATCTCCGTCCTCGGCCCTGTCCTCATCCTCCTGAACCTCAGGGACGTAGAATTCATTCTGCCGAGCCAGAGGGGCAATGAAATAGATGAAGCCTCCATCATACACCTCTAAATAGGGATGAGCACATAACTTACGCTCCTGAAAATTAGAAAATTTACAATTTCGTTTAGAAAGAAGATGGGCGAACAAGGCAAGTGAAATGCCTATGGTGCGACAAATATGAAAGTGAAAATTAAATCTCATTATAACAAAAATTTTCTTTGAAATTTCATCTAACATGAAAGTATACTTTATGTAAAATCTCCAGAAAGTACAAAAATCTCACAAAGATTAAAATATGTTGATGGTGCAACATTGGGGCGAGCGCATTGTTCACTTAATTTTAAGATCCGCCTCTTCAAACCGCATGAGACATTTGCAACGTCTAAACTGTGACATCACATGACGTTGTATGTTAGCTGCATTTCCATAAACGAAGTTTGAAAAGTGCAAAAATTTTAACAAAGAAGTTTAATCTACTATCTGTTTGTAATATCCATTAAATTAAGGTGAGTTTATTTTTTGTGAATTTTTAGTTGTTGTTAGCGCGCAAACGAAGTTAGCAGTGAGAACAAGAAGCAATGCATTGTGGGTCCAGAATTACTGAGGAAAAAATTCTGTTGAATGAATGTGCAGTAGTCTGATATTTTCTCTTCGCCCAGGTGTTGTCGTTAGAGCTCGCAGTGACAAGCGGCACTTTGCGCCGCTCGCTGTGCTCACTATTATTTGTCTGTGAAATAGCATACACACACACGACGGGCCAAACTAGCTGCAGAACTGTAGCTCTCTGCTTGAGAAAATTCGGACAGACACAGCAGAGAGCTACAGATCCAAGTGTTGTAAAAACCTTCGATTTACCTTTCAACGGTTCCAGACGGCCGTAATATCAGTTTAAAAAATGCATTCCGACGTCAACGTTGGTGTCATCCTGAAACAACACGCCCGAGTTTTATTTATCTCATTTCTTTTTTACATACATGTTGTTTTGTAATCTTTATAGACAATATACATGATATTTAAACCTCCTGAAATTTTTATTTACATTTTCTTGACAAGTGTATGTTCTTTGAATTACTTCTTTTCGCACAACCCCCAATAACATGGACGTCAGAATGGGAATTTTTTAACCCTACATTTCAAAAGCATAAAGGGCTGTTTGAGACCGTTGAAAGGTAAATAAAGTGTCAGGAATAGGAGTAAAATATATGGATAATTATTGGATACCACTTTTAAAGCAGGGGAAAGCATTAAATACAAGAAATAATAGCCGAAGCGAGCGACAAAAAAGCGGCGGCGTAAATCAAAGGTTTTTACAACGCTTACTCTCTGCTTTGTCTGTCCGAATTTTCTCAAGCAGAGAGCTACAGTTCTGCAGCTAACACACACCAAAAAGGGCAAAAAATATCATTTTCTCATAACACAATTTTTCCATATGAGTGGGTCTCCTTCCATTTTTTTTTTGGAAAATTTATCCTCAAAGAATGCAAAAAATATACATTTTTTGGTTAACAAAAACATGGAACAAAGACCCACTATATCTTATAAATACACTTTTATGACACAGCATTCACATATTTCTGAGAAATACTTGAAGTCCATTTAGTCAAGGGTCATATCACAAACATGATTTAAATGTCATGCTATGTCAGGAGTTGTGTAGCATAGTGGTTAGCATGATAGTCTCAGAGGAAAAATGATACTCTGGATTTTTATTGCTATGGTTCGAACCCCAAGAATAGCATATTATTTTTTTAAATAATACAGAATAGTTTTTGCCAGGAAAATTTTTTGCAAAGTTTTGTTTGTCATAATTTCATAAATTCCAGTAATAAGAACTTATCTCTAAATACAAAATTCACAAACTGAATGTGACTTTTAAACATCTGAAGCTATAGGCATACTGCAAGCCTTGTTCACCCATCTTCTTATAATATTCAAGATAGATACATGTAAAAAGTAAAAATCTTGTCAATGAAATGTTCCTCCACAATACCAAATAAACAAGCCAATTTCAAAATATCTTATACTCTTTTTCTTCTTTGACAATTTATTCACTGAAAAATTTTTAAGGATATGTATCTTTGAGATGTATTAAATGTTGAATGTACTACACTGTATAAATAGCATTTGCAGAGACATGTCATGCAAATCATTGATAAAATTAATAAAGTTTTACAGAGAATTAATCCTGACCTGTACATAATCATTCATTCTTGGGTATACCCTCCACACTGCAATAAGAATGGATAGAGCGCTTCTGTATGGAAAGGAGGTATTGACAGCATATGATACAGATGGAAGCTTGGCAATTTTATAACCAAACTTTAGCAGTTGTTCCTGAACAGCTTCATCAATTTCAGTTCCATCCTCAGAGAGAACAGAGCCAACAACATAACGCAATTTCTCTGCTTCTACCTATAACAGAAAAATTATTTCTTCAAAGATTTCAACTGACTGAAATTCTTTATATCAGAAAAGGGCTACAAATACATATATTCTAGAGTAGACTCACACTAGAGTCCTCATCTTAATGAATAAAGAAGATACAAGGCATTACTTTGGCAAGTATGAAATCAAGTCATATTTAACATGTTTGAACTGAAAAAAAAATATTTTTAGTGCTAAATGGAATAGAGTTTTTGATTGAGACTGTCTGGAAATTCAGAATTTCACATAGTGGGTCAACTTTCGTAAAGTGGATGATAAATTAATGTGCTGTTCTTTGAGATTTGTTCTTAATTCAGAGGTTTGGTTAAATTTATACAGTTGTTTCATCCAGCTTTTTTGTTTTTTTCATTAAAATATTTACTAGTCAACCCTTACAAATAAATTAACATTTCATCATGACATCTGCACTTTCATTTTCATATATTCAGTAAGATTCTGATTTAATCCATCTGGCAAGACAATGACGTCACACACGGATCTACAATATTAATCTTATGATAATCCACTCTTATGCATGTAGTTATGACTACATGTGAAACCTTAATATGCGTAGCCTCACCACTCTGGGGTCATCATAATAGATGCCTATGGTTTTGTAGCCCTGAGGGGTCAGTCCGCAGACTTCAGTAAACACGGGGCCACATTCCTTGTATGGACCGCGACAGAATTTGTAAGCAATGACAGCCTCTCCGAGCGGGGGTTTCCCCGTCTTAACATCAATCGTCTCAAACAAGCCCGACAATAGCAACAATGCCAGAAACGTCAATATCAGACATAAACCCAAAACTCCAATGCCAGCGATCAGCAGCATTTCAGCCATTGTTTTGGTTTTTCGATGTCCCTCTAGACTGATCATAGATTATATAATAAAATACCAGTAGATCCCGAGAATTATAAACTGGTTCTCATCAGTCGATTCCATACGGAACGGAACGAGTGTTGCCGAATACTCGTTCATCAGGGAGGATAACTCCAACTTTCTTATAAAATAGATCATGTACAGTGTATATGGAATTTATTTCAATAGTTGGAAACATAAATTTCATATCCAATTTTTCCGACTTCAAGTTAAATATAATTCTGGATACTATTTTCATACTGCGATAACAACACTTGTTATTTTCACAGTTTGAATTGAGATAAAAAATCTGTGAACATTGCAATTTTATTCAATGGAGAAATTAAATTATTGAATTGAATAAATAAATTTATTTATTTTTTTTACTTTCGGATACTGAATCATAAGAAAGAAATATATTTCATAATATAAAAGCAACACTTTCACAACAAAAACAATATTACATTTTTGATTTAAAAGTTTTCTCTGGTAACCAAGACTATTAAAAAATTTAATTTATGATTAAGTCCCACCTTCACCCTGTTGATAACTTACATTAGCCCACACTCTCTCTCCCTCTTAATTTTAAATTGGACACAGTTCGATATCAATTGTTTTTCTTTTTTATTTGTCTGTAACGATGATTTTCTTTTCGTGATCAACAACGTAATATTATACATAAAGATTAAAAAAAAAAAAGCAGAACGTGTTTTCTTTGCTTCAGAGTCCTTGAGTAAGTGTGACTGATGAGTTATTTACAGTTTTGGATGCTCTGTACATGCCTCCCAGCTGTTACACATTCCTGCAGTCCATAATGTGGGGGAGTGACACAAGAAGGCAGAATTTGTTTATGATGACAGATGAAAGAAACTCCTGAATATCAGGCAGGTGTGGGGGAAAATATACACGTGAGATGGTCGATCTTCTTTTACCAAGCGCTGATTAAATTTATAGGACAATCCTGTTCAAATTTCTGGTGTGTAATATTGAGAAATATTTTTCTTTATATCTACAATAAGTATGTCAACTTAACTACACGTACACTGTTTGTAAATCTTAGATCTTTAATTTACTATTCTAAGACTTTTCATAAGTAGAAATTTTGATTAGAAATGGTGATATATAGGGAAATTTATAATGGAATAATTGTGAGCTATTTTAAAGATTGATCAATATGGACCGTTTCCTAAAAGGAGAGAAGTCCAATTAATATCTTTGAGAACGGCGAACTGATACAAAGCAAAGACATTAACATACAGTTTGCCTATATTCATGATATTATGCGAATGATTAATTACCAATTACATGTATACAATATGAAATTAATTTGTTACTGAAAGCCCAGATTGTACTCATTCTATTATCTTTACATTTAGAACACAGAATATAAATTTGTATAAAATTTATATATTGATAAATTCTATAAACAATGCCGAAGATCAATGTAGTTATGCATAAATACTGAACATTCCGTCACTGAAAAAATGTTAGGCATGCATGTATTTCAAAATCACACATAAAAATACAATCACACATTTTAGTATATGCTTTGAATGTTATCACTTTCACTGGAATCATATCGACACATGTCATGTTTTAATGGCATTTTGCATAATCGAAGCGTGATGGTTGGTAGAGTTGCAATGGAAATGCATATTGTTGTCATTATTTTCAGAATTGACTTGAAACGGACCTAAAACGAAATGATAAGAATGCATTTACATTGCACGCAAAGCTTTTAGATGGACTGGGGATAATCGTCGGTAATTCGCGTGTTTACATTCAAAATTAGAAAAGGAATTTTATGAAAAAGTCTTTATACAATTTATGAGAAAGTTCTTTAAAGATTTTCACAATGATCTCGATAATTGTTTAAATGCTAAAAGCAAAATAAACATGATAAAGAAGTAATGGGACGATTAACTTAACATGCCATGAATGTTTTTATTTTCAAAATTTTCTCTGAGTTTGACTTTCAGTGTTTTAGTATGAATTAAATGGACTCTTATCAAAGAACTAGTGATATTCATCTTTAGCGACCTGAAAAAAAGAAAAAAAAAACTCTTGTGTTAATGCTGTTTGCATGTGCTAAGTTCATATAAAAGGCACTAGATGTATAAAATAATACGAAGCCGATATGATAAGCCAAAATAGGACGAATCAGTGTTGCTAAAGGGAAGATTGGGAGAAAATATATATCTGTCATTTGTTGATAAATTTTCATCATTTACTTCATTTGTAGAGGCACACTTTCCAAGTTTCCTCTGAACTTTTACCCCCTGTTCCAATTATCACATGCCCCTGGGGCTACATTAACCTAACGACTTGAGACGGTCCAACTAAGGACAAATGTTATAATGGGAAAACATATACATTAATTCTGTGTATGCACTCAAATTCACACCTGTACACTTATGAGGAAAATTAATTTATAATATACATGTATATTTATCATTTTGATTTTTCCTAAAATCTGAACCCGCACCCAGCATGGAGTTCTTGTAATTTAAATATGACTAAAATATTAAAATATTGATAAAATTTAATGACCCCCCCCCCCAAAAAAACAACAAAAACGCCAACCCCCCCCCCTAAAAAATAACTTATTTTACCATCCACGCATTTACATGTACCTTGTCAACATAAGGTTACGTTATGTACATGTATATTGTTGTACACTCTGTGCTTTAATTTTATGCAAATGTAAAGTTTAAAATTTAAATTTTAAAATTAAAATGAATAAATAACATTAAAATTCTAGTAATAAGAAATAGAAGAAAAAAAAAAGTTCAGTTAATGTATTTCACTTCATTCCTACCGAACTCCTTTAAAGGGAGAGGCAATTTAAAAGTATTATTAACAAACAGGTTTTCCATACATTTTATTTATATGTAAACAATACCATGCAAGAAATGTGAGAAATTTTTATTGCCACCGATTTAGAAATGATAATGTTATATTCTTTTGACCATACGATACATGAATATCGTTTTCTAATGGAGTTCCATTCCACATAATTATATTGCGTAGGACGATGTCATAATATTGCATATTAAGATTACTAGTCGTTGTGGAATTTTTAACGAGCGAAAATCTGTAAACACCCTGATTACCTGTAGTTTTAAGATATTTGTAGATATGTTTCATTATACATGTACCTATAAAAGTCTACATGTACAAGGTAATTATACAGCTTCGTCCTTCAAGGACATTACAAAACAGCAGCTTTAAACGGATAAAACAGTTTTTATCTGAGAAGCATTAAAAAAATTCCCTTCAACTTCAGTGGCGCCATGCTAAATTGGAGGTATATAACAAGACATGTACATTATTATAGGGATTATTATCATTTTACACGCACATGTAAACTTGGTTGTGACTTTAACATAAGTTATAAGAGTCAATAGTCTTTCGGTAAAGATCTGAAAAATCAAATGTTAATTCTATGTAGCGGAACCTGCTGACACTTGCAGGTGACCTCCTGATATGGGCGAAAAATTCTCTCATGGATTTAAACTCTAATTAATTAATTAATTAATTAATTAATTAATTAATTAATTAATTAAATAATTAATCAACCAAAAGTAAATGGTCACATACAGATGAGACACGTACAGTAAACCCAAATTATATATTTCTATGTATATTGTACGTATAAGGTCTCGATCAAATATTACCGGATATAACGCTAACGGGCGTCAAACATATCGCAAATCGTCTCTGTTTGCATAAGTTTTTGGTGCGTCTCTTTTTCGGTGAATAAGTTCAATTTCCAGAGAAGGTCCAGAGAAGTACAGTTTAATCAGCAGAAAGTTTTGAGCATTTTCAAACGTTGGAACAGTTACCATCAGACTCAGGTGCCCGCTAAAAGTACGGTACAATGTAGGTCTGTTTAAAGTACGGTACGTATGCGTTTTGTACGGAATTCATGCGCTTTTTTCCTGTACTTTAATTAAAGACCGTTCTGGTTACGTGGATCCCCGTTGGACCTGAGTCACACCTGGACAATTAAGTCGTGAAATGGATAAACCGGACGTGCTTGGACACCGACCGCATGTCCGTTAGTCTAATGTTTGAAAACTGTTTTATCGGTTTCTCATGCGTTAACTGCACGTTCGTTTTACACAGTACTTACTACTTCGTTACTGAAACGGTGACGTCATTTAGTTGACCTTATTATGCCAGGTCTTCTAATCGTCCAGTTCAGTCTGTTTTATATGCATCATACGTTGATTGCATGCAAGAGTGAAAGAGCTTGCCATATGCAAAGCAGCTTTCAGATTACCAACAAATTGCGTTCTGCCTCCCTTATAGTTTTTCATCCGTTTGATGTCTTATATGGCGCTGACTGAGCCCTAAGATCAGGGACATTTTAAACCGTTAACTTCGATCGCCCAATTACTAGTCATAGATGTGACCTGATCACCACCTCAAAATTACATCTATTTTACCCAATTCATCCAAAGGAATTCGCAAACTTTTAGATAACACCAAGAAACCGAACGCACCCTTAAGGAAGAGGGAATCCGGAGACCAGGTACGGCTATATGTTAGTACCAAGACTTAAGGCACATTGTTTTTCTTTAAGTACATTGACTTGGTAAACCAAATGTTATTTACTATTTGGCCATCGAGACACACTGTGTCAACTAACTACCCACAAAAGAAAACATTACGCCATTCATGGCTGGATGGTAAAGAACAATCCGAGCGTTTCTCTAGTTTTGTAAAATTTAATCTTGAATCCGGGCACGGATAGAGCACACGGAGAGAAAAGATGACCTGATTGTTTTCAGTTTTATTACTTTTCTGAATAAGCCGATTACTCACTTGAATCCATATGGTCCAGAATGAAATACACTGTAACTGAAAAATAAAACCCAAGGGTAGACATACTTTTATACAAAATAAAATGAACGACCACACAGTGATGATTTTTTTCCTTCTTGTACACTTTAAAATGGCAGAATTGTTTTTTTAAAATACAATTTTAAGTGCTGATTGAGCAGAGTTGTCCAATTTATTCTTTTTTGGCAAAAACGTTTTATTAGATTTTGAAGAAGGCTTGTAATGTTGAATAGAAACTTCTTCAGTAGGTTTTTAATACACAGAGTTTTATTCTACAAAACCTAATAAAATGACCAATATCATGAATATTTAATGGCCAAATATATTTATTGGTACATGTATGAATTTCAACTTAAGGTACACAGTAGCGGCAACAGTATAAGTTCTTACCCAGGATCGTAGCAGTGGAGTCATTTGTAACTGTAGGATGTCAAGTCTGTTAAATAAATAACATAATGTTTACCATTAATGTTGCAGTGAGTGGACTCGTACTGTACAGTTTATCATTTTAGAATAAACATATGCATACTGTTACCAAAGAAACCAAACAAACAAGACCAAAACAAAAATAAAAGAATGAAAGACTGCGATAGATATGTTAAAGACTTTAACAGTTTTGCCTGAAAATTTTTAAGATTTTTGATAGGTGTATATCGTACATTAGAAAAGGTATACGTGCGTAAAAGTTGAATTCAAGCCAGCTAGGACATGAGCATGTTTAGTATTTTAAATGATACAGGCCAAATACAAAACAACGTTTAATTTAAAAGCAATTTTTTTTGTCCAAAAATGCAAAGAATTGGTATGTATCTTTGTGACGCCAAATCTATTTCACCAAAGTATTCCTTTGATTTTTTCCTCCTGGATTATTATATGATGTGCAAAAATTACTCAACATATATTCTCTACGCAGAATATTTTATAGTTTTAACAACACTTTTTTCAACATCTTTTACAGGGACAAAAAATGCTAAGTTCTTTGAAGTATTTTTCTAAAATTTCCAACTTTTCTTATGTGCGCAGGCAAGAATTGAAGGAGTACAATTCTTCGCATCATTCAATAAATCAGAGAATCTTAATGATACATGAAGAGAAATCACTTTTTCAATCATTGAGGACAGATTTATAAATGGTGTTTTATCTTCCCGTGTGTTTGTTCGGTTGTGACTTCTTTTGACATATTATCCGTGACCAGTGTACAACCACATAAACAAGGCCGTCCCGAGATTCCTTCAGATCAGCCATGTGACGAGACATTTCATTGAATAAGACAAGATTTTTTTGATAAGTAAGTGAAAAATTATTGCCGAATTTGTACAATAAATAATTTCATTGTCCGCATGACCTCACGGCGGACGCGACTTAGGTTCAGGGAGATGAAATATGTTTTGTTCCTGTCACACGAGTCACTGACTGGAAAAGGACATCACGATTTATGCCCCCTCTTTCGCTTGTGTTGCTCTCGGTCATGTTTTATTAAAAATTATGTCGTTGACGCAAACTTACCAAAACACTCTTATAATAGGAAGGACCTTTTAATCAAAGTTCACTTTCAAAAAACAAACAAACAAACAAACGAAACCAGGAAAAAAAGATGGAACGCCTTCATACTGGGAATATTACAGAGATTTTGCTGGATGAAGGAAAACACACGGTTTACTTGCTAAATTAACAAGCATTCTAAGAGTATTGCATTAGCAATACTAGTCCCTACCGGCAAATGTAATCTGGTTCCCATTAAAATTTAATAATTCCATCAAAACATCATTGAAGCGGAACAAAATGAAAACTTCATCTTTAACTCGTCAAGATAAACTCACATACCAAAAATCAACTCTACACAATATCTGCAAGCGTTTAGAAAAAAATTGTGGAAAACCCTTTAAAATTAAAAAGACCGTATTTCCGTCAAAAATCAATGAAGCAGAACGAAAAGTAAACTTGATCTGTAACTCATCAAGATACACTCACAGACCAAAAATCAGCTCAAAATCTGCAAGCGTTTAGAAGAAAAGTGCAGAAAACCAAGAAGGACAGACTGACAAACAGACAGAGGGACAGACTCAGAGGAAACCTATAGTCCCCTCCGGTTTCACTGGTAGGGACTAATAAATGGCGTAAGGAAATTTATTGATGACAGTCACAGATCCACTTTTCATGACATTTGCACTGAAGTTGCACGGTAATGATGCATTCAGCATACTTTCAAAACCGTTTATCTGTTAGTCCCTAAAAATATCTCATTCCTACAAATTTTTAGAAATTGTTGTGGAATGCTTGGCCTTGAGCTTATTTAAGATTTTTTTTTTTGAAATAAAGAAACGGATCTTGGTTTCCAGGTTATCGAATGCAGCGCTTCAAAATTATATACGTCGCAGATTTCCATATAAGTTCCTTTTATACTTTGCTCTGGTTTAAGTGGAAACTAGCTGGAGATCTAGAGCCAGACTTCATTCACATTATCGCAGTGAAATACAAATAAGTAAGTGTCAGATCCTAATCCCTTCCCCCACGAAATATTATTTTGTAGCCGGCCTGAACAATTCAGGTTTTTTTCTATGTGTAAAAAACATTTTTGTGGCTGCCCGCCCTTCTTTGAAAACAGTTGCTACTGGCCTGAGTTGCATTTAACACACTACCATAAAGGGAATTCTCTTTGCACCATAACCAAACGCGTATAGAGTTTTGTGTTTTATATAGGACTGCCTTTTTACCGAGATTTCATCACTTTGCATTTAAATTAACTGTCACTCAAACGGTATAACCCGGATCTCACTCTCTTTGTCATGTAATACATAGCATCAGATCTATATTCATGTTGTACCCAGCAGGGTAAATGTTCTGGCGGACGACAAATGGATAACCTTTGAAACGACCTTGAGTGTCCTAGACATGATAAAGAGCAGCCGAGTAGAGGACAGGGTAACGAGTGCATCACAGACTTATATTAACTGATATACATTCATGTAAAATATTACAAATAACCTGGAAAAATAGACAGAGTTCCACCATGCAATGTCAACTTTTGGGAAAATTACTACGGACACTTCAAACTGGTCGTATATATCGTAAAATTGCCATTTTTTTCTTAATCAAAGAAATATTATTTATTTATTACTTAGGTTTTGGTTAACGTTAAATAAAATTTATATTCGCTAAAACCTCTTAATGTCATGTTAAAAGGACAATAAAATTACAATATTTGACAATATTTGAATAGATCTAGATATGCAGATGGATTTCATGGATAAAACCTTCTTAGTTAATCTAAAGTTGGTCATAAACATATGGTTGATAGAGTATATGAAAAGTATATATAAAAAGCTTGAAATGTACAAAATCAGGGCCTTTGCCAGGTTTCTGAAAAGGGAAGGGTCTTGGTAGGGGTATTCCCTTTTCAGAGCCAGATTTTTTAATGAATGGTTATGAATGGGTACCATTTGGGTGGGTTCTGGTGCATTCTTGAAGTAATTATTTCACACATCAAATAAACAAAATAAAGCTGCATTGTTTTAAAACAGATAAACAATGAATTTATTTTGTTTTAAACATTATACATGTACTTTCAAGTGATTTTTTTTAAAGGGGGGGGGGGTTACTATCGCACCCAACACACCCACGTTCTGACAGTGTTTGAATTGATCAGACTGAGTTAAAAAAAAGGTGCAGCCACCATTTTCGAATTACTTCCCATGCAAGAACTCTCCTGCAAAAGAGAGCAGGAGACGTGTAGACATGAGGAGTTCCTCGGGTGGCTCATGCCTCGCACACTGTATGGAGCGTAGCGGAGTCAGCCGAGGAATTGGTTAGAGCAGACATCGTCAGAACAACCGAAAAACCTTTGATGAATATTTTAAATATTTTAATAGACAGAATTGCTGAAAAAAATGTATTTCGAAGCAAGAAAAGAAGCATCAACGAGTTCCAATTCAAGGTAATAATGAAGTAATAAATAAACTATGTTCGTAATGTTTCTGACAGAACTTACAGTAGAAAGATAACATGTTTCAATTTAAACTATTGATAATAAAAATATTTCTGTATTTGCATTTACAGTTTTCTGTGTTATTTACCTTCTAGGCGCTAAAATTTGTTCTAGAAAGTGGTCATTCTCATTTTTAGCAAAAGAGAGAGAGAGAGGGAGAACAATAAATTTTTATGTAGATGATTACCGAAAAATTATGTTATTATATAATACAGTATGAAATGTTCTTTCAAGATACAGTAATGATTGGTATATATATGACATTAATTTATGTATTTTTGATATGTAACTTAGACATATTAAGTAATAGTATAGCGGCTCGTATGTGCATAACAAAATGGCTACACTTAACAAAGCCTTACTAATATTTACGTATTAGCAGTAATATGAAATGTATCAACATAACTAATTTTAGAAACATATGTACTTAAGGATTATTCATCAAAATTTATCTTTGTTTGGCATTTATGTCTAGTACACATCGCTATGTGGGCTAACGTCAACTTTAGGAAACGATATTTTTCTGTTGGACATTTTACTTACGCACTTTAGATTCAGTCCAAACTCATGAAATTGAGAAAATGATGTTAAAAATTCCACAATATCACAAAGAATGCATATAAATTACTGTATTTCCTAAATTTCATTTAATTTAGAGAATTGGAAGTGGATCTTTTTATATATTGTAGTTGCGCGAACAATAATTTATGTAACGTTGGACACGGGAATTTCGCCGTAATAACCAATAATGAATAGAGTTGTATCATAACTAAAATAATTTCAAATTATTAAAAAGAAAATTTTTAGAATAATTTATTACCTTGGATAAAATAATTAATTTCATTTTTAATTTCTAGTAACTTTAACATCTTGAAAACGCCAGTTTCTTTACGACATCTAAAGAGTCAGATTTAAAAGTACCAACACCGTGCCCAGCTTTAGCGCATCGCTATCTGCACTAAAGCCGCTAAAATATGAAGCCCGCTTTTTTAAGGACACATACAGTATCTTACCAAACATCACACACATATATATAGATACACATCACCTTATTATGAAAAATGTACTTTAAACTGCATGAGAACAAACAACTTTGTATAACAAAATTTGACACCGCACCCTTGAGCAACCCTAGCTCATCATTGCCTTTGTATTAGAAACATAAGCAGAAGAGAAAAAAGCACTTCGTCTTTAATAGGTAGTCGCTGACATATCAGTGCTTATGGGAAAACTCTAACGATGACCTGCATAGATCGTAATCAAGATGAAAAAATAAGACCGAGAACACATCGTAATAGTATTTTTGAGGTATATAAACAATTGCAAACAATAAATAACAAAGGTACATTATAAATACTTATATACACTGTATGTCATGTTTAAATGGATGATAAGTAGTTTTTTTTTCTGGCCTCTCAGTTATAAGTAAAATAATACCACATTCATAATTAACATGTGCTTAATTTTGATTGATGCCCGTTACAAATATTAGGCTGTACATAAAATATCTTGTATATTTGTAAATATAATAATATCAATCATATGCCTGTTACTCATGCATGTCAAATGTTAACACAAGAGTAGATACTGATTTACACCAAAATTATTAGTGCGTTAATTGAGAATTTCTGAGGATATTACTCGACTGGTGTCCTCATTCTAAATGGGTCTCTTCAGGTGTGAAACTTTCCATAAGTACTGACGAATTCGGCGACTATTTAACAACCAATAGACGTTATAACCACCATCAGTGGACAATTCGGCGAAATAAGGAGCTATTAATTATTGTTTGGTGTCCTGATATTCATGTGTTGGCGACTAGGGTCAGCTTTATTAAATCTCTGCCCGACACCTCAGGTTCCTATTGTTAACTACACGCACCATTGCCAACCTATTTTCTCCAGTGAAATCAAAACTGTATAAAACGCAATGGGTCAAATAAATCCTCTGTTTAAAACCTTTGGATTGTTTTCCATTATACAATTTAAATCAAGCTTAAATCTCACACAACGTTTAAACTGTAAGTATAGCGATTTAAATCATATAATGGCCAAAGTAGATGGTCCAAGATACAATGTATGATGATTTCCCGTAATCTGACATAAATTTTGAGGTCCGTTTTAGAAAATCCTGTGTTTGTTACCCAAAGTAAGGTATAAAAAAATCCAAAAACTAGTAGTCTGGGTTGTTTTCTACCACGTATCTTTCATAACTTTCCTGATCATATTCCGGAACCGGATCCTTATATCGGACCACGTTCGGCGGAGGAACACTTTCCGGCTTCCTCTGATCCTTAGTCCATGATTTCTCCTTGACCTTGTTGGCCATTTGAAGGTCGGGTGCTGGTACACTGCGTGCATGGGCTATTTCTACTGCATTGGCATCCAGATGATAATTTTTGTCTCCTCTGATTTGTTCATTTACCTTGCCCAGTTTTGGAACATTCATTAAACCTTTAATTAAAACAGCGTCCGCATCTGTCCCTTTCCCCGTGCCCACGGGCTGATGCGACTTGCAGTAAACGTCATGGTCGAATGTGTCATTTTTGTTTAGGTAATAATTCTTCATATTTAGAAGAGTTTTACACACTTTGCAAACAAAGCACCCTTTATGATACATTGCGTCTTTTACTGGGCCCGTTTTGTCCATTGGGTAGATCTTCTTCATACATTTATAACACTTATCCTTAGGATATTTCACTTGATATTTAAGAGAATGTGAACGAATGGGAACATTTCCGGATTTCCATTCACCATTTAAGAAAACATTTTCAGAATCCGGAGAAAGAGGACAGGAAGTTGATGTCTCCGGAAGAGAGTGTCCTGATATGCTTGAAGGCGATCCAGGCATGGAACTGGACGAAGTACTTCCGGTTTCATTCAGCTGCACGTGCAAAGGTCTTCCAATTCCTGGTGTCCCTTCGGAAACATGCCCTGTCCCTGGGGTAGTCGGTGTTTGGGGAGCGGAATTAGAACTGAGGGAGGTGGTCGGCGAGACGGCTTCTTGAGATGCCTGAGGTAAAATACTGGCAACGGTTATCGGCACTGACACAGAACCCTTTGGAATGGATTGAAGATTGTTAACTAAAGCTTCCTGTGATATATTTCCAAGAGCTATGTTTGTTTGAAGCGTCCACAAGGCAAATTGCTCCGGTGTCATCACACCTGAAACTTGGTTTGCCTGGGGTGGTACTGGAAATTGTCCATTTGGAAAGCCCGTAACATTAGTTGGTAAGTTGGCTTGTAAAGTTTGCATGTTCAGTCCGGGCGTTCCTTGAGTAATTGTCACCGGAGATGGCTGTACAGACGCGATAATGTATGGTCCATTGTTAGGTGCAGCTGATGCGTCATTTCTTGCCATGGACATGTAAGCATCCAAATAATTTGTTCCAGAATTGTTCAAATTCATTGCACCGAGCTGTGCGTTGAGTTGCTGCATTTGCGGAAAGTTGGGATAATTCCCAGTCCATATATTAGTCCCTTGCATGTTCTGTGTGGAGGGCACTGCGTTATAAGATTCAGGAGGATTAACTCCTTGATTAAAATTATAATTAGGGTCCATACCAAACAGCTGTCTTTTAAATTTCGTGGGTCCTCCACTTCGATTGAGTTTTAATAATGACAGGTGTGCTATTAAACATTCGTAAAATTGCCCGCACACATGAATACACTTGAGTTCTGAATTCCATTTAACACAACACTGTAGGTAAAATAACAAGGCCTGTGATTTCGTCACACCCCCATGACTTCAACCAATGGGGAAGGGCGTAACAATGCCCACCGTAAGCCTCTTTATAAAGTCTGACTAGATTTACCAAGTAGATTGTGTACGCACTTTTTACTCCGTTGATTGATAGCCAAATAGGTATCTAATTCATAATTTTTAGTGAGCCACAAAAATGTGGAGTGATTTGAACAATGACTGCCTATTTAGGTCACAGAAGACCGGCAAAATCTGTTTTGAATTTTAATAAATACAAAGACAATTGGAGACCAAGTCAAAGAAAGTTCAGACAGATAGAATAAAGAGGCTTAAAACTTTGTTGTGAAAGTTATTTTTATACATCGAATAAGCGGGTCAATGCATTTTGAGAGACTCAGTTGTCTAATGATATATACTTTACTGCATGGGTACATTTTTCTTCTAACAATCTCAGTGGAATGCAATTTGTGCAGAAAAAGCAGAAGCAGACCGTTTTTGTTTTGTTTTTTTTAATTTATTACTTTTTAAAAACACATTTTGATGTCAGTCTTCCCTGTTTTGTCAGAAAGTGTACGTGTTTATGTTGAACGAGTGGGTTCATTTTTATGATGTTATTTTGGACAAAATTGTCTGACAAAAACTATCCTTGAATAATATTAATTTGACTTTTTGGGGGTGGGGTAGGGAGTAGGAGGGCGTTTTCGATTTATGTATCAAGCACAAAGTTTGAATTCGATTATAAATGAGGTTACTAGTAGGTGTCAAATCCTAGTCCAAACTTAAGATTTGAGAACTTCGACGTTTCATGAATTATTAATCATATAATGTTGTATATTCTATTCACTTTTTACAATATTGAAAACCAGGAACAAAATTGCCAATCACGTAAAAAGTTAAACTTAATTTACTGCAACAGAAGTGTTAGTGAATTATCACGTAGATGTCATCTGGACAGAGAAATTCTCGGGTTTTTTTATTTGTTTGAATTCATATAAAAGTCATAATCGTTAATCAGAGCGCATCTACAAAGTATTAGTTTTGAAAATAGAATATTCAAAGATACATAGTTATCAGAATTTTTGTTCGTTGTGTAAGAATAATACCGTATTTTTTTTCTTAAATTGTCCAGTGTATAAAGGTTTGCTTAGGAAAAAAAAATCATGACCTTCTTTAAGGTTCATTGATAACCTGATAAGAGAGATAACTCCAACTGGCATACATTACTATTATTCCTGTATGAAATTGTCAAGTTTACATGTCATTTCTGTCAGATTTCGCCGCACAAGGTATGCTAGAAAACACAACAATCAAGGTTGCCTTTGGAAGAGTTTAAGATATATATATATATATATATATATATATATATATATATATATATATATATATATATATATATATATATATATATATAAAATTATATATATATATATATATATATATATATATATATATATATATATATATATATATATATATATATGCTAGAAAACACGATCAAGGTTGCCTTTGGAAGAGTTTGCTCTCAAAGATTGCCTTTTTACCCCTCAGTTTCCTACTTGATTAGTGCCATAATTAACTTATATTTTGAACATTTTATAGATTTGTTATTCATTTAAATTGTTCCTGGACAAAAATTCTGTAACTTACATGAATGATGCATTTCGTGGTGTCCAAATTTGACTACGTCTAAATTAATACTGTTGATAAATACATACTTATTTACTGGATCTTTGAAACATGTATTTTTGAAACTTGAATTCAGAATTCAAAGACCAAGATTATAATTTTATTTTTTTAATTATGTAAAGTCATTTATGTAATCGGATTGGAAATAGACATCATACCCATACAGGTGTAAGAAGGTCAAATGTTTAGAGTTAACAATTATGTGTAATTATTGAAAATGAAGTACTACACAATCAATAATATTAATTTAAAGCTAAAGTAACTAGAAAAGAAGAAAAAGAAAACAGAAAAATGTTAAATTATACACAGGAGTATAACTTAGCATATATCCAATATAAACTCTTAATTATTTTAGACAATGTTTTGCACTTTTTCCCGAGAAATTGTAAAAATTGTTATGATTGCAAATAAGACACTTTAGAACTCAAGTTTTGATGTTAATTAATGCATAATATACGAAGTAAATATTAATAAAATACATCATGTAGAATGAGATAAATATTTTAATGTTTTAAATTAAAAAAAAAAATTTGAAAAAATTGCATGCATATAGTATCGGGGGTGGGGGGTGGGGGTGGGGGTGTCTTACTTACCTTTTTCCAGACATAACCTTACACTGCTGGGAATGTTCATTTAAAGGGTGCCCCCCATTTTCACTCCTCCCCTTGTAGGATTTTTTTTAAAATAAACTTTTAAATTGTCAATTTTTATTCTGCCCCCCCCCCCCCGAACTTTCAAAAATGATTGTTAATATCTTTTTTTTTTAATTTATGGACAAAATCTTCAAGAAAGATGTCACGTAATATGAGATATCAGACACTCATATAATAAAAAAAGAAATTGAAATGAAATTGCGAAAAGAAAAACAGCTAATTTTCAGATTTGAACCAACTGAAATTAAACCGACCAAAATAAAAAAAAATTACAAACCAAATAATTAATAGCTTATATCGGTATTCCAATGCTGATTTCCAAAGAGATGTTTTAAGATCTATTTTAAGATCTAGAAAATAACAAATTGGTGTAAGATACCTCTTGAAAGAAAGATAACTGTTAGATATGTTTTACTTACATGCTGGATGCTCGCCAATCGTGAATATTTTTTTTTCTTTATTGGAAATGAAAAGAAAAAAAATTGAAATGAATCAAAATGCATATCGACTAAATTTGAAAATATCTTCAATTTCCACCCTTTCTGACCTTCACAAGTGCATGCGTTTTAAAATCCTAGTTATTTAAAATTTAATATTTAGAATATATATTATTTTAAATTAGCTTTATGTAGTCGAGTAGATTGTTTCTTATTAAGAATATCGGAGTAGTTTATGGCTCTCAAGATTGTTCACAGATAGAACTGCATAGGCCTATTTCTTTATTGAGTGTACACCAAAACGTTAAAACTATTTCTGTCTGCATTGATTCTGTACTGTATCTGTCTGTTTTGATTGTGTGCGTATTATAAGAGTAAAATTATTCTGCTCTTTTGATTACTGTAACCAAGGATTTTTTTAATTATGAGGCCGATTTAGAATTAATCTGCGAACATAGTCATTTTATTTATTTATTTATTAAAAAAACTGATAAATAACATTTACGCGACGATAAATATTCGAGAGCATATATATGTTTTTTCGCGACCCTCGAGGTGATTTATTGAATGCGTATAAAATGCTTGTCTTACGGTATGTGCTAAAAAGTAGAACTATAACTGTGTAATATAAGAGGCCCATGGGCCACAACGCTCACCTGAGCCAAATATGACCCTGCCATTCTTCATCAGCATTTTTTCCTTATATATTACTATGTAAAACTTTGATTCCCTGTTGTGACCGCATCCAACCCCCTGGGATCATGATTTGAACAAATTGGAATCTTCACTAGGATGCTTCATATCAATATGACTGACTATGGCTTTGTTGTTCTTGAGAAGATTCTTTCCTGGTTATTCTTATGTAAAACTTTGATCCTCCAATGAAGCACAACCTTATCCCCAGGGAGTAATGATTAGAAGACTCTTCCTGGAATGCTTCCGTATCAATATGACTAATCATGGCTTGCTGTTCTTTAGAGGAATTTTTAAAAGATTTTTTTCCTGTATATTCTCTTGTAAAACTCTTGTGCCCCATAATGTGGCCCCACCCTACCCTCTGGGATTATGATTTAAACAAACTAGAATCTACACTACCTGAGGACGCTTACATATCAATATGACTAATCATGGCTTTACTGTTCTTGAGAAGATGATTTTTAAAGATTTTTTCTTGGTTATTCTCATGTAAAATTTTTATCTCCCATTGTAGCCTCATCCTTCCCCTGCGGGTCATGATTTGAACAAATTAGAATCTACACCAGCTTAGGATACTTCCATATCAATATGACTAATCATGGCTTTATTGATCTTGAGAACAAGATTTTAAAAGATTTTTTTTCCCTATATATTCTTATGTAAAAATTTCATCCCCCGTTGTGGTCCCATCCTTGTCTGGAGGGTCAAGATGGGAACAAATTTGAATCTACACTGTATAATAAAGGTCTCAAGTAAGTTCCATCTTTTCTAGCCTATTGGTTCTTTAAAAGGATATTTTTAAAAGATGGAACCAAATTTTCATTGGTTTGGTATTATCTCCCCTTGAAAGAAGGTGTTGCCTTTCATTGAATCCCCCTTTACATAAGGATGTTTTGAGGCAAGTGGGTTGAGAAGAAGACAAAAATGTGAAAAGTTTACAGACGGACGGATAGACAGACTGACGGACGCTCGAGAAAATGTGATCAGGAAAGCTCACTTGAACTTTCAGATCAGGTGAGCCAAAAACTAGTACTATTTCTATATGTATTGAATGTGTACTATATTGGTAGATCTATTTCTGTCTGTATTGATTGTGTACTATAACAGTAGAACTATTTCTGTCTGTATTGTGTACTATAACAGTAGAACTATTTCTGTCTGTATTGTGTACTTTAACAGTAGAACTATTTCTGTCTGTATTGTGAACTCTAGCAGTAGAACTATTTCCGTCTGCATTGTGTACTATAACAGTAGAACTATTTCTGTCTGTATTGTGTACTATAACAGTAGAACTATTTCTGTCTGTATTGTGTACTATAACAGTAGAACTATTTCTCTCTGTATTGTGTACTTTAACAGTAGAACTATTTCTGTCTGTATTGTGAACTCTAGCAGTAGAACTATTTCCGTCTGTATTGATTGTGTGCTATAACAGTAGAACTATTTCTCTCTGTATTGTGTACTATAACAGTAGAACTATTTCTCTCTGTATTGTGTACTTTAACAGTAGAACTATTTCTGTCTGTATTGATTGTGTGCTATAACAGTAGAACTATTTGTGTCTGTATTGTGTACTATAACAGTAGAACTATTTCTGTCTGTATTGTGTACTATATCAGTAGAACTATTTCTGTCTGTATTGTGTACTATATCTGTCTGTATTGTGTACTATATCTGTCTGTATTGTGTACTATAACAGTAGAACTATATCTGTCTGTATTGTGTACTATATCTGTCTGTATTGTGTACTATATCTGTCTGTATTGTGTACTATATCTGTCTGTATTGTGTACTATATCTGTCTGTATTGTGTACTATATCTGTCTGTATTGTGTACTATATCTGTCTGTATTGTGTACTATAACAGTAGAACTATATCTGTCTGTATTGTGTACTATATCTGTCTGTATTGTGTACTATATCTGTCTGTATTGTGTACTATAACAGTAGAACTATATCTGTCTGTATTGTGTACTATATCTGTCTGTATTGTGTACTATATCTGTCTGTATTGTGTACTATAACAGTAGAACTATATCTGTCTGTATTGTGTACTATATCTGTCTGTATTGTGTACTATATCTGTCTGTATTGTGTACTATAACAGTAGAACTATATCTGTCTGTACTGTGTACTATATCTGTCTGTATTGTGTACTATATCTGTCTGTATTGTGTACTATATCTGTCTGTATTGTGTACTATAACAGTAGAACTATATCTGTCTGTATTGTGTACTATATCTGTCTGTATTGTGTACTATATCTGTCTGTATTGTGTACTATAACAGTAGAACTATATCTGTCTGTATTGTGTACTATATCTGTCTGTATTGTGTACTATATCTGTCTGTATTGTGTACTATAACAGTAGAACTATATCTGTCTGTATTGTGTACTATATCTGTCTGTATTGTGTACTATAACAGTAGAACTATATCTGTCTGTATTGTGTACTATATCTGTCTGTATTGTGTACTATATCTGTCTGTATTGTGTACTATAACAGTAGAACTATATCTGTCTGTATTGTGTACTATAACAGTAGAACTATTTCTATCTCTATTGATTGTGTACTATAACAGTAGAACTATTTCTGTCTAAATTGTGTACTATATCAGTAGAACTATTTCTGTCTGTACTGTGTACTATATCAGTAGAACTATTTATGTCTGTATTGTGTACTATATCTGTCTGTATTGTGTACTATATCTGTCTGTATTGTGTACTATAACAGTAGAACTATATCTGTCTGTATTGTGTACTATATCTGTCTGTATTGTGTACTATAACAGTAGAACTATATCTGTCTGTATTGTGTACTATAACAGTAAAACTATTTCTGTCTGTATTGTGTACTATATCTGTCTGTATTGTGTACTATATCTGTCTGTATTGTGTACTATATCTGTCTGTATTGTGTACTATAACAGTAGAACTATTTCTGTCTGTATTGTGTACTATATCTGTCTGTATTGTGTACTATATCTGTCTGTATTGTGTACTATAACAGTAGAGATATATCTGTCTGTACTGTGTACTATAACAGTAGAACTATTTCTGTCTAAATTGTGTACTATATCAGTAGAACTATTTCTGTCTGTACTGTGTACTATATCAGTAGAACTATTTCTGTCTGTATTGTGTACTATATCTGTCTGTATTGTGTACTATATCTGTCTGTATTGTGTACTATAACAGTAGAACTATTTCTGTCTGTATTGTGTACTATATCTGTCTGTATTGTGTACTATATCTGTCTGTATTGTGTACTATATCTGTCTGTACTGTGTACTATAACAGTAGAACTATTTCTGTCTGTATTGTGTACTATATCTGTCTGTATTGTGTACTATATCTGTCTGTATTGTGTACTATAACAGTAGAACTATTTCTGTCTGTATTGTGTACTATATCTGTCTGTATTGTGTACTATAGCAGTAGAACTATTTCTGTCTGTATTGTGTACTATATCTGTCTGTATTGTGTACTATATCTGTCTGTATTGTGTACTATAACAGTAGAACTATTTCTGTCTGTATTGTGTACTATATCTGTCTGTATTGTGTACTATATCTGTCTGTATTGTGTACTATAACAGTAGAACTATTTCTGTCTGTATTGTGTACTATAACAGTAGAATATTTCTGTCTGTTTTGATTGTGTCATTAAAGATCAATATCTGGTATTCCCCCCACAGACACCAATTGTAATCTGAAACGTCATCCCAATGGACGCAATGTGTGTATAAAAACTGTATGGGCATGCTATTGCACTCTAAATGTAAAGCTTTGGTCAGCTGTTGCAGAGTTTGGGGATACGATTGTTTTTGGCGGATATGTCTATCTATTTTTTTTTTTTCTAATTCATGTTCAATAAAGTTTGAATCTGGCGATTTAGATGGCCAAAACAGAATAGGACGCTGTGGCTTTGCAAGAATGCGCTTGTCAAACAAGCCGTATGTGGCTGTGTATTGTCAGATTGAAATACGGTTCTAGGATGCTGCATTACCGGAAGACATGTGCAGGATGGACATCGTAAAAGTACAGTTTTCCAACAAAGACTTTCGAATATGAACCAAATCAGTCTTACCTATATATATTATACCGTTTTCCACTACCACCACCAAATCTATCAAACTCCCGGAGGCAGTTTTTTTTACGTTCATTTAGAAGCTTATGTACTCTTAATCTTATATCAGGCTTTGTAATAAATATTTAACACCAAAACAAACTGTTCAGCGATGTTGCTATGGCTATACTCTGTTGGTCTGAGACCTTTGAAGTCAATATTTGTGGTTTTGTGGGTTCAGAACAATGACATAAATAAATCATCAGTTGATAATTCCAACGTCCGGGATCCAATCACAAATGATCTTGTTAACACCCTGTGCACTTCAGGAATAGCTAGTGCTGTAGACGACGTCATTATGAAACATAGATGAAATTACGCAAAACCCCTGTGCTGCTGATGTCACGCGTGGTCTGCCATATTTTTGGTGATCGTTTGTTGTATCATGTTGTTGGTATGTATTTCATAGGTTAGATATTGTGCTTTGTGCTACATTAAAACCTTTGCAAGTGTAGACTGTGGTACACCTGTTTCCAGTCGCCAAATTCCCTTCTTGCGATATGCAAAATATCATATGTAGCTTTTTTAAATAGCGTCAACTTTCAGGGAAAAAACCACAGGCACTTGTTTCGTATGTATACGGGGCACCCCTAATTATTTTTACCACAAGGTACGTACCTCAATTTCAGGCACCCCCGCTTTAAGCTCGTATTTTGTTCAAATATTAATCAATAACCTACTTTAAAATTATTTCGTTCGCTTTGAGAGACTTTTTTCTTGTCAAATAAATCCTTTCAGACGTCTCTGGTCGACCCTCTTTATTGTAAACCACTCATTTATTCATCGAAAATTACCTCGATACATATTAAAACTTTAGATGGAATACAACTTCCGGTTGGGGGTACGATAAAACCAGAGACTTCCGAGTATTCCATTCCGAGGTCTCTGGTTTTATCCTTCTTTTATAACCCCAACTGGAAATTTGTATCCCATCTAAAGTCTTGTATCGAGGTAATCAATGAGTGGTTTACAATAAAAAGGCTTGACTAGAGACATGTGAAAGGATTTTTTTGACAAGAAAAAAGTCTCTCGAAGCGAATGATATAATTTTAAAGTAGGTTAATGATTGATATATGAACAAAATACGAGCTTGAAGTGGGGATGCCTGAAACTGAGCTAGGTACCTTGTGGTAAAAATAAGTAGGGGTGCCCCGTAATTACGAAACAAGTGCCTATGGAAAACATAGGTAATCAAAGATTACGAAGCTCACCTCGACGAATGTTATCTACATGTAAGGCAAATTTCACATATTTTTATTCTAGTTAGGGTACATCCCAAGATCAATATCCATGCAAGTTTGATTTAATTATAGACCTGCTCAAAAACTTTTGACCTGTTTAGTAATCAAGAAAATTTTGGTCACTTCCAACATCCAAAGCAAGTCTGGAAGTTTTCATCCTCAGATGCACCATCTATGCAAGTTTAATCATAACAGGCCATAATATTATATAGCTACTCCAAAAAAATTACCCTGGTCACTCATCTGGAAAATGTACGTCAGATTCAGAATCCAAGGCAAGTCTGGAAGTGTCCATCCCTAGATATATCATCCATGCTAATTTGGTTAAAATATGGCTAAAATTCACTCATGTGGAAAATCTAGGTCAGATCCAGCATTCAAAGTAGGTTGGTTAGTGTACATCCCTAGATGCATCATCCATGAAAGTTTGGTCTGGGTAGGGCTTATAGTTACTTGGGAACAAGACTACTCCTAAATCTAAACCTGGTCTCACATGTGGAAAATCTAGGTCAGATCCAGCATCCGAAGCAAGTGTGGTAGTGTCCATCCCTGGATGCATCATCCATGCAAGTTTGATCCAGGTAGGGCTTATAGTTACTTAGGAATGGACCTGCTCCTAAAACTTTAACCTGGTCACTCATCCGGAAAATCTAGGTCAGATCCAGCATCCGAAGCAAGTGTGGTAGTGTCCATCCCTAGATGCATCATCCATGAAAGTTTGGTCCAGGTAGGGCTTATAGTTACTTGGGAATGGACCTGCTCCTAAAACTTTAACCTGGCCACTCATCTGGAAAATCTAGGTCAGATCCAACATCCGAAGCAAGTGTGGTAGTGACATCCCTAGATGCATCATCCATGCAAGTTTGGTCAAGGTAGGGCTTACAGTTACTTGGGAATGGACCTGCTCCTAAAACTTTAACCTGGTCACTCATCCGGAAAATCTAGGTCAGATCCAGCATCCGAAGCAAGTGTGGTAGTGTCCATCCCTAGATGCATCATCCATGCAAGTTTGATCCAGGTAGGGCTTATAGTTACTTAGGAATGGACCTGCTCCTAAAACTTTAACCTGGTCACTCATCCGGAAAATCTAGGTCAGATCCAGCATCCGAAGCAAGTGTGGTAGTGTCCATCCCTAGATGCATCATCCATGCAAGTTTGATCCAGGTAGGGCTTATAGTTACTTAGGAATGGACCTGCTCCTAAAACTTTAACCTGGTCACTCATCTGGAAAATCTAGGTCAGAACCAGCATCCGAAGCAAGTTTTGTACTGTCCATCCCTAGATGCATCATCCCTGCAAGTTTGGTCCAGGTAAGGCTTATAGTTACTTGGGAATGAGACTTGCTCCTAAAACTTTAACCTGGGACGCCGACGCTAACGCCGACGCCGACACCGACGCCGACGCCGACGCCGGGGGTATAGCATAAGCTCATCTCGACTTCGTCGAGGTGAGCTAAAAACAGAATAAAAAATATGGTGAACCCCAGCTTTTGTTAGCCCTAGGGTACCTAAAGGATGTGGATTAATTAGCAACAGAAAAAGAAAAATGTTAAAAAACCCAAATTTGTGTATTTCGCAAAATCATGTCTTTTTATCTGTGAGTTTTGTAGAATGGCTGTCAAGTTAACAACAGCATTAGAAATAATGCATTTTACTTGAATGATCACATCCACCTAAAAAAATTGTATGACAAAACTACTTAATATTATTCAGGGTATTATTTCTATTATGCGTTTTTTTAAGAGTATACTTACGTCTAACATGTCTAGTAGTTAACAAAAACACATCCAAACTATTTCACTGCAAATACTCAATTTTCTAAAAGCAAAGCCCTTCTTCCAGCAGTAGAATATAATCCATTTTGCGACTTTGATAAATTTATAACATGGACAATTATAATACTAATAAACATTTAGTAAGCTTAAACGTTTCGTACAGGATAAATGGAATTTTCAGCTATAGATTTTTAATATTTATGCAATTTTATCATTACATTGTTTACTAAGCACGCAAACAGCAGTACACTACTACTTAAAAAGATTTTTAGTAAACTTCATATTGTGTTTACTGTATTGAATTTTGACTACGAACAATCATTTAAAAATCTCATACACCAATAAAATTTTGTTGAAACTAATTACCTTTTCTTTAGGAGGTATTGAATGTGTACGACATATTGAGTTGTAAAAATGTTTGTATTCTTACATGCACCAAAGAACACGTTTAAAGATCCCCATACAGAATAAGTATGCATGGGGTATTGTGCGCCTACCGGACCCTTTTGTTTAGGAAGTCTTCTACGAAGACAGAGCGCGTATGTTTTGACAGGAATGAGGAAGAGTTAAATTGTCAGCCATTTTTGTACGAAACCACAACTAAATCAGCATCAGTGACGTGTTTCATAGGTTGACTACCGGGTACGAAATGTCACACGGCATTCTATCAGAGACAGTGGAAAACGAGTGAAGCAATACATTTGGAAATTTTGCTCTCTGACCTTGGGCTACATCATGTCGTCCCAGAGCTTTGTAGGCAAGGAGAGCTACCGTGTAAAGTGTGAGGAGGACATCTTAAAGATTCCAGATCTCATGACAGCGCGAGAGTATATGAAAAGCTGGGGACTCCAAACTAGGGGAATTAATAATACAGAACAAGCCGTGCAGATCCTGGTGGATCACTGGAAGAAAAATGAGAAACAAACCAAAGAAATTGTTAAGACCGAGGTAAGGAATTGTGAAAACGTGATTTAAAGTTGTGAAATGGAAAGATTTCGGAGAAAATGTAAAGGGAAAGGCATTTAGGAAAAGGGGGGATATAATTTTTTTTTTTTTTGAACAATGGAGTCAAGAAAAACCCCAGTTTTAAATTTGAGTTATTAGTACATTTATATAACGAAATTTGCATCGATACATCGTAAGTAATTGCTTTTTAAGGGTGTTTTACTTGTATTTAATCACAAAATATGTTGAGAATAAACGTAGTTAAAAATGACACTGGATCAGAATAATTTTAAAATAGTACAGCTGAAAATATAGAGGACTGCAGACAAGAAAGAGTTCATATTTTCCTTGGTGATAAAAATAATCCAGAATGAGAGGACACCAATACAAAGCTAAAAAAAATATGATCAATAATGCAAACACGAGGATGGATCTAGAAATGTTGTAGAAAGTGACGGAACACAGTTGGATTAAATAATGACTATTATTTTAAGTAATTTTTGTGAAATATTCAGATGTACTGTACATTTTTGGTAAAGCGTTTTATCATGACTTTTTCTTAATTAGCTTTTATTAAAGATTGCACTTTTTCAAAAACTACCATTTTAATTCACTTCCTTGTTCAAAATGCATCCATGCATTTAATATTGATTTTAAATACCAAGTCATCGTTGAGATTAAGGTCCTGTCAATATTATTTCTGAAGTTTGCATATCAAATCGAAGTGTTTTTAAAAATTTAATACCTAGAATATGTTTATCATTTTTGATTTTTATAGGACGAAAAGAAGGTAACGCATTAACTGTGCTTCTTTGTGTAATTAAAAAAAGAAACACCGGTTTTGGAAATGTATAGATAGAGTTGTCTGATTTCTCTGTTTTGTCAATTAACAAAAAGAAACGCTTTTAAAGACTACTAGGGCGAGGAATAATTAAGCTTTCTTATAGCAAATTTGTAAACAATTTTATTGAAGCGTTTGGATAAATAAGAATGGGAATATTGACAATCTTTCATTTCACCAAGTGCTCATGTTCTTATTAGTCCCCTACCGGTGAAACCGGAGGGGACTATAGGTTTCCTCTGAGTCTGTCCGTCCGTCTGTCCGTCCGTCTAGCTGTCCGTCTGTCCGTCTGTCTGTCTGTCTGTCCCTCTGTCTGTCTGTCAGTCTGTCCCACTTGGTTTTCCGCACTTTTTTCCTAAACGCTTGCAGATATTAAACTGATTTTTGGTATGTGAGTGTATCTTGATGAGTTACAGATCAAGTTTGCATTTCGTTCCGCTTCATTGATTTTTGACGGAATTACGGCCTTTTCAATTTTTACGTGTTTTCCGCAATTTTCTTCTAAACGCTTGTAGATATTGAGCTGATTTTTGGTATGTGGCTTTACCTTGATTAGTTATAGATCAAGTTTGCATTTCGTCCCGCTTCATTAATTTTTGACGGAATTATGGCATTTTCAATTCTTAACGGGAACAGAACCAGATTACACTTGCCGGTAGGGGACTAGTATTGCTCATGCAATACTCTCAGAATGCTTGTTTTATTTTAAAGTATTTATGTGTGAATAAATAATTAGTAGCATGGATGTATACATGTACATAGTAATGTGATGAACACAGCCAACTTATATTTACAATCATGCTTATAGAATGATAATATTGTTGTCTATCAAAAGCAAATATAGAAAGTATACCTTATGCATTTAATAATAGATTTATACAATTAGTATTTGGATGTGTTCAGTACCTATCAAAACAGATCAAGGACAAACAATATACATGTACATGTATATATCTGTATGTATTCGTATTTAACAGATATTTTACTTTGTATTTTATAATTACCTAATTTCATTATTTTTGTAACAAGGATTTTTATTATTTGGTTTTTTTTTTTTATCTGCCTCTCCAAACGCTTTAGAAATGCACTCAAACCAGAGGCTTTCATTTACGTTACATTATTCTCATGATACATAATCATCTTTCTAAATACAATTTTAAGACCTTAAATTGTGCGATTTTGTTCGTTGTGTCTCCAAGAGCTTTTATATTTCTTCTTGTTTATGTGTATTCTAGAATGAATTTTCTAGCGCTTTCAGAGAAACACGATACTTGTAATGTAAGAGCAGAATCTCGTATTATTAGTTTTCGCCGCGATAATTCTAGATAAAAGGCTAGCTCCACACAAGCCTTATTTTCCTATTTGCTGTTTCAAAGTGATACAGTAATTTATTCAAGTGTAACCATGTATACATTGTAGAAAAAAATATGGAAACACGTAACGGCATGGATTTTGGGTTAAATATCAAATTACACTTGATACTCCCTAATCAAAATACCCTCCATTTATAACTGTACATCACGATTTAATTACTATTAAATTGGCTTTGTAGATATCCAATGGCTTCCAAGAAGCTATGTTTGATGATCATCGCAAACGCGAAAAACTTGGAATCAAAATCGATGAGACGCTTGAATTCTTCGGAAGGTTACCAAGGCAACAACAGAGCGACCTATTGCGGTTCATTCCAGACCTTGTGCATAAATGTGAGGTCCGAAAACACGAGCTCATGTCTCCGGAATGCACAATTCTTGTAGCAGGTAAGTTGAAAAATGAATACAAGTGTTACATATTAAGAAATTCTGAGAGATAGAATGTTAAACAAAATCTTGATATCTTAAAACATAAAAACATCCATGATCTTCCTCCCTAGGGGAAACAGGCGCAGGTAAAAGTAGCTTCATCAACCTTCTGCTAGAGACAAACATCCTCCCCACCAAACAACTAGCCTGTACCAGCACGTTCTGTGAGCTTCACAAGAGCAGAGATAACCGTAAGACCGCCACATTCTATTACAAGAACTTTGAAGGTAGGGGGGCGAAATCTCCGAAGAAGATCGATATCAGTTCAAAGGAAGGTTTGAAAGAACTGACCAATGGAATCACAGAAATTGACGAGTTCATGGACGAAAGTCCCTACGAAAAAATCATAATCCAGTACCCCTTCCCATTGCTAGAGGTAAAAGTCATATAACTTCTTGTCTTATTGTAAAGGCTTCCAACCTTTATATGATATTTGATTCTTTAATCATAGAGTTGACATAAACGAGTAAAATCTAACGCCTTCTCCTTTAAAATTAATCCATCATTCATCATTTGTTTCGACATCCGTATCCAAGCTTTCTGTTTTTTCTGTGGTAATTAAAGAACTATTAAATGTGCTTTTTTACCCCATGATACTTTTTACCATTTGAAAGAATCCTTTTTGTTGTGTAACTGCTTCAATATTGATTGAAAGGAGGGGATCGTATTGGTGGATACTCCAGGTCTTGGAGAAAGTAAAAGTCTGGTAAAACACGTCAGCAAATATCTGGAAAAATCATTTGGCTTTATTTACGTGGTCAACAGCTCCAATGCTGGCGGAGTACACGAGGGGAGGGTAAATACCTAGCAAATTTTGAATTAAAAAGGTGTAATCTAAATTGTTGAAACGTTCCCAGCAAAATATGTCGTAAATTTAAAAAAAAAAATCAGAAAGATGTTACGTGTACACGTACTTATGATGCATTTTCTTTAACATTTCCAGCTGAAAGACTTTCTCCGGACTGTTATTAACATGAGTGATGAAGAATTGCACCACGATAGCACCATGTTTATTTGTAATAAATGGGAAACCGTGCCCGATAAATATAAAGAAGAAGTAAGAGACGACACAATGCGGAAGTTACAAAAATTCTTCCGGAATATAACAGAGGATCAGCTGTTTTTCATGTCCGTGGACGAGGTACTCCAAATCAATTTTTCAATCAGAGGGGTCATATTCTGGCATTTAAGTTTGCCACCAGTAATCTTTGAAATACAAATATTTCAAGCCTGTTTTATGAAAATGCATACATCGTCTCTCATTCTGTCTCTAACTATTTAGGCACAGAAACACTACGCCACGCTTGGTAAAATGTCACCGGAACATCATACCATGTTGACTGGAATACAGAGATTACTTCCGGCTAGTCTGGAGAATAAATTGAACCTTCACTATAGGTAATTACTGCCCATTTATCTCCCTAGGAAAGATCGCAAGATTACTGTTCTTAGAGATAAAGTGAAGTATGTTGATATCATGTTAAATAATACGATATATTTTGATATTCAATTTGCAGTGTTACTAGGATTTGAAATCTTTTAGACATAATGAATAAACAGTTTCAAATAGTAATCAAGCTTTCGGTTTATTAATATTATGATATTATTATAAATGTTTTGCATCCTCAGGTTTATATCTCAAATCCTGAAAAGATCTATCTACTCCTTAAAAGTTGCGAAAAACATGGCGAAATGTGACAACATTGAGAAGCAGAAACTGATTGACGACATCAGGTCACGAATGCAGACGATCCAATGTAAGGCTTTGCAATCAGTGGACGATCTTCGACGAGGAATGGAACATGAAATTGGAAGTCTGCACAAAAGTTTGACAAGTATAATAAATTCCGAGGAATTCCGAAAAGCTTGTAAATTCTGGGATCCGAGGGAATGTCCAGGATCAAAGGATTCGAAGAAACTTATTCGAGATGCATCAGAACTTATTGAAAATCGCGTCTGTATGAACATAGACAAGTGGGAGAGGCAATATAAAGTGATAAAGACTCTTAAAGATAGGATTATTGCCAAACTGAGAAGGGACTGTGAACTTATGGAAGACCAGATTCGTGAGATAGAAAGTAAGTATTTTTAATTTAATCAGTTTTAATTATAAGTACAAAAATGCATATTTAAGATCCTATTTGGCGGCGCCATCTTACAATTATATTTCAATAAATCAATTAACTTTTTATTAATTTTTCCCCTTATTGTCGAAGGTACTCTTATTGCTGGCGAAAATGCTATCATCAGAGATCTACACAAAACAATAAAAGGCGATCCAAGGGGCAAGAAACCTAAAAACAAAAAGAAAGACGACAAAAAAGATGACAGGACTGCCGACCTCAAAGTTAGATCGCTAGGGGGTGCTGTTAGTATCGCCGGGAGATTCGACAATAGCAAAGGAATCAAGTCTTTTTTCAAGACTTACAAGAAAAAATCACCGGAAGTTAGCATGGCGGAAGCAACCGATCTTTACATTCAAAATATTCTTAATTCGAAAGAACTTTACAAAAATATAGAAATTTTTCTTATGCGTTATACAAAAGGAATTGATATGGTGGCTCGCAAAATTCCGGATTTTATCGCCTCTGACGAAGAAATGATAATGGAGATAGAAAAGCAGCTTCAGGAGTCTGCTGATTGTATGCACGAAGTTCCAGAACTGATTCGAAAGTGTACTGCTTTGCTGGGAAATTTAGACTTGATATATGTTAATGATATCATGCGCAAGGACTACCGGTTGAGAGATTTGGAGTGGAGTGACAAATCAAGGCTCGGAAGTGGAGCGTTTGCTGATGTATACGCCGCCAAACTACGGCAGGGTAACAAATCCGAAAATGTAGCCCTGAAGTTGTTTAAAGATCCAGTTAAATCTAACACTGTGAGCGATATTTTGCTGGAGGATCGCACGATGAGGTAACTATTATCTTATTCTTTATCTTGAAGGGAGAAAAATCGCGTTCGCTTGGTTTAAAAATTACTACTGTTGAGTTCAAATGCATCATAAGGAAAGTTTATATGTTTGTTTTGTGACGTAAAGTACGCAGTTTATAACAATACTGTAGAATAGTTAACTTGCTGACCCTAGATAGTTACTCAAAATGGTGTTGCAAGTGTGGTCCTAACTAATCTTTTACATACACATTTATTAATCTGAAAATATATTCAATTCAAAGGAATGCATTTTTTATTTATTTTGAATCCATTATCGATTTATGTATTATATTGATTGATTGATTTGTGTTGTTTTACGTTCCTTCGAGAATTTTTCACTCATACAAGGTCTCATCCGAAGGACCCGAAACTTTCACTCCAAAGTGCCGAGTGCTTGATGAAGGAACAGTTGCTACCTATTTTTTATCGACAAAGACCTCAGTCGCGGCCGTGATTGGAACACACGACCTGCCGATCGCGGAGCGAGTGCTCTACCGACTGAGCTGTCGTGACGGTGTTGTTAACTACTGAAATGCATCTCGTAACAGAAGACTAAAAAAAAAACCAAACAAACCTGCTTCCTTTTGATCTTAACACACGAGTGGCATTTCAGTATTATACAATATTGAGATACAATATTGTGTGGCATTTCAATATTGTATAATTTTGAATGCTACTCATATGTTAATATCAAAAGGAAGCAGTTTTTTTGGTCTAATATATACCGCAAAATTTAAGGTAATAAATATATAAAATGATATTGTCAGAAATATAATGCAAATTACATCGTTTTTATGGAGAAACATGCAATTATTCACACTTGTCAGTGTTTTGAGGACGGAATTGCTGAACAGTTATGATCTCGTGTCCTTTGAAAACTGTTTTTCATCATATTCATACCTGGTCAAATTTCTGTTTGCTCAGTATGTCCTACGAAGCATTGTTTTGATTACGTATTTCACTCGGAATTACGATGTCGAAAAGAGGCATTTTGAGTTTATTTCATTCTTTTGTTAACAGTGTAAAGTGAAAACAAAAAACTTCACCTTCAATAAATTTTATTTGTTTCCTTATATGGTTAGATGTAGATGCAAGCCATATTCATTTAATAAATGAGTTTACAGTAACATAAAAATTTGAAAATGGAATTGTCATTTAGGGAGATGGACCACCGCAATTTGATTCGTTATTATGGCTGCACTCTCCAAGTTAAGGACAGGGGTAAATTGCATTGGATAATGATCTTAGAATTTTGCCAGTGCACACTCAAAGACAAAGTTATCAACGACGATTATCAGAACCCCGGAACAGTTGACGAGGCGTTACAGTTAAGACCAAAATTGGAAATGGCACGATATGCCTCACAGATTTGCCATGGGCTAGAGTATCTCCATGCAAAGGACTTGGTACATAGGGACTTGAAACTGGAAAACATCCTGGTAAGTCTGTGTTTATTACTTTGTAAACCCTTTCCCAGCGACAAATTAATGGTAAAATAATAAATAAAAGAATTAAATCACTTGTACAAATACTCAATAAGTACTTCAACAAATAAATAATCAGAGTAAAAGTCTTGTAAACAGCTGAAAAGAAGTTCGTCTTATGATGCACAAACTAGGAAATGAAAAGTGCACTAAAGTTTTTGATTTTATTTTAGATTCAATAAATATTTTTTTTTCGAAATATTGTTTTCGTTTTCCAGCTAACTAAAGACAACGATGTAAAGTTAACCGACGTCGGTCTCTCTAAGCCCCAGGGTGATATTTCGGGAACTCTCGCGGGATCCCCGGTTTACATGGCACCGGAAATTCATCTACAGAAAGGGATCTATAACCGGAAGGCTGACATATTTAGCCTCGGTATCATGTTATGGGAAATGTGGTATGGCATTGACGCAGCAGACCATATTTCTGAAGTTCTCTCAAAGAAAGGATTTAAAGCCTCGGAACTTGGAATCCTTTTGGAGAAAGGACTTAGGCCGGAAATGTTTGACCGTTATCGTCCGGATCAGGAGTGGAGCAATCTCATCGTCCAATGCTGGACACTGGAAGCGAGACAACGACCAGAGGCTCGCCATGTTCGCAGATTCTTTGACGATTTCTTACATTTGAATTCGCGAGTAAAATAAACAGATTAAGGAGTGCGTGGCATTACCATTCAGCCTATTTATATATTTTCAAAATGAATGAATAATGAGGACAATAGACACAAAGTTCCACATTTAATAGAAGATTTATAGTTAATGATACTAATCACTGAAATGATACACAAAAGACACTGGATTCCAGCGTACAAAATACATTTATTGCAACCGATCATTGACAAAATGTAAAGACACAGAAATAAAAATATACACATTTCGAGAACTTAATTATTGAAATTACTAGAAAAAACAATAAAACAATGGTGTTATAATTTTACAATAGTACAGTATTGTATAAACTAAATATAGGTCAATATTATCTTTTTTATTCCACAAATTTCTATATGAATTGTTTACAGTTTCGAAAAATCTTCAAACAAACAAAGTTGTGAACAGGGCATAAAACAAGGACCCCCTTAAACTCCAGAGGTAGGATCAGGTGTCTAGGAGGAGTAAGCATCCCTTGTCTACCGGTCACACCCGCCGTGAGACATATGAATTGATTAGGTAGAAGAAGCAATCCATAGTCAAATTTAGTGTAAAAACAATCGCTAAACACTTGGTATGAAACAAGTCGGCCAAAATATGACCAATGATAGGTTATGTTTGCTAACAAGGTCATTATAACGACGCACAGAATGTTGACTTTAAATAAGGTTATTGAAATCCTTTTAACATCAACTTATCTGTAAGTAACCCGATTCGGTTTAAAAATGATCAGAGATGATACTCGGAGAATACTCTTAAGTATCGAATAAGTTTGAAGACGTAAACACCGCATGCAGGTGATAGCGGAATGTTACTACATTAATAGAGAAAGTTGATGGAAAAGTTTAAGTCATCTTGTTTGTCATACAATTCGGCTGTTAGTTTGCCCTTATCGTCTGCAGTCAGTTAAACAACCAAATATGAAGGAAATGTGACAGACTCTGTGATGTCTTTTAGTTCAAGTTCACTGGGATATATCGAGTCGTGTTAATTGATCAAACGTCTTCGATATATCTGAAAGTCCAGTTGAAGGTCTCAGCAAATGTTTGAATTCTTCTTCTCATGTAGAAGATTTTGTCAATGAATAAATTCTGCTTCATCGGAATATGAAAACTGGTCGGCTAATAAAGGAGCACAAATAGTTCCCATCGAAATTTCAACAGTTTTTTGGAAGATCAGATCTCAAAAAAACTACATAAATGTTGTCAGTGGGGAATCTTTTTAATGTCAAGTTCAGAGTACTCTTGTGTACAATCAGAATGATTTTTATCAATGTAATTCTGTTGATGACCAAAAAACAAGTTAAAAAAAACTTCCGAGTTCCATTTTTACTGAAGTAGCAATTGTCTATGATATTAAAAAAACATAGTTTTTAATTTATTATCATGAGGGATGGTTGTATAAAATGAAGAAAGGTTGTACGTTTTTCCTGTTGTTCTTTGAAGTTTTTGAGAATCCACATCTGATTTACATCGCTTCTAGAATATGCTTTAACACAGTACGTCTGAAGTCTCTCATTTACAGCAGTTAACAATTTTGTGAGGAGTAAAGATAGGTGCTTGGTAAAGCATCTGCTGGACACGGCTACATATATGTATGTATCTCTGTTTATGAGAGAAGTTTAAGAATCCAGTATATAGGTAGGGTATATCGAACTCACCTTGCATGACTGGAATGTTTAAAGTATTAAACAATGAAATGTGATTTTGAAGAATTTCATCTTTAGAAAGTGAACTTTAAGTATAATTTGGAATTTGGATTTCCAGACCTAGAATTAAAACTAAATTCAATAAACAAAGTCATAGTAATGAGCTTTACAAACAAAGAAGAAATAGTTACAAACCTTGTCTGTTGGGACCATATCATATTGTTCAATTAGTCTTTCTAATTCTTTTATCACCCCCAATTTAGTGAAAAAGGAAAAAATAAATATAGTTCGCATATTGCCTTTTTACTCTCTAATACACTCCTTCATATATTTCTGAAACACTTAATCCACTCTGACGAAGTGTTCAGGTCTTCCTTTTCATATATAACCCAACATCTGACATAATCATCTCAATAATTCATAAAAGAAATGGAGTTCTATTTCCAATTGAAAGATCGAGGCTCACTATTTAGGACATTTTAATACAATGGATTTAAGTCTTCATTTTCAGCTATATTAACATCACGAGTAATGACGTTTCCAGCGTATGGTGTTCCGTTGGGACCTCTCGCACCTTCGCACTCTCGCCTTTAGGGCGAAGATGCGAGAGTAAGAAGTAGCGAAGGCGAAAGAGCGAAGGCGAAGGAGCGAAAGTGCGTAGATGCGACGGCGAAGTGCGAAGATGCGATGGCAAAGCGCGAAGATGCGAGAGCGAAAGTGCGAAGTTGCGAAGGCGAAAGTGCGATATTAATATCGCTCCTTCGCCTTCGCACCCTCGCACTCTCGCCTTTGCATTTTCACACCCTCGCACTTTCGCCTTTGCAACTTTGCACTCTCGCATTTTCCCCTAAAGGCGAGAGTGCGAAGGCGAAGTTGCGAAGGCGAAGGAGCGAAAGTGCGAAGATACGACGGCGAGGCTGCGAAGGCGAAGGAGCGATACTAATATCGCACTTTCGCCTTCGCAACTTCGCACTTTCAACTTCGCACTTTCGCCTTCGCATTTTACTTCTATGGAGCTCTTTATCGTTATGAGTTAACTTTAGTGGACTCTTGGATGTTATTGGTACGCATGCGCTAGATTAGTGTGACGGCGCAAAAATGGATGCTAAGCAATGGTTGAAATTCATTGTACAATGACGATTTTACTAATGAATATACACTTGCTTTTTTATGAATCGAGAAATATTGTAATTGATAACTTGACACTCTAATTTTATATACAATGGTAGATTATATACTGTAATGATGGTAAATGATTGTTGTACCTGGTGCACGAGCAAAATTATAGATATATATGTATTCGTAGTGGTGGTGTGCATCACAATCTCAACTAAAGGACATGGAACATAAGATTTTATCATGATCGATAAACTGTAAAAAGTTTGATTTTGAGATATTGATTTATCCTTGTGTAATATAAATGTGCATATATGCAGTAGATGTGCTTCGATCTACATTGTAAGCATACGATAGAGAACGCCACCAAAAAAAAAAGGTGAAGGCGAAATTGCGAAGGTGCGAGGGCGAAAATGCGAAGTTGCAGAGGCGAAAGTGCGATACTAGTATCGCTCCTTCTCCGTCGCACCTTCGCCCTCGTAACTTCGCGCTTCGCCGTCGCATCTTCGCATTTCGCTCCTTCGCCTTCGCAATTTCGCACTTTCGCCTTCGCAACTTCGCACTCTCGCATCTTCGCCCTAAAGGCGAGGTGCGAGTGGCCCCAACGGAACACCATAGAAACACCATACCAGCGGGACTGCAGTTGACAGGAGCAGAAAAAGAACACGTAAGAGGACTTTGTTTTCGATGTTAAATATGTAACTTATTAGATCATTGAAATGACAAATTAGATACAACATTAAAATAATGACACACACATAACATACACAGGGTACTGTAACAGAGTACATGTATGTGCAACATGGAAAGTAATTGATAATTGAAAGGAATAAACATAGATACCAAACTATACAGAACATTTAGAGTTTAAACGAGAAACATTCGGGGAAAAGTACCAAAATACACAACAAAATACAAAACATTCTGGGTGTCTTGTTAATGAAATTACGAAAAATATAATTAACCTAAAAAAAGGTTTTTTTCATCTCAATCGGATGAGTAGTTGCTAGAATGTTCACCTCAAGGACAAAAAAGTACCGAAAGAATTATTAAATGATCGTTTGTTATGATACAATGAAACACCCAGCATTTCGTATTTATCTAATGGTAAGTAAATATTTCTGTATTTTTTTTTAGCTTAGATAAAAGATCGATTGATTGTATATTGTTTTGCGTCCGCTTCGAGAATTTTTTCATTCATATAGAGACGTCACCATATCCTGGGAAAGTGCTTCAATTTTTGGATTAATTTTATCCGTTTTTACATCACAAAATTAAATACCATAAGGTTAAAAAAATTAAAATTATTGATTAATTGCAATAGCATCCTTCCCACAATTTATAATATGATGCTTTATTTTATCTTGAAATCTTAGCCTCCGCTATTAAAGTAATACGCTATATAACATAAAAGAAATATCCCATTATATGCACATATGCAAATCCTATAGCTACTATAATTTTGTCCAAGTGTATTATCAACATTTTATGAATTTCTTCAAACAGTACTAAGTAATGGTTTCAATATGCCAGAAAAATGATGAAAATCTTTTATGTATGATGGAGGGAGTGCAGAAGTGTTTATGCAGATGCATAAATTGTGCACTTTCTTTATTGACTCTTAATGCAATTTACAAATTAAAAAAAACTTTCCAGGCCCTTAGGAAGCCATTTGAGTGGAAGGGGGAGGAAGGGGGGGGGGCAACCGAACATAGATAAGAAAATCTTCGATTAAAAAGACTAAGATAAAAAAAAAAATTTAAAAAGTTATAAAACATCACCTGCATAGGGGGTTTATGTCTCCCAGTTGATTAGACGCAAGAGCAAGCTCTTCGTACGATCAATTTCTCAAAAGAGGCAGGTTATTGACAAATAAGTTACTGATACAAGGATATCTAGATTCTCGTTTAATTTCAACATATTTCAAATTCTATGGTCGATACAATGACCTTGTTTGCAACAAGCCGAATGTTGACTGACGTCTTTCATACAAACTGATATTTTCACACTGAATTGTTTACAGATTTTTCTGTTTGTCGTGACAAAAAAGACATGTCAGGCGTGACCCATCGACTGGGGATACTAACTCCTCCATGACACCTTATCCAAAATCTGTTTACAGAGGCCCAGTTTGTATTATTTGATTGAACTTTGAGAGTGATTACTGTTCGTTATCTCAACATGAAATATGGAGATAACGAACAGTATTCAAGCTCAAACGTCCATTAAAACAATACAAATCGGGAGCAGAGCAAACACAGACCTTCAAAAACAGAGGTGGGATCAGGTGCCATGGAGGAGTGAGCATCCCCTGCCGACCGGTTACACCCGCCGTGTGCTCCTTGTCATGATCGGTAAATAACGGAAAAATCCGTTCGACAAATCAGTGTGTAAAAAAATTGGCCTAACAATTACAAACTAACAAATTCATGATCATTGTACCGACCATAGAACCTACGAAATGATGACTTTAAACGAGACTGTTGATATTCCTGTTTCATCAACTTGTTTGTCAATAACTTACCTCGTTTTAGAAATTGTTCAAACGTAGAGTCTGTTCTTGTGTATCGAATCAACTGAGAGATATACACCCAATATGCAGGTGATAAGGGTGTTTTGCTGCATAAGTAAGGGAAGTTGACGATTGAAAAGTTAAAGTCATCACGTTTATCATAAAGCTTTGTTGGTGTAATCTGGTTCCCGCTAAAAATTGAAAATGCCATAATTCCGTGAAAAATCAGTGAAGCGGAATGAAATTCAAACTTGATTTATAACTCATCATGGTAAAGTCACATACCAAAAATCAGCTCAATATCTGCAACGTTTAGAAAAAAATTGCGGAAAACCCTGAAAAATTGAAAAGGACGTAATTCCGCCAAAAATCATTGAAGCGGAACGAAATGCAAACTTGATCTGTAGCTCATCAAGATACACTCACATACAAAAAAAGCTCAATATCTGCAAGCATTTAGAAAAAAGTGCGGAAAACCAAGTGGGACAGACTGACAGAGGGACAGACGGACAGCTAGACAGACAGACGGACGGACAGACTCAGAGGAAACCTATAGTCCCCTCCGGTTTCACCGGTAGGGGACTAATAAGGGAAATGACAAAAGAAAAGTTGAAGTCATCACAATTATCATAAAGTTAGTTGTTTGTTTATCATCAATGTCTTTCATTTGATATGGTTGCTCAATGCGTTTACAATATTCACTTGTTATAGACGACTTTCCTGTGCCTTTAAAACCATGGATAACAATAACAATATTATCATTTGATTTTTCTCTACTAATGTCTGCAGTTCTGTTTTTGAGTTTTGAGTAGTAATTCTGCCATTATGTAGAACTTTAAATGACAGGTATCAGACTGAGTATGTTAACATTTATTACGGAAATTAACATTGATATATACAAGTACCTATAACTAGAATTTAATGAATTGACTTTTATCCCACGTAGAAGTTTAATTTGACATTTGAAATCAAATGCATTGTACATTTGCTTTGATTATTATCTGCTGAAGAGTAAAACATGCATAGGCTTCTCTGGAAAAAAAAACTTAAATCATTTTGTATTCCTTGCTTTTAAATACTCATTACAAACAAAGAGGCATATCTTAATTAAACACAAATAGTATAACACTACATTTGACTCGAGTTTATCGTGTTTCACTTCCCACATCAAACGTTTTAATAATACCATCATATTCACGTTTGATTCTAATAAGACGTCCAGATGTCTCTTCGCGTTTATTGAAATCTTTTGAATTTTCAAATGCTACAATCAGTCGGTGTAATTCACCCTTTGCACGGTTTAGAGTTAATAACATTTCTTCTTTCAATCCTAGAGTGAACTGAACGTCAATCAATAACTCAATACAATCAATAATGACAAGATTGACAGGGTTCTGTTCAATAATTAGATCACATAATCTTAATTCAATTTGTAAAATTCTTTCAGCTTTTTTAAATTTTCCAAGAGATATAAGACACTTTGCATAATTGTAAGCGAGATCAAGTAAAGTAAGATCTGTCACTGATATTTTATATTTCAATTCAAGCGCCTGTTTGTAGGCTGGTACTGCCTTTTCAAAATTTCCTAATTTCATGTAAGCTTTCCCAAGAATCTCAAAAAGCATAGATCGAGCATCATAGTAATAATCGGATATATTTTCAAACCGCTGAAGACTATTGGTAAGCAGAATTACGGCCTTTTCATTTTGACCCATTTCTATTAAATTTTCTGCAACATTTCTTTCAGAGACTATTATAGCCTTTAGAGGGGCTTTTGTCTCCAACTTTATCTCTAAACTTTTTTGGAAGAAATGCGCTGCCTTTTCCCGGTCTCCTTTATTTTTATACATTATTCCCATGTTGTTCATTACAGAACCAATAATAGGGTGCTTCTCTGTTCCAATAACGTGGAGTCTTCGTCTTAACACTTCAAGTTGCAAAGGTTCACCTTTCCCGATACGGCCTGTTAAAATTGAAAGATTTGCTTATATTTACGTATCCTTATACCTAAACTTTTACCTCATGATTCGGTTTTTACCTTACCTGATATATTGTAAAATATTGCAAGGTTCTGCATTGTTTGAAGGATAAGGTGTTCATAGTACATTTTCTGTTCCTTTTCGACTTCAAGTGCCATTTCTAAAACACTAGTAAATGTACGAAAATCAGTGAACATAAATTACCTGCACATGAAAGAAATTTCTAAAATGAAAATACAAATATCCCCGCTGGAAAATTGTCTCAATGACAATTGTAGGTTTCTTAGTGACACCACTCAGTATTTAAAAAATAAAATTACAATCGAAGATTATATTTGTATTACCTAAAAGATTCCGTAAACTTCCCTTGACATCCAAGATTCCAACCGTAACTTTGACATAAGTGAGCAAGGTAAAAGTCTCTTCTTTCGGGATGGCGTTTTCTTAATTCAAATGCAACTCGAAACATGTCCTCTCCCTCGTCATAATTTCCCTAAAATTCATTTGACGTCATTGGATTTTAAAAATAATTGGATGGATTTATTTCTGTGAAAATATGTTAATCATAAAATAAATTGGATTGTGACAACCAATTCATTTATACCTTAATGTTCGTGAGGACCCTTCCATATCCTGTTAACACTTTAGATTCATCTATTTCCTCTTTGAACTCTCTAGTTTTTTGCAAGCATTTCTCAAAATATTCTATACCAAACTCTGTCAAAGAACACTCAAATATCAAATATATTCACTGCGTCGTTTTCTTTTCTTAGTTAATATAAATAACATTTCCAAAGAAAATTTTGCGGAAAGAATTTCTTCTAAATCTTCTCAATAAAGATTTGCAGAGTTGTTTAGCCCATTCTCTAGTTTTCAGTAATTTAAATTGTTTCTGTCAGTAAATTGAGCTTATCATCAGTAATTTCGTGTTGGTTATACCTTGGCTCATTTGATATCTTTTAGATATGAATAATTTTATTGCTATGTTCTTATCTGTTTTTTTTCATCATGTATCATACATTATTAATAAATGGGACTTCGTATATAAATCATTATCCCTATCATTACTTAAGTCTTAAAATTACATAGGGAAAACAACTAAAATTCGGAGCATGAGCATGACTAATACACGTAGGTCAATTAATATTCGTTATAGTAAGCAGCTCTGTATGGTTCGTACCGTATGTTGTCATGGCAGTGAATAGAATAGCTCCGTCTGCAATAGTGGTGGCTGCTAAATCTACAAACACAGGGTACGTGTCCTCTGTGCAATGAATGACGTCAGTGAACAGTTGCTGAAAATTTTGGTGTTCCACATTCAACATACACATCGCCCCTGCGTAATCTTCTGTTTGTGATTTCTTCTCTATTTCTTTTAATATATTCGCAAATGTTTGACAAAATCTTCTTCGAACACCTATAATATGTAATAATAATTTATTCTTGAATTAGACTTTCTGTAATTGAAAATTGAAAATCACTATCAAATGAGATTTACCTTCTAAATCTTTAATTTTTAAATATTCCCGTATACAATCTCGCAGGATTCCATGAATGTTGAGTCTTCCCGTAAGATCAGGCGATACATGATGGTGCTGAAGTAGGGTTCGTAATGAATCCTGACTTTCTTGGTCGGAAATTCCTTTCAAATATTAAAGTGTCATAATTTGTTTTATTGTGATTATTTGATGAATAAAGGAGATAAATATGTATTGGAGTAGATACCTAAAATTTCCGTGACCTCTTCTTCGTTAAATGATCCAGGTATGTAGTTAATGACCGCCAAATGTTCTTTTAAAGTCGCTGAGAGGCGATCCAAAAATCCTTTATACATTGAATCTGAAAATGTATGAGTATACATTAAAACTTTGTTTCAAATATTTGTAAATTATCGGCAAAGCTTTTCCCTGATGTACTTATATATGTAAACAAGAGGCCCAGGGGCCACATCGCTCACCTGAGCACTTTGGCTAGGAAAAAGCAGAATTCACTTTAGTATTGAAAAGTTTAAATATAGAAAGGGGTATGATTTAAACACTTGGATCTACACTTCCTATGGATGCTTTTTGAATTAATATGACACATAATGGCTTTGCTGTTCTTGAGATGGAAATTTTTATTGATATATCCTTTATAATTCCTTTGTATAACTATGATCCCCCTGTTATGGCCGCTCTATTCTCGTGGGGGAGGAGGGAGGGGGGTATCATGATTTGAACAAATTTAAATCTACATTACCAGAGGATGCTTTTTTATTATTATGACCAATTATGGGCTTGTTCTTGTGAAGAATTTTAAATATTTTTCCTGTGTATTCCTAGTATATAAAACTTTGATCACCCTTTGTGGCCCGACCTTAGCCCTGGGGGTTATGATCTGAACAAACTTGAATCTGCACTACCTAAGGATTCTTGCATATCACAGCTTTGGTGTTCTCTAGAAGATTTTTGAAATATTTTTCTTATGTATTCCTTTGTAAAACTTTGATCACTCATTGTGGCCCCACCCTAACCCCAGGGGTTATGATTTGAACAAACTTGAATCTGCACTACCTGGGGATGCTTCCACATAAATAAGACCAGTCCCAGCTTTGGTGTTCTCGAGAAGAAGATTTTTTAAAAGATTTTTCTTATGTATTCCTATGTAAAACTTTGATCCCCCATTGTGGCCCCACCCTAACCCTGGGGGTCATGATTTGAACAAATTTGAATTTTTACTACCTCACAATGATTCCACATAAGTTTCATGTTTTCAAGCACAGTAGTTCTTGAGAAGAATTTTAAATGATGCCATTAGTTTTTCACAAAATCATAATTATCTCCCGTTGAAAGAAGGCGTGGCCCTTCATTTGAACAAACTTGAATCCCCTTTACCCAAGGATACTTTTGGCAAGTTTGGTTGAAATTGGCCCATTGGTTCTTGAGAAGAAGATGAAAATGTGAAACGCTTACGACAAAGACAACAACGAGAACGACGACGACGACAGACAACGGACAAATTTCGATCAGAGTAGCTCACTTGAGCCTTCGGCAGATTTCTTAAATTTACCCAATAATTACTTAAATATCATATTTCAACAAATTATTTAAAAAGATTATTCTATCTCTTACCTACTCGTTCGTCTTGAACGTAATATTCCGAGCTCAGTATCCTTAATCTGCTCCTACTAAGAAGCTCAATAATATCATCTGCATCCAGAGGGTTACTGTCATCTGCAATTTCGGCTCCAGACAGAATTAATGCCAGAGGGATGCCCTCACAAAGTTCTACGATTTTTCCAATTTTAGTTGCCTCTATCAGTGAAGGACATACATATCGAAATAATTTCACAGAGTCTTGATGACACATTGGACGTAAGTGAAAATCCTCGAAATTTTCTCTCCACATCGATAAACAAGTAATAGATGTTACCAAAATTTTGATGTATTTTGTTCGAGCAAGACTCTCAATAATGTGATTTGCAAATTCAAATTGACTTTCGTTGAATATATCTTCAGCATTATCGAAAATTATTAGATAAGATGCTTTCCTGTAGGCAATATTTTCTGTGAGAATAACCAACATTTCGTCAAGGCTCTCGTTGGTAAAGGCCTCATATAAAAAATGACGACCTAAAGCTTTAAGTAATCCTTCACAATTAACAACATTTTTTAAATCTACCCAAATAGATTTACAATCGACCAAGTCACAAAACCGTCGTGCTATTGACGATTTTCCTATAGCTTTCAATCCGTGAATGACGATTACATCAGACTTAATGTATTTATTCATTACCTCTCCGAGTTCTTCGTCTCTTCCTATAAAGGTAGCCATCTTGTTTATTCTCTACATATAAGAACTTGCGTCGTTTCTACTGTTCGTACTTCAGCAAAATTTATTCAAAAAGAACAATGCTATATAAGCATGATAACAATCCATTTATTTGCCCTCTTCTGGGTTTAAAAAACCGTACCTGAATGCAAAGTGTGAATTATTTCTACAGGTATATGATACTTTCTCATAGAAGGACCATTACTCATACTTTTCAGAATTGTCTTAAACAAAGTCATTTAATTTCTTTCAAAACTAAGAAACTTAATCTTAAACAACGCTATTTATATATATAAAAAAAAAAAAAAAATAACCGATCCAGAGATCCAGGACCAACAGTGGCTGTCAGCTATCATCCGCAACTGTACTCGGCAATGCTGGTACCGGACATCCATGACTGTACCTGCTCACTAATATCAAAAACGGAATGTCAGAGCAAGATTTTCCGGATTGTTCAACGTATTAAACTATATGTTGTTGATTAAGTATGGATTGTTTTTTAATGAAAAATACGAAATGTGTTAATATGGAGGAAAGAAAATTTCTGATTTTAAATAAATCTACTTTATGGAAGGCTGTAATCGCCAAAACGGTAACAATAACTGGCTTAGTGAATATATCGCGGAAAATATATGTAAGCTTGACTATGCCTAAATCCATTGTATGAATCGCTATTATCTCTAAAAAGTAACATTTACTACAGCGTACATTTTGTATATCTATGACTGTATCCTGTGCCTGATATACAACATCTGCGACTGTACCTGTGCCGTACATACACACTACCACTGACTCAACTCGAGCTTGATTAATAACATCCACAACAAAAAATTCTGTGGATTTTCTCCGATTTAGATTTAGACTGAATTCAATCAAAGCGCAATTAACGCTAATCTTTATATAACCCATGACAGTGATACCGAGACAAACGATGTCAGCAGTAATTAGGGAAGGATCCAAAACTTTTACAGATTTAAGTTTAAAGCTTTATGTTCAGAGTACAATATGAGCCAGGTCTTTAATTTTTTTTTTGGGGGGGGGGGCTGGGGGCATGATTTCAATATCCAAAGTGCTCAATAATAATGATGAATTTAAAATGAAACATGCTAGTATAATTATAGAAAATATGCGAATAAACAATAAACAAAATAAAATAAAAAAGGAAATTAAAATAAATATTGGAATTAATTTGTAATCCTTAATTTTATGTTAGAAAGTATAAGTACGTCACAATATTATTAATTTCACCCATTTCATTGATCACGCAAGTGGTGTCAATGAAAAACACAGGTTTTTTCCCATAAATATATGTCTTACGATATATACGGGTGGAATGGGCTGATTCACCCGTTTTCAATGTGTTATATATAAACATCTCAAGTGCACCCCAGGAAGTAGCCTCCTATGCCCTGCATGAAAAAGAATAGATCCTGACAAAAAAAAACTTTATTTATTTACAAAGTACATAAAATTTACTAGGCACAGGCATCAAAGTTGTAAAAATAGACTGGAAGACCCCCCCCCCCTCCCCCCCGAAAAAAAATAAATTCTCAAAAGAAATAAAAATTAATTTTATATGCATGGAACAATTAACATCTTGACTGGTCGATAACCGTGGTGTGATACCTGAAATATGTAGGGTATGGTATTAAAATAATTGATCATATTAAAGGAAATTAATGCTATAATTATCGATAACATCCGAAGAAAATATTTGTATAAGTAAATATTTTTATTAGATCCACCTCTCTAAGATTCTGCTGTACTATCCAGACAACTCTAGAAATTTTACACCATGACTGTACCGGTGTCTGATTGACAACATCCACGAATGTACCTGTCCAGTACACACACTCCATGACTGTACCAGTGCTTATAAACAACATCCCTGACTGTACCTGTGCCTTATAAACAACATCCCTGACTGTACCTGTCCAGTACACACACTTTATTCTACATCCATGACTGTACCAGTGCTTATAAACAACATCCATGACTGTACCTGTACCTTATAAACAGCATCCCTGACTGTACCTGTGCCTTATAAACAACATCCATGACTGTACCTTTGCCTTATAAACAACATCCATGACTGTATCTGTGCCTTATAAACAACATCCCTGACTGTACATGTGTCTTATAAACAGCATCCATGACTGTACCTGTGCCTTATAAACAACATCCATGACTGTACTTGTCCAGTACACACACTTTATTCTACATCCATGACTGCATCTTGCTTTATTAACAACATCCAAGAAAAGTTATTCAAGGCTCTACTTAAAGTTTGTTCTTTTTCGTTTGTGACCCGAACCCCCACCCCGTCAAAAAAATTGAATCATATGCCTGCAAGAAGGCGTGGGATTTAGACTTTCGTTTTTAAGAGGAAATACTCCTTCTTTCGATAAACTCCATTCTCGCCTTCACAACTTCTGCCAAGTTTTATTATTATTGTAGAAGAGTTTATAAGTAATGGATTAATTATTTTAAAACCAGTGTCAAAAAGTTAACTGCTCATTTAAAACTCTTCTCATAAAGAGGGGGAAGGGTTAGACAATTTTATAAATTGAAATCGGGCTTTAAACATAACGAGTGAACAAGATTTTCAAATACTCATGGAAATGGATAAATAACCATCAAATCTCTCCGTATGTTTAACTTATGTAAAAGTCAACTGACATATTAGATTCATTGGGAATAAAATGACTATTTTTGCTGCTTTTAGTCTGTAAACATATGTTCTACACCCTCACCCACCCCACACCCTCACCCCCACCCCCAAATAACTCACTCCCCTGAAATAAAAAACAATTGGTATAAATTTGAAGTTGTGAAATAACAATTCATAATACTTGAAAAAGGAATTGTTGTTTCAGTGAGGGGGGGGGGGGGATAAAAATATTTTCCGTTGATTTCTAAAGAGATGAGATGAAGTTTTACCAAAATTATAAACTTACCTCTCTTTGTTTTCCCAAATAAGTTAATATGTTTTCTGATAAAATTCACATAAATATTCGGTATGTAAATATGAAAAAATCATTCCAATATGTTAACTTTCTAAATTAACTCTGCGATAGGTGGCAGAATTTTACTATCATTCTTGCTATCATATAGTTTATTCAAGCATGCGTATTAAAGTTATTGAGACAAGCCTTCTGCATTAGCAATACTAGTCCCCTACCGGAAAGTGTAATCTGGTTCCCATTAAAAATTGAAAATGCTGTAATTCTGTCAAAAATCATTGAAGCGGAACATAATGCAAACTTGATCTATAACTCATCAAGATACACTGACATACCAAATATCAACACTCAATATCTGCAAACGTTTTAAAAAAAGTGTGGAAAACCCTTAAAAATTAAAAAGGTTGTAATTCCCTCAAAAATCAATGAAGCGGAACGAAATTAAAAACCTGATCTGTAACTCATCAATACACACTAACATATCAAAATCAGCTTATCTGCAAGCGTTTAGAAAAAAATGCGGAAAACCAAGTGGGACAGAGTGACAGCTAGGCGGACAGACAGACGGACGGACAGACTCAGAGGAAACCTATCGTCCCCTCCGGTTTCAATTTATTTTATTAGTTAATTGTTTATAGAAATCGGAGGGAACGATAGGTTTCCTCTGAGTCTGTCCGTCCGTCTGTCGGTCTGTCTGTCTGTCAGTCTGTCCCACTTGGTTTTTCCGCACTTTTTTCTATACGCTTGCAGATATTGAGCTGATTTTTGGTATGTGAGTGTATCTTGATGAGTTACAGATCAAATTTGCATTTCGTTACGCTTCAGTGCTCTTTGACGGAATTACGACCTTTTCATTTTTTCAGGGTTTTCCGCAATTTTTTTCTAAACGCTTGCAGATATTGAGCTGATTTTTGGTATGTGGCTTTACCATGATGGGTTATAGATGAAGTTTTTATTTCGTTCCGCTTCATTGATTTTTGACAGAATTATGGCATTTTCAATTTTTAACGGGAACCAGATTACACTTGCCGGTAGGGGACTAGTATTGCTAATGCAATGCTCTCAGAATGCTTGTTCTTGATGAAAGGGCAGATTAATTACTCTATTTGCATAAATGTACCACAAAATTAGAACTCTTTAGTGTGCAGTGTATAGAGGGCTCTTAAGCACATGAAAAAAAATCCAACTTTTTCCTCATTTTCCTCTCCTGTTTATTTCATGTTTCATCATTGGCTTATTTCTTAATTCTTTTGAATGCCATTTAAACATTGAATTGTGAAGTGTAGATACATGTAGTATTACATGTACTGCAATAATTATTTTCAATAGGTCTTTCTTTGTTAACACGATAAAATGCACTATTCCATCCTAAAATGTTTTCAACTATGAAAACATTTTTACACCTTCTTCTGTGTCAATCCCAAAGTTGCGGGGTATTATTATCATAGTTTACAACTGATTATACGTCAAACGTATACGACAAATGTTTATTAAAATTAATTAAAATTAATAATAGTAATTGGCTATGAGTTGACTTATAGCTTTGAGTTTTCCACCTGTACACTGATGATTATTCGTGTCTCGAACTTGATTCTAATTGATTTTCATGGTCAAATTTTAAGAGTCAATGACACACTTAAAGATCAAAATTTGTGAGTAAAATAAAATTGTTTAAATATTGTTGTTTTTTATGGTAGGATGGTCCAAATACAGTATACAATACGTACCTCTTAAATCCTGAGAAGTTTATTGTGTGTAAATCTTGATTATACGGCATAGGTACAGTCATAGATGTAGTGTGTGTCATACACAGGTACAGTTGTGGATGTTGTTTATAAGGCACAGGTACAGTCATGGATGTAGAATAAAGTGTGTGTACTGGACAGGTACAGTCGTGGATGTTGTTTATAAGGCACGGGTACAGTCAGGGATGTAGAGTTAGATGTGTATATTGCACAGGTACAGTCATGGATGTTGTTTATAAGGCACAGGTACAGTCATGGATGTTGTTTATAAGGCACAGGTACAGTCAGGGATGTAGAGTTAGATGTGTATACTGCACAGGTACAATCGTGGATGTTGTTTATAAGGCACAGGTACAGTCAGGGATGTAGAGTTAGATGTGTATACTGCACAGGTACAATCGTGGATGTTGTTTATAAGGCACAGGTACAGTCAGGGATGTAGAGTTAGATGTGTATACTGCACAGGTACAATCGTGGATGTTGTTTATAAGGCACAGGTACAGTCATGGATGTTGTTTATAAGGCACAAGTACAGTCATGGATGTAGAATAAAGTGTGTGTACTGGGCAGGTACAGTCGTGGATGTTGTCAATCAGACACCGGTACAGTCATGGTGTAAAATTTTTAGAGTTGTCTGGATAGTACAGCAGAATCTTAGAGAGGTGGATCTAATAAAAATATTAACTTATACAAATATTTACTTTGGATGTTGTCGATAATTTTAGCATAAATTTCCTTTAATATGATCAATTATTTTAATACCATACCCTACATATTTCAGGTATCACACCACGGTTATTGACCAGTCAAGATGTTAATTGTTCCATGCATATAAAATTAATTTTTATTTCTTTTGAGAATTTTGTTTTTGGGGTGGGGGGTGGGTGGGTTCTTCCAGCCTATTTTTACAACTTTGATGCCTGTGCCTAGTAAATTTTATGTACTTTGTAAATAAATGAAGGTGTTTTGTCAGGAACTATTCTTTTTCAGGGCATAGGAGGCTACTTCCTGGGGTGCACTTGAGAGGTTTATATATAACACATTGAAAACGGGTGGATCAGCCCATTCCACCCGTATATATCGTAAGACATACAAATGTATATTTATGGGAAATAAAACCTGTGTTTTTCATTGACACCACTTGCGTGATCAATGAAATGGGTGAAATTAATAATATTGTGACGTACTTATACTTTCTCACATAAAATTAAGGATTACAAATTAATTCCAATATTTATTTTAATTTCCTTTTTTATTTTACTTTGTTTATTATTTACTCGTATATTTTCTATAATTATACTAGCATGTTTCATTTTTAAATTCATCATTATTATTGAGCACGTAGGATATTGAAATCATGCCCCCAGCCCCCCCCCCCCCCAAACAAAAAAAATAAATAAAGACCTAGTTCATATTGTTCTCTGAACATAAAGCTTTAAATTTAAAATCTGTAAAAGTTTTGGATCCTTCCCTAATCACTGCTGACATCGTTTGTCTCGGTATTACTGTCATGGGTAATATAAAGATTAGCGTTAATTGCGCTTTGATTGAATTCAGTTTAAATCTAAATCGGAGAAAATCCACAGAATTTTTTGTTGTGGATGTTATTAATCAAGCGCGGGTTGAGCCAGTGGTAGTGTGTATGTACGGCACAGGTACAGTCGCAGATGTTGTATACCAGGCAGAGGACACAGTCATAGATATACAAAATGTAGGCATAGTCAAGTTTACATATATTTTCCGCGATATATTCACTAAGCCAGTTATCGTTACCGTTTTGGCGATTACAGCCTTCCATAAAGTAGATTTATTTAAAATCAGAAATTTTCTTTCTTCCATATTAACACACTTCGTATTTTTCATTAAAAAACAATCCATACTTAATTAACAAAATATATTATAATATGTTTAACAATCCGGAAAATCTTGCTCTGACATTCCGTTTTTGATATTAGTGAGCAGGTACAGTCATGGATGTCCGGTACCAGCACTGCCGAGTACAATTGCGGATGTTAGCTGACAGACCCCACTCCAAAGGACTCGTAGCTAGGGGGTCTGGCGGCATTGAGGCCCAAAGTGGGTCAAGAATTTTAAAGATTTTAGGAGACAAGAAGGAAGTCTTCTAAAAGACATGTTTATTATTTCTTACCTTAATACTTAGTAATTAATGATGAGATTTTATAATATAATATGAAGGATTATGACTTATTTGAAATAGCAGAATTTGGAAAATTCTAATTTAAAGAGGCTTGGGGGTTGTGGCCATTTTTAGACTATATTGATCTCCTTTAGACGAAGAGCTCCATATGAAGATATAGAAAGTGATCAAATTTTAAAACTAAAATTTTTGAAATTTTTCTTTGCCAAATGATAGTTGACAGCTTAAGATATCATATCTAAAAAATTAAGTTAAATCTGGTGGTTAATTTGTGGTTAATTTGTTGACCCCCAAGCCTCCTTAAGGGGCAGGAAAAAGTAAAATTCCATCAACCCCTGTATATCCTTTTGACGTCTAGGCATTTCTAGAGCTGATTCCATATCTGCTTTTAGAGTAATTTTGAAATAAGAATGATCACTGGTTTTTTTTAACATTTCATAACAGGTAAAAAGGTTACTAAAAGCGTTTGAAGGATAACAGTAATGCTTAAGGATAGACATGTGTTGTTTTCTTATGTTCAGATAATAAATCCTCACTACTAAGGCTGTCTAATATCTACATGTAATTCTTTAGACAAAATAAGGAAATTCAGTCTCTATGTTCATAATACACCTGGAAAAAATGATAGTAGATAGAGAATATGTGTCCAATGGGATAATTTCTTTTATTTTACATAGCATATTAATTCGATAGAGGAAGATAATATTTTTAGAAATATAAAATCAGATTATGTGCATTTTTCTGATGTAGAAACGGATAACATTAACCCAACGCAAAAATAAACAATTCAAGCTTGTATTTGAAGCTATTCAATATTGATTTAAATTCGTAAAAGCAGGAACAAAAAGTGCCAAAAACTTCCAATGGCCCAACTGCATATATTCTACGGAGATTCTTTCTCGTAGCCCACTCTGTCCCAGTAGTCACACCTGTTCTTTCTGAAATCAGAGATCATCTGAGGATTGGGGTATTGAAGCTCCAAGACTAGACTTTTTGATGAACGACACGCCTTATATCCTAACCATAAGGGACTTTTCCAGCTGAAGTTTGGATTACCATACTTCACAAAGTTTCCAAAATACCCTACAATCAATTTGGACAAACGGAAGAAGAATTTGTCTTCTTCACCTGGAACAAGGTCTGGATGCCGGAAGAAGTATGGGAAATCTTCAACATGACATGTCCTGTCTTCACATGACAGTGGTTGTATGTAAGAGTCGAGATTCGGCTGATCAAACACATAAACCCAAACTTTGTTTTCGGCAGATATACGGTCAGCAAGTAAATATAACATCTGTCAATAGCTCAGATATCTCTGGGCGTATATCCATGTTGGAGGTAGGCGAGCTAACGTACAATTGTTTTGTTTCTTCTGTTCTATGATTGCAGGCCGCCATTGACCTATCACCACACCAAACAGAGAGAGTGGAATAGGTGTTGTCAACCTTCTGTATGTCAAACTTAAGCTCTCATACGCAGTTGTTCCAATGATTGTGGGCTTATCTGTTATGTAAGCATTGTCATAAAAGCTTTCTGTGATCTCGAGGCCGTCGATGTAAACACCAAAACGCAGGAAACCTTGAAGAAAGTTCAGAGTGGCGGGTAAGATCAAGCTCTGTGTGACAATGTCTTCAGCAGTCTTGCCTCTCAAACATTCTAGTTTATTGTCATTCGTATCACACCCTACTCCGTTTAATAATCCTGTGGCTGTTCTGTCAGCTACGTCAGAAATTGGAACTTCGATTCCTGGTAATGACATCAATATTGCTCGCTGAAAAAGAGGACTAGATCCAGGCGTCATCATGTGGAATAATGTTGAATGAGCACCAGCACTCTCACCTCCCAACGTTACCTACAAATGGAAATGAATACTTAATTTTTAAAAAAAATAATTCAAATAAATACACGATAGCTTAAGTTCTAAGTTTCTTTTGCGTTCAAATACGGACTTCACAACGATCTACGATCTTGAAGTGTTTTTGCCTTATAGATAAAAAAAAAAAAAAAATGTGCCATTTTTAGTATTTCAGCTACTTTAAGCAATATAGAAATTATTTTTTTTTCTCAGTAATCAAACTTTTAAGATAAACACCTTACTTTGTTTGGGTCTCCGCCGAAATGGTGGATGTTGGTTCGGACCCATTGTAATGCCAGACGCTGGTCATAAAAGCCATAGTTACCACTTCTCTCTACACCAGGGATTTTCAGAAATCGAAGAGGGCCTTAAATACCATATGCAACAAATGGTAACAATTGCTGCAGTATGTGCATATATTTGCCTTTATTTACCCAACTGAGGTAACGTTCTGTTAATAAACTACTATATTTCTTTCTCTTGATTTGATTACTTTATAACTAAAAGAAAAAAGATACAGCAATCTACTTTAAATTAGTTATTTGATACGCTCAGTAACCAATGTACAGCAAGAGAGTCAATCAAAGATCTATCTTTAATATATTTCATGCACAACTATACGTTCGATTTGAAGTCATAAAAATGATTCTAATCTAAGAATTTAGCAAAATAAAAATACCCGTGTCCTTAACCTCTTTTTCGAATATTATGAAACATCTACATTGATCACGGAACAGATAAAACGCATACTATCTAAAGCGTTTCATTCCTTTAATTTATATTTAAAAGATATCTAGCCGATAGTTGAAAGTAACTACAATAATTTCCGCCGCCGAAGCAAGTTTAAGGCCATTGTAGTAAGGACTTCCGGCTGTGCCCGCCTGGTACGATCCACCATGAATCCACACCAAGACTGCGTATTTCTGTTGGCGATTGCCTTTACGTAGATTGTATCTGGTTCTTCTATGGGTGTAAATGTTTAATGTCAAACAGTCCTCGCTCATCGAATTCAAAACATTAATCGAGTTAAAACGTTTTAGATTTTAAACGTTATTATTGTATATTTATTTTACTACTGTACCTGTAGCCTACTGCTTTGATTTTGCCCAGGTATTTTTTGAACCTACAGTGGCTTTATTAATTTTCGTATGAATCAAATTTCATAGTTATGGCAAAAACAGGTAAACTGGGGAAGAGCTACATCTTCATATTCTAAAAAGTAGATATTGTACCGGTCTTGGTTAATCAGCTAACCAACCAACCAAAAAAAAATAATGATAATAAAACAATAACGAAGATTTGTGTTCAGTGAGAAACGGAAAAACAACAGAACTTCTTTAATTCCATTTTCATGTTTTGGGTTTGTCTTTAGTTTCCCCTTTTCTTCAAATAAGTTATTGTCAATATCGAATTGACACTTTTAATTTTGTTCTTCTGTGGTGATATATATATATATATATATATATATATATATATATATATATATATATATATATATATATATATATATATATATATATATATATATATATATATATATATATACAATGTATTTGAAAAATCCTCATACGAGATATTCGTTGTAGGTTACTGAAGAACAAAAACTGTGAAGACGCTTTATCTTTGAACACGCATATCATAAAAGGAATCTTTGATGTACCTGTGGGTTACAGCTTTGTGGGTCCTGAACACAGAACACGCTTGGTTGGTAACACTGAGGACCATACTGCTCGGCAGATCTAATACCGTCCCACGAGCCAAAAGGAACCGAGGCTGAAAATCTAAGGCAAAACAAAGAGAATATTCATCCTTTTATAAAGACGTTGGCACTTAATGATAAAAATCAACATGTGCACTAAATTGATTCTGCACAGAATGACGAATGCTTGTGAATTGAATGATCCATTTCCTGTACTTTTAAAGAAAGATTTTCTAACGTATTTCTGCTACATGTACATGTATATGCACTCCTTATAAAATTTTTGACTCTCTTTAGGCGCTCATATCAGCCGTGGTTCATGGGAAGAAAACTGAATCTTCAGCATGTATAACTTTTTTTTATTTCTGAATTGGTGTTTCTTGAGATGATCTGTAAATAATCCTATCCTATTTTCAACATTTTATTTTGAGTCGTTGAATTTATTTAAAACAATGCAAATGATTGCGTAAAATTTCTGAAGATATTCCCGTTTAATCCGCACCAAAAGTACCAGAGGCCCCTTGAGCTTGTAGTAATGGACTTTTGCGAGGAGCGCTGACTTTTACAGTTGACGGCTTACTTTTACACTAGGACAATGTACGGAAGCTCTTCTACGATATAAATATTTAGGTCAACATTTAATTAAACGAAAATAACGGGTTATTTCAAAGCACAAATAAATTGCCCTTGAAGAAAACGACAACCACCCTACTCTTAACTTCCGGCCTTCACATGTTAGTGCCCCTAACACCATACCTATGACCACTAGAAATATTTTCCCATCTATTATCAATTCTGTACCTCCATACATGACACAGGTTTAAATGTCAAAGTAAACAGTCAACTGTAAAAGTCAGTGCTTCTCGCAAAAGTCCATTAATACATGTAGTATTTAAATTTTATTATTTTTGCATACTACATGTAGGAATATCATTTGAAAAATATTTGCAAATGTAAATATATGAATATTAACCAGGTTTTCAAAATCATGTTTCCTTATTTGTTTATTTATTTATTGTGAATTTCGAAAAAAAAATCCTACTTTAAATTATTCTTTGATTACAGTTTATTAAAATATCATAATTTCATTTTGGGGCTTCTATGCCCAAATCCATGGAAAATTGGTGCTTAAGAGAGAAAAATACTGTTTTAGCAAACCTTGAGGGTTAATTTTAAAGATGCAAATACATGGCATTGTAATGAACCTAAAGTTCAAAATGATTTGAAAATTTAGACATATATATAGAAAATAACTAATGAAAATCGATTTTTGAATGGAACAATTTCCAGGAAATTGCTTCTCCGAATACATCCTTCATGCGCGACAGACAATGTCGAAGGAAAAAGAATAGCTATTTCAAAAGACATACACAACGACGTTCTTATTCCCTGGAATTGAAGAGTTCGAGGACAATAAAAAAGTTTGCTAAGCTTACACTAATATTGTATGCGATGCATTTTGTTTGTTTCTTTACGTCCCTTCGAGAATTTTTTAATCATGTTGAGAAGCCACCACTTGCCAGTGGAGGGCTGCAAATTTAGATCTATACATGACACCACGTAAGGCCATTGAGCAGTGAGGGATCTTCTTCGTGCCAGCACCTACTGCGACACGAGACATCAGTTTTATGGTCTCATCCAAGGACTGGTCTCCACGTCCTGCAGTGGAATTCGAACCCGCGACATAAGAAGCAAAAAACCTTACTCTGCGACTCTAGAGCAAACTCTCTAACCACTACGCCACGCGATTACCCTATGATGGAGTTTCGCTCTGCTAAAGTTTAAGAAAATGGCAGCTAAAACTATGTTCGGCAATTTTTGTATAATTATTTTTTTACTACGACATGTAGTAACAACAAGGATTTTATTCATTTGATATCTATTCAAAATCGTATTGTGTCCGGATATATGTATTTGTCGAAGAAAACACTTTATAGTATGATATATTTATAATTCTAAATTATGAATATCTTAAAAAATTACCAGTGGGTAAGGTACCGTGCCTATGGCCTTCATAGTTGTATTGAATGATCTGAAAATGTAACTAACATTTTTTTTAATCTTAGAAGTGGATTTCATATAAGAGGGCTTGATATGTTTAACTACAAATAAAAATATAACAAAATTACTGTAAACCTGTCAGCCTTTCCGTATGGAATTCCTAAGTAAGATTGTCCCTGCTTGGTGATAATTCCCCTAACTTTTCCAAACTCTGTATTTCGAATGTTAATGTTTTTTTCCCCATGTTTGCCGACAGGCAATGCAAAACTGCTGGAGGATATCAGCACTGCTAGGATAACTAGCAAACAGAACAAAATCAGCGCATGTCTGACCGGTGTGAAGAAAAGTATCCCGTAAGTATAAAAGTATCAGAAACTTGCTGTAGATCAAGATACATAAAGAAAAAATGGTCGATAAAGCACCAGTTATGGTTAATAAGTGTTTTATTTTTTAATATAGTGAGATAGATGAAACTGATAAATGGTTTCGTAACAAAATATCTTTGTAAATCTGTTTCACGTAGTTTCCGAGACATCTGCATTTGGCTGAAATTAAGATGAAATTTAAATTTTTTTTTCTCTTACGTTTTATGTTTATGGGGGGAAAGTTTAACAAGATAAAGTGAATTTTTGAGAAAAATGTGCACTTATATTTATATCGTAAAATTCCATTATTGTCCTTTCTAAAAACATGAAAAATGTCCATTTCTGTTCATAGATAAAATACATTTTGCATGAAATTAAAATAAACTAAGTAAATTGCAATTTTTAATAGAAGTTCAACAAATGCTTAAAATAAACAAAAGAACCTTGATGATTACTATTACATTGTAGTATTATGAGTTTTCTCAGATTAGACCAACTCTTTCCATCACTCTCAATGAATGCTACAAATTGGATGAGAAATCACAATGCATGAAGCTTCTCATAGATGCTCAGACGAAAAGAACATTTTACATATATAATGAATATCTAAATCCACTTAGCACAATAATGGGTTGCTTGTTTGGGAATTAATAGAGTTGTCATAGACGCACTTAACAAAATAAACGCAGTCAAATCCAAGATCTGAACCAAGGGCTAGCAGCACATTACAATAATGCAAAAAAGTTCTCATTAGTAAAGGTGTATTTTTAATTTTCAACTCGGACCCACTCCAAGACCAATCATTGAACACCGAGGACACAAATGATGTATTCGGAATTTCTAAAGAATTGACCTATAGGAGAGAAAAATATCCCGGAAAAAAGTCACATTTAAAACAAACATTCATTTATTTTATTTTACACCCTATGTCTGAAGTTTTTAAATTTGCATTTTGAACCTTAATTCTTTAATTAACAACTTTAAAATTAACCTTCAAAGTTGGATAAAACAGCATTTTCTTCGTTAAAGCACCGGTCTTTGCGTAAACGTTCGCCTAGAAGTGCTTCAAACAGGCCTGCCTTTAAAGAAAGTTACATGATATTTTCATAGGTTGTGTTCCTAGGAATCATTAAGATAGGCATCCCTGTCCTTGGGTCGAAATTCACAAAAAACCTATAAAAAATAAGGAAACATGTTTTTTTGACAACTTGTTTAATTTAAACAATAAAATGCTTTCTTTGGTTAATTGTTAGTACGGGAATTAATGTCGCAGCTGTTGCAGAAAAAATACATAACCCGTGTAAGCGGGTTATGTGATTTTTTTCTGCAATAGCTGCGATATACTACATGTAACAACCAAAGAAAGACATTTTATTGTTTATATTTATATCTTTAAAAAAAAACATTCAAAGTAAATTAATTATGTTAAATATTGTATTGTAGATGTGTATGTCATTGTATGCATAATTGATGGAACAGCCGTTGCTTTAGAAATCTATGCGGTGACTTGCTAGGTGTTGTTTATGAACTGATTAACGGCAATGATTTTCATAAGGAAATAAAGGAAATAATATTCATTGGATGTAAATATATTCATACCATCTATTTTCAAGCACGTAAAGCTCGAATGGTATAGCCGCTGACTGTTGACACCGCAGGTAATAGTGTACTTTTTAAGAATCATGGTTCGACACCTGGCGACATACTTTCATAGTTGTAAATTCTCGCCTACTTTCAAACTATACTATTTTTTAAGGACTTTGTGTATTTTCTTTTAATTATCTAATATCTTTTATGCATGCTCATTCTTGATAAAAATAGACCATATGGAGAAATGGTGCTCAGTTTATACACGAGATTACTTCTATGTGATAACTTTTTATTATTTATAAAATCCTGCGAATTTCCATTTTTTTTTTTAATTATATTTAAACCTTCAAGTGTTTCGTTTCGTTTTGTTTGTTTGTTTGGTTTGGTTTGGTTGTTGGTTGTCACGGTAACATATGGTAGGACGCTTGCTTAGTGATCGGGAGACCAGGGTTCGATACCGTTCGCCGGGCTGCGTCATACCTAAGATGTAAACATGGGCATTAAAATGAAAGTCACGCGTCTTTCGAATGAGGCCTAAAAAAGCGAGATTCCGTGTCATGGTAGGCGTTGGCACGATAAAGAAACCCTCACTGCTAAATGGCCTTGAGTGCCCATATATACGTCTAAATTTGAAGCCCAACTTGCATACGGTGACGTCTCTTTATGAGTGAAAAATTCTCGAATATGACGATTAAACAATCTTGGAGAGGACTTATATAGGCCATGCCTGATGTCCAATCCAATTATGTAAACTGACTTTACATAATAAAATACTGATTAAATTAAATTAAACAGCATACAATCAATCAATCATCCAATCAAATTAAAAACTCTTCACGAAATCATAAATCATCTATAATTTATAAAAATAGGCTTTCTTCTGCACCTTTTAATCGGCGAAAGAACTTTATCAACTTGCAATTAACATTTACTTTTCATCATCAAAATTGAATAATAAGACACCGATTCTGTGCTCTTTTCTTCAATAAAACAATGAACTCTCGCTTCGAATTTTCAAAAAGAAAAAGCGGTCGCAACTTTCACTTTGGTATCAATAATCTTTTCATAGCGAAAGAACTTTATTTTAAATATTTAGCACATAAAAATTAGCGATTTTTTAAAAATTGAATTTTCTCTGTAAACCTTTCTGGAATCTGTCGTCAATTTAGCCTCCAATTCGGCTGATATGCAAGTGAGCAGAATGAACACCATTTCTTCATATGCACTAAAGAGAAAGCAAATCGTAAATTCCAATGTAATTGAAATTTAACTTAAACACAGTCACACGGAGCTATACCTTTCTTCGAGGGCAAGAACTATTCGCTCTGCACTTATTGTATGTTTATTGTATATCTAATTTTTTCTATACTTTCAGAACAAGTAAGTTAAATTCTTGAATAGATATGAATGAAATATATGGAGATAACGAACAGTATTCAAGCTCAAAAGTCCATTAAACAATACAAAATAGGAGCAGAGCAAACACGGACCTCCAAACATCAGAGGTGGGATCCGATGAAGTGAATTTTGAGGCGGGTTTAGTAACATAAAATTTATGTAGCATTTCGAAACCTTTTTCTACTATAATTTGGCTTTGCTTTCAATGAAATTTCTACAATGTAAAGGTTCAATCCTATTAATCCAGTAAAAGAGTACGAATCAAGGACAGGGCAAAAACATGGAAACACAAGGGATGGGATCAGGTGCCAAGTAGGAGTAAGCTTCCCCTGTCGACCGCTCACATCTATATGTATTGATCCGGTAGACGGATTACACGTAATCCGTAGTCATAATGGTATAAAAACAAATGGTGTAACCTATCAATGAAAACTCGGAGAATAAATCTGCCATAAACAGCCCTATTAAAACAAGCCGCTATTTGCTTGACTTCTTTACCATAAAATACTTCCATTGAAAATCGATATGCAAACCATTTTTATTACTTTGTTTACTAAACCCCGGAGCAGAGCAATTGGTAATTAAATATCATCATATTCAGTCTTTAAACTTTAATAATGTTCTAGACATGCATGAGTTCTGAAAATGTTTATGCTTTGCTTTATTCATGAGAGGTCACCGACAGTTCCTGTACTATTATAATTTACCCTTTTCATAGTTTGAAATTTCTTCATTTTTTCAAAGCTTGGTTGAATAAAATGACAAACCTTGGCGTTCACAGAAAAACACAGAAACAATATCCTAACATCTCTTGTACAAACTCGTTAAGTTTCTCACCATTGACAGATTTTATTCTATGAAACTAAGAAATGATTATTAAAAGGTACATCAGAGACAAACTTAACAAAAAATAAAAAAAAGGATGCACGGTTTTCAAAATTTTATTTTGGAAATTCACGAACAAGAAAATTGTTGTAACACCTTTCAGTGGTGTAACGCAGCATATCTTCTAAGGAGATTCTTTCTCGTAACCTACCCTATCCCAGTAGTCACACCTGTCCTTTCTAAAGTTGGAGATCTTCTGAGGATTGGGGTATTGAAGCTCCAGGGTAAGGTTCTGCCCCTTCGAGGTACTGTCTGAATGATATTCTGTCCATTTTGGTGTTCTCCAGCGGGAGTTAGGGTTACCATTCTTTACGAAATTTCCAAAATATCCTACAATCAAATTAGACAAACGGAAAAAGAATTTGTCTTCTGCACCTGGAACAAGGTCTGGGTGCCGGAACAAGTATGGGAAGTCTTCAACATGACATGCCCTGTCTTCACATGACAGTGGTTGTATGTAAGAGTCGAGATTCGGCTGATCAAACACATACACCCAAACTTTGTTTTCAGCAGATATACTGTCAGCAAACAATCGAGCCGGACACGTAAATATGACATCCGTTAGTAATTCTGCAATTTCCGGGCGAATATCTGTGTCAGAGCTTGGAGAACTTAGGTATAAGTTTTGTGTTTCCGGAACTATTGCCGTTCGCCATTGGCCTACCACGGCACCAAACAATGGGGCTGGAACTGGAGTTGTCAACCTAGTGTATGTCAAACTTAAGCTCTCATAGGCAGAAGTACCGATGATTACGGGCTTGCCTCCAAACTTGTTTTTAATGTTAGTGTTGTCATAAAAGCTTTCCATGATCTCCTGCCCATCAATGTAAACACCAAAACGCTGGAAGCCTTGCAAGAAATTTTGAGTGGCTGGTAAAAGCAAGCTTTGTGTCACAATTTCTTCAGCAGTTTTGCCTCTCAAACATTCTAGTTTATTGTCACTCGTATCACAGCCTAATCCATTCAACAAACCGGTGGCAGTTCTGCCTGCTACGTCCGAAGTTGGAACTTCGATTCCTGGTGTTGACATTAAGATTGCTCTTTGAAATAGAGACTGAGACCCCGGCGTCATCATGTGGAACATAGTTGAGTGAGCACCAGCACTTTCACCTCCCAACGTCACCTTATAAAGGAAAAGAAGTATCAGTAAAACCTTCTGCAAAAAATCTTTCTGAAAACATTTCAAAAATATAATCGTATATTTTAAAAATGCTGTCAAAATAAATGGTAACCTGGAAAAAATCACCCTGTTTTATTTTCTTGCATTATCTGCACATGAGACAAACTAAAACATGCTTTAATGTAGCAATAAAGCAAGCATTTGTCACATAGCAACGACTGTATTTATAAACTCAATGCTACAAAAACAAGAGAATTATTGATCCTAGTTTCGATTTTTTAACATGTTATTCTCCAATTTTTTTTTTTTTTACACATTATCTTTAGTATAAATTTGATATATATTCAATACAAAACCTGTAAGATCAACCTTACTCTGTTTGGGTCTCCTCCGAAATAGTGGATGTTGTTTCGAACCCATTGTAATGCCAGACGCTGGTCATAAAAGCCATAGTTACCTGTGCTCTGTACATCAGGGATGTTCAAAAATCCAAGAGGGCCTGCAGTAGCATACAGTAGATATTGTATTTATCATATAGATGTACTGGATTTTAATTTACTTCGGAAAATCATCTGGCAGTTATATTTTTTGTTTGGTCGGTGCATGATTAGAAAATAAACGAAACTGTTTGGCTAAATCTTCAATCATGTCAGAAAGAACTACATCGTTAGAATTTGTTCAAGATAATTAAAAAAGGTTTTTCTCCTCAAATTAAAATAGATATAAAGATAAGTTAACATATGTTTTAATCATAAAACATCCACAAACAGCGTTGGAATTCCAAAGTGTTTTTAAAGATACCTAGCCGATAATTTAAGGTAACGACAATGATTCTGGCCGCTGACGCAAGCTTCAGGCCATTGTAGTAAGGACTTCCGGCTGTGTACGCCTGGTAATATCCGCCATGAATCCATACCAAGACTGCATATTTATGATTGCCCTTGCGTGGGTCGTATCTGGCTCTTCTAGGGGTGTATATGTTTAATGTCAAACAGTCCTCGCTCATCTAAATAAAAAGATAGCAAAGTTTTTGCAATGATAAAAGTGTAAATTTATTTTTGTTCTCTTCTGGGGGTCTTGTATAGGTTAAGATCATTAAAATGAGAAAACATCTCCTATAATTAGCTAATTACAGGACCTTGTAAAAAAAGTTGTTTTGTTATGAGGCTAACAGTTTAATACATTTAACTTTACCAGAAAAGTCTTCATTTCTTTATGCTTTATGATAAATATGATGACTTCAACTTTTCAATTACGAATTCCCTTACTTATGCACCAATATACCCTTATCTTCTGCATATGGGGTTTATGTCTCTCAGTTGATTCAATACGCAAAAGCATGTTCTACGTATGAACAATTTCTAAAACGAGGCAAGCTATTGACAAACAAGTTGATGAAACAAGGATATCAACAGCCTCGTTTCAAGTCATCATTTCGCAAGTTTTATGGTCGATACAATGACCTTCTCAGAACAATAACCTATCATTGAGTTAAATGCTGACTGACTGACGTTTTTCATACTAGTTGTTAGGTCATTATCTATACACTGAACTGACTGCGGATTTTTTCAGGTTTTTTTCGATCATGACAAGAAGCACAAGGCGGGTGCGATCGCTCGGCAGAGGATGCTCACTCCTCCATGGCGCCTGAACCGTCACGGTAGCTCAGTCGGTAGAGCACTCGCTCCGTGATCGAAAGGTAGTGTGTTCCAATCATGGCTGCGACTGACCTGAGTCGATAAAAAATAGGTAGCAACTGTTTCTTCGCCATGCTCTTCCATTTGTGTCAGTCTTTTTAAAGCGAAATCTCGATCGTCAATCGTTTCTTGTTAAAGAAGATTGGCAAAATTTCCACAAATTGTAACAATCTCACAAATTATTTGTCTATGGAATAGCATACACACACCAAAAAGAGCAAAAAAAAAAAAAAAAAAAAAAGAATCAATTCTTAAAACTAAAACACTATTTTTTTTTTTTTCAAGAGTAGGTCTTCGCTCCATTTTTGAACGATTATATATTTAAAATATGCGTAAAAATATACATTCTTTGGTTAACAAAAACATGGAGCAAAGGACCCAATAATGCCTTAAAAATACACTTTATGACACAACATTCGTATCTTTCCGAGAAATATTTGAAATCCATCGAGTCAAGGGTCATATCAGAAACATGATTTAACTACCAGTATTTGTTATGAGTAGTAAAGCGTAATGATTAGCGTGTCGGAGGGAAACATATTGTTACTCAGGATTTTATTTCTTAGGTTCGAAACTCAAGAAAAACACTATAAATAAATAAATAAATAAATAAATAAATAAATATATATATATATATATATATATATATATATATATATATATATATATATATATATATATATATATATATATATATATATATATATATATTTGGTAACTATATTAGAAATAATTGGAAACGTTACCTAGGCGACTGCTTCATATTTTGGACCAAGAGTGAAGAAGACTTAAATAAATTCCATTCACTTCTTAATAACCTCCATGATTCTATACAATTTACAATAGAAAAAAGTCGTGCGGAACTTCCATTTTTAGATCTTCTTATTATAAAGAATGGATCCTGTATAACTACAGACTTATACTGTAAACCTACGGACACGCATCAGTATTTGGATTTTAGATCGTGCCATCCATCCCACACAAAACGTAATATCCCGTTTAATTTAGCACGAAGAATTTGTACAATTATTACAGATAGAACCCTGCGTTCTAGACGTTTGGAGGAATTAAAAATATATCTACGACGACAAAACTATCCAATTGATTTAATCAACGCTGGAATAGACAAGGCGTCCAAAATTCCAATAGAGAACCTTAGAAATCCACGTCGTGTAGATGACATCACCGATGACGGGAAAATAGCCTTTGTTGTGACCCATAACCCACGAAACAGAAATATCCTTATGGACGCTAAAAGATTCTACCCAATTTTAGAACAATCGGAAAATATGAAAAGTTTAATACAACCAAATGATATTATCAATAGTCGACGACAGGCACCCAATCTTAAAAAATTGTTAACCAATGCCCGTTTTACTACACAGGAGGAAATTCCAACCATTAAAAAATGCGGAGATCCAAGATGCGGAACGTGTACATATTTAGAAGAGGGAAATAGAATCCAACTTAAATCAGGAATGGAAATTAGAACCAATTCACCAATGAACTGTAAATCCGAAAACGTTATCTACTGTGCAATCTGTCCGACATGCAAAGAATTCTATATTGGACAAACGGGGAAACTAAATGCCCGGGTTCGTGTACACAAGCAACAAATTAAAGACCCTAGTGTGCGTAATACACCATGTTGTGAACATTTTGCAAAATGCGGCAAAGGAATATTTAAGATTTTCCCTTTTTATAAACTTCCCAATGAAAATGAAAATCTACGTTTGGCAAAAGAGGACTACTTTATCAAACTCTTTAAACCAAAGCTTAATCGAAAATGATACATTATTATATAACATATTGTAAGATTTTATGCATATTATGTGTTCAAGTTAATGCAATATTTGTACATTATCTAATACGGCAACTTTACGCTACCTTGATCTATTATGACGTCACAATGAACTTTTGCTTTTGGACGTTACCAGGTAACCTACCTGACATTTGTATAACTGCCTGAAGAGCCTAACATGGCGAAAGCGCTTGCAGAAAATATTTTGTGATTTTTTGGATTTTTATTTTAAATACACCCAGCAAAACTGTACCGGTTCTTCATTTTGTTTTTGAAATTATATATATATATATATATATATATCCGAGTAACCGTAGCGATTTTATATATATATATATATATATATATATATATATATATATATATATATATATATATATATATATATATATATATATATATATATAGAATCTGAAGTGGTGTGCGCATTTATCTTTGCTCTGTACCTCTTGATTACAGCTTTGAGGCGCCAGGTTACAGAACACGCTTGGTTGGTAACATTGAGGACCATACTGCTCGGCAGATCTAATACCGTCCCACGAGCCAAAAGAAACCGAAGGCGAAAATCTACAACAAAAAGAGGACTTTAAACCATCCTTCTTTAAATGACATACTTGCTGAGTGGTTGAATTTTTCAACAATCTGTAGACTACATGTAGTTTCTTTAAAGATTAGCTAAAAAAGCAAAGAAAAGTGATGTAAAATAAATAAATAAGTGGACAAAAGTTGCTTGCATATTTTAAACTACACATAAAAAAAATAACCCACTGAAGTTATTTTTTAAACAAACAAGCAAGCAAGAGCAAATAAAATAAATAAGCACAAAAGAAACAAATTTAACAAATAGAAAGAAACGAACAAATTGCAGAACAAGAAAGCAATGGAATTTAAATAAATAAAAAAAAAATGGTTATAACAATGGCTACGCGAGTCACCATTCCCTGCCTGACAAATGAAACAGGTACATATATATACATGTACAAACATATGGTAACCAGTTGAAATTCCAACATTCTAACAATTTTTTTCCCCACAGTTTATTGAGGTTTATCTCAACTTTAAAAAAAATTATTTCATTCTTGTTTTTTGTATTTTTGGATAAAAATTCGATTACCAATCATCCCAAAGGCAATACAGTATTTTTAGACATATAATTTCATCTGTAGGGGATATTCACACATCGATATAACAAATTGTGGTGGTCCTGAGACGACGAATTTTGTTTAAACTGTTCAAAATATTTAAATTTTGTTCACAATGTTCTTAAGTAGAAGGTTATTCTATAGTGTTTGTTTGTGGCCCTCTGTTGTACTATGTTGTTCTTGAGAATTTTTTTTTAATTTAAATTGAGTCCTGTATATTCCATTTTGAAACTTTGGCCCATATTGTGAGCCCATCCTTGACCGGAAAATCTGAACCAAATAATGAAATTGTTAGGTTAGATTTTTTTCTGTTAAGGTCCAGAGTCAATTGAGAAGTTATTTTTTAAATTGCCCCAACATATTTTAACTATTTTCACTTATCTCCTTTTGAAAGAGGTTGTGGATATTCATTCAAAACAATATTGAAATCCTCTTTACGCAAGGATGTTTTGTGGCAAGTTTGGCTGAATTTTGGATCAGTTGTTCTTGAGAAGAAGCGAAATGAACAGTTTCCAGACTACAGCCAGACAGACGAACATACAATGAATGTTCTTCGAGTATAATACAACCCTGCAAAGGATCAATGGAAGGACAATTTAATAATCATATAATAAAACAAAATAAACTTATTGATGATGCTCAAAACAAGAGAAATAGGAAGATTATTGATTCACAGATTAGTTATTCTGGTAATCAGCAACACCTCAGAAAGTAGATCTATTTATTTGCCTGTACGTGCCAGTTTTAACTACACCAAACTTAACAACTTAATAGTGATTTAACTCAAAAACACTGTAGTCACATTTTAGGTCGAGCAGGATTCCATAATGCTGGCCTGCTTTGGTCTTTGAATAACATTAAATGCACATATAGTTTTGTCTAATGTTAATTATTTATTTATTATTCACAAGTCTACTTGTCCATCAAAAAACTATAAAAAATACTTTTTGTATAACAAAAAAAAAATCATAGACAAATAGATGCTATCAAATTTATTTCTACATGTTAGAATATTAAAGAAATGATAAAATAAACTGAAAAAATAAAATAAAATAAGACCTGCTCTGAGCAGTTTTGATTGATTACGTATAAGAAAGGAAATATAAATGTATACCTTTCAGCCTTTCCGTACGGAATTCCTAAGTAAGACTGTCCCCACCAGGTAAGATTTCCCCTCACTTTTCCCGACTCTGTATTTCGAATGATACGAGCCTTTCTCCAATGGGCCAATACCATGCTGCTGAAAGATGGTGCTAACAGGACAAGTAGCACACAGGTTAATATCTGTACCATGACTGGCCTGTAAAAAATAAAGTAATCCTCTTAGATTCGCGATATCCTTGACCAGCTGTTCAAGTCAGTTTCTCTAAATATTGTAAAAGTGACACAACTGGAATTTGATGAACAGTTGTTTATACATATGATGGTTTCGTGAGTAATAAAATTACTTGTTGTGATTCCGCGATGTCTCTGTTTGGTCATAACGGGTGAAATCTAATTATCTTGCTCTTACGTGGGATTTTGCTAAACGAACATGAATAAAGTAATGTAAATAAAAAATCAGAATGTTTTGCTATATTTCTTGTTAGATCTCTCTACCTTAAAAATTTTACATTTTAACCATTGTGAAAAATTGCAATGGTCTGTCACTCGCGGTTACATATTATTTCGCAACACAACAATGATTTTATGTTTTTCATCTTAACCAACGTAATGATAATTCTAATAAATGCAGTACTCCAACATTAGATAAAATTGTTGAAGGAAAATTAAGGTTCACCCTTCTAAAACTCATATAAAAATTTGCCTTCATTCTAATTTTCCAAAGGAAATGTAATTCTTTCATTTCTTTTTTTTTTCTTTTTTTTTTGGTGGCACAAAATTTAATGGAAATGGCTTTTTTTAACTTGACAGTTTTATAAAGGAATAGTGATAATTTATCCCAGTGAGTTATCTCTCTTATCAGAGGGTCAATGACCCTTAAGTTAATTGAAATGCAATTTTGCGGTGTGGACAAATTATAGCTATATACCCGGTCAAAACAATGCTTGAACAGTCTTGCATTTTATCGTTCAACAAAATCTTAGCTAATTACGATTTTTTTTACACTCCTACTAGCCTGACAAATCTGGAAACTCAAAGATTATAGTTTACGTGAAGGAAATATACTGACAAACGGACATACAATGTCAACCTACATTGATTTTTGCGCTGCAGTTCTGAAAATTAAATTTAAACATTAGAAAATTAACAAGTCAGATTTTGATTGGTGGGACGGAAAAGTGGGGGGGGGGGGGGGTTCGAAAGCTTTTTGAACAGACAATATTGATCATTATAAATTTTGTAGAAATATCAGATCAATAATAAATGTTCATATTAATTTCATAAATAACATTCTTTTTTCGTTTAAAATACATTTCAAATTAGTTTGCTAATCGATTACAATCCTTTAAATTACACAGCTTTTTCTGAGTAAATATTTCTCGTTGTACTCGGTGTATACAATTGATCCAAATGGCCTAAAGATATCGAGGGAAATGAAACCATGCAGTATAAATCCAGTCCTATATCAAGCTGCTGTTCAATGTACGTGATATCTACCACGCAGAAAATGCTATCTATTAAATGATATACAAACTATTAATTTTTGTTAGACTTTACCATTAAAATCCCTGGAGCACATTATTAAATTTGCAATTAAAATAAATATTTTCTCAAACTTTAATGACCGCTTAACTCTTAACAACCCTGATACTGCTCGTACTTCTGTTTTTTTTTTTTTCACAATGCAATAAAAGTCACTAAGTGTGCTTTATGTTAATGTACATGTATAATAAAATCAACTTTCTTAAGAAAAATGAAATACTATACATTTATTGACTGGGTTCGAGGGCAACATGCGTTTTGTCGGACCCAAGAACAGTTTGGTTCGAGGGGTTGACAAAACGCATTTTGCCCGACAACACAGTTTATTATTTTTTTAACATATATGTGTGTCGAACTACAACAAATGCAAATGAGATTTAGCTGACCCCGCCCATTACATGTATGTGACATAAGCGGTCCAATGTCTCATCGACAGGTCCAATATCTCACTCCGCGGTCAAACATCGATTTTTTTTATGCCCGCTCATCAGTAAAACATTGGAAATGTTAGACTTTTATTAGTATTGATTTATATAGGAACAAATTTTTAAAGGTTTAACAATATGTATTAAATAACTAAGCCGGTAAACAGATTTTGAATGGCAACATAAAAAAAGGTTTGATGGCAAACTAACAACTTATATTATGACAGGCAAGATGTCTTCAGCATCTAAATCGTCAGTCTCTGTTTATGTAGCAATACACCATTATTACCTGCAAACGGGGTTCATATCTCCGTGTTGAGGCAGGCTACTGAAAATAAGTTGATGATACAAACATATCAACAATTTCGTATAAGAAGATGGGTGAACAAGGTGTGCAGAATGCCTATAGCTTCCGATATTAATAGAATCATATTCAATTTATGAATTAAGTCTTTAAAATAAAGTTCTCATTATTGAAATTTATTAAATTATGATCAACAAAACTTTTCTGAGAAAAAAGATCTCGGAAAAAATTATTCTTTTATTAAAAAAATAAAATGGTATTCGTGGGATTCGAACCCCCTAACAATAAAAATACGGAGTAACATATTGTATTGAGACTAACACGCTAACCACTACGCCACGCAGCCCCTGACGAATAGTGGCATTTAAATCATGTTTGTGATATGACCCTTGACTTAATGGACTTCAAGTATTTCTCGGAAAGATGCGAATGCTTTGCGAAACTTTGTCATAAAAGTGTACTTTTAAGGTATAGTGGGTCTTTGCTCCAAGTTTTTGTAAACCAAAAAATGTATATTTTTATGCAAACTTTTAGGATCATCTTTCAAAAAAATGGAGCGAAGACCCACTCATATCGAAAAATTTTGTTAAAGTGTGAGAAAATGATCCTTTTTGTCTTCTTAAGTGTGTGTATGCTATTTCGTAGGCAAATAATTTCAGTCTTTGTGAGATTTTTGTAAATTGTAGAGATTTAGCATAAAATATACTTTAATGTTAGATGAAATATCAAAGAAAATTTTTATATAATTGAGATTTTATTTTTCACTTCATGTTTGTCGCACTATAGGCACTTCGCCCGCCTTGTTCACCCATCTTCTTCAAAATTTTATGGTTGATACAATGACCTTTGTCGTTTAATTTATTAGAATTTTGACTGACGTCTTTCATACAAACTGTTATAGGCCATTATTTTCATACTGAATTAAGTACGGATTTCTCCGTTTACCGAACACGTGACAAGGGGCCCATGGCGGGTGTGTCCAGTCGACATGGATGTTTACTCCTTCATGGCACTAGATCCCACCTATAATGCTTTCAGAGGTCCGTGTTTATGCTATATTAATTGGACTTTTCAGCATGATGGCTGTTCGTTGTCTTGACATGTCATGATACCATACCGGGATTTTTGAAATGATACCTAGATCTATCAATTTATTTGACCGAATAAATAGGGTTTCAGTACGTAATGTTCATATATGTATTTAATATCTATATAATTTCTGTTTTTCATTAAAACACTTTTGAGAAGAATTTTTAAACAAATTTAGAAAATTATATGTAAACACAATCTTACATAATGATGTACAATTTGATTTGATTAAAAATTAACAAGCTTCACATAAACTGCATCCTGAGGTTGCCCACATCCATGTTGTTTCTGTGGCACTTAAAGACGCCAATATATAACAGCGTACCGTAAAAGAAGGATGTGATCGGTTTCATTTTTAGCAATTTAGCATATGATTATACAATCCGTAATCATTTAAGTAAACAAAATGAAGTTAGAAATGCCGATGTACACACATTGTTTTTTGTACTTTAAAATTTAGGCTTTACATACAAAGTAAGGTACAGAAGGGTATTAGTGCCACGTAATATTTTTTACAAAGTTGGTAATTCCAACTTAAATGTTGGAAATTCCAACTTTAAAGTTGGTAATTCCAACTTTATTTTTGGCTTTTCCAACATTAAAGTTGGAAATTCCAACTTTTAAGTTGGTAATTCCAACTTTAAGGTTGGTTTTCCAACTTTAAAGTTGGTAAATCCAACTTTTGTCTTGGCTTTTCCAACTTTAAAGTTGGAAATTTCAACTTTAAAGTTGGTAATTCTAACTTTAAATTTGGCTTTTCCAACTTTAAATTTGGAAATTCCAACTTTAAAGTTGGCTTTTCCAACTTTAATTTGAGCTTTACTAGCCCTTTCCTTAGTTTTATCCCTTTATTTTAAATTATTACCGACTTTATTAATGCGAAATTAATACACTGAAATAGACTGTTGAACGATTAATCTGTGTCAATTATATTTTAAATTGACCTCCCTATGACCTTACATATAACTTCCAACTTTAAAACCCTTAATGAAATATTTCTTTTTGTCCATCTTTTATATAGATTATAACTTCATACAAATCCGTGCATGACAGGATTTCAACCAAACTTATTTAAGAGATCACAGACATATACTATAGTATTTTGTTTTGTATGAGAGAATAAGCTTTAACAAATGAGACGATTATGAGGTGTTTGATACCAGTATATAGGATGAATAAATATTACAAATACTACAACTGAACTAAATGTATCAATTCTGTACATGAACACATAATGAAATAATTCCTTCTTTCATCATAATTAAATCGTTTCTTTCCATTGTTATTCCATGCATCTATCGGCTCGCGAGTCCTACTATAAAGTATCTGAATATAACGCATAAAACCGTACAAATATGGAAAAGCCACAATTAATGGAATTACCAACTTTAAAATTGGAATTACCAATTTTAAAGTTGGAAAAGCCAAGATTAAAGTTGGAATCACCAACTTTAACGTTGGAGTTACCAACTTTAAAGTTGGAAAAGCCATGATTAAAGTATGAATTACCAACTTTAAAGTTGGAAAAGCCAACTTTATAGTTGGAAAAGCCATGATTAAAGTATGAATTATCAACTTTAAAGTTGGAAAAGCCAACTTTATAGTTGGAAAAGCCAACTTAAAAGTTGGAATTACCAACTTCAAAAAAATATTACGTGGCACTAATACGCTTCCGTATCTTCGTTACTTTTTGCAGGCATTCCGAATGATATGCTACCCCGAAAGCTCTTCCAAAAACAGCTTCTGAAGAGGTTTGATTTTCGATTGATTTTGACAAGGTGGAACAGAATATAATTTTAAATTCAGATTGCACTGCGATTCATTTTTTTTCTGGGATGTAGAATTTGATAGATTGAGATTTGCTTGATAGAGACGCAAAGACAACATACATATTTAATTATAATGAATGCTTCCGCATAAAACTCACCTAACCGTTGGACGGAGCCCCATAAGTAATGATTAAAATATTGACTTACATTATTTTATTTCTATATTATTTTGCTATTGGCATCTGTATTACAACATCTGTATTCAAAATTCAAATGTGATTAACGGAGAATGTGACCCTGCCATGACAGCTCTTCAATGAGTTGTCTTGCTGGTGGCGGTTAGCAATAGCGAGCACCTGTTGTTGCCTTTTCTGGCTCTACTTTTTGATTTATTATCCAAAGTCATTCATGTATTTTTAAAATGAAACATCATTATACGATTTAATGTATGATATCACACACTGACATTCATGCGATCTTGGGCCTGATTGCAAGGAAAATAAGTTGTCTGTCCGTCAGTCAGTCGAATCTTAGGTCACAGGTTCCAGTCCCATTGAGGGACATGGAGATTCGTCTGTATAAAGCGAGGGCGTGTGTCGTAGTACTTATATATAGAGGTTTGCACAAAAAAGAACCCCCTTCTCGTTAAAACATTTACTTTCAGGGTCTTATTTGTTAATTTATCTTTTATATTGAACAGGTTTTTGATCTGAACAGTATTAGGCAATAAAATATTCGATCCATAACACTTAACAGGTTATGTCTATTTCGTACCCAAAAACCTGTTATATATTATGTCTTTTATATAGTTGACCTTGTCATGATTATGAATGACGTGCAATGTGTTTTTCTGAAATCGCCCTTTTTTTATTATCATTTAGCTGTATATGCTTTACTCAAACTCTCCAAAGTTGGCCTTGACCTTTGACCTTGGCCTGGTAAATGACAGTGAATATAGTTGCCTACATCTTTCCATCTTGCTTTGTGAGCAATTTCTAGTTATTCAGGACGGGTTTCAACAATAATCATAATTTATTTTTTACTTTGCAATTGTACGTGCAATTTATTTGTCTTCCTCAGAACAACTGAACATCTCTACCTTCAATCGTAGAATGTACATTGTAACCCGATTAAAGGTATCTATTAAATTAACCTAACAACAATGTGTGTACAGGCACGTGGTATCGTTTTCCAAAGAGGGGGAATGAAGCCAGAAACAATAACCCATTATACATAACTGAAAATCCTATTTTGGATGAAGGGTGGGTGTTTTAACTTTGTGATATTTTTTCGACAGTATTCATCCATAGTTTGACAAAAATTTAGCGGAGGGGGGGGGACCAACCTGTCGTTGAAATTAACAACTAAACAACATTCTGAAGGAAAAAAGTGGGGACCATCCCTACTCTCTTAATACTACGTGCCTAGTGTGTTGTGGATAGTAGTACGTACCTGTATACTGATGTTCTGACTGTACTACTCCACAGAATTCCCTTGGACAGTTCGAACGCGAAGTCCGGGCAAAGTTACTTTATCAATGGTCACACTTCAACGGATTACAGTATTTGAACAGTGAGGGTGCGTTCGTTTCACTGTTCTGAATATGTCTGCACAAGTTCCGGACAGACGTCCAAACAAATGAATAAGAACAGGAAGTAGATTAAACAGTATGGCGACCCTGAAATGGATGTGTTTACCGCTTGTGCAAGAGTTTCTCGACGATGACGATAACAGTGACGAAGATGATGTAATTGCAACTGCGATGATGGTGCATGTTATACAAACGTTAGTAAAAGCATTTTTGATATGATTGTGTAAAGAATTGCCTTTGAAATGAGAGGATCAACTGTCTTCCAACAGTACAAAAGGCCTCATTTGGAATTAATTATTTAAACACTGGCTTCTGAGTACATGGAAGTCAAAATTTGGTGCAATATATTTGAAATGCAAATACTGCCTTTCAACCTTGTTTTTTAAAAATTTGAGTTGAACCCCCCCCCCCCCCCCAATCCCATTCGAAATACAACTAGGGTTAGGATTTAGGAGAAAATTGGACAAGTTTTCCATGTGCTTTTTTTTGGCCTGTCAAAAAGTTTTGTTTTCGAAATTTCTTCTTTGGGTGTTTATCGAGATTATACCCCCCCCCCCCAAAAAAAAATCTGGATGCGTTCGTGATTTAATGCTGAATTGAAATGCTTAACTAGTATAAAAATTTATAGTATCTGCGCTTTATGTACTGAATTTCTCGGGAGACAATAATTTTAATTAAGAAAGTAACGAGCTCAGAAATATTTGTATCAATATACACTGTAGTACAGATGAAAAAAATTTAGCTTTATTCTTTTTTTATTGAACATGAAACAGAGGGTATTTTGCTTTATTTTGAATTTTCTTTAAATTTTTTTAGTTACACCAGAGAACCAAAAAGTAGAATTAAAAACTGTTGCGAGGATGTGGTCTCAAAGTACTCAGATACCGACTTCAAGAGGATGTTTAGACTATCTCGTCCTACTTTCGACACAGTTAAAGGCTATTTGCAGAATTGTCATGAACTCGATGCAGGGAGTTGTCACGATGCCCGTGTCTTGAGGAATTCCGATTTGTGGAAGTCTGGCTTAGAGGTCTGTAACGGAAACCACATTATTGCAGACGGAGCTTACCCCGTGCGACGATGGCTTATGACGCCTTATCGTGACAATGGACATTTGTTGCATTGAGAGAGCATTTGGACTTTTAAAAGGCAGGTTTCGACGTTTACATCATCTCGATGTACTAAGTATTCCAACAGCAGTTAAAATTATCATGTGCACTTGTGTTCTGCACAATATTTGTCTTCTTCAAAATGAGGATATTGAGGACTATATGGAACCACTGGAAGTTGATCAATCGCCAGTGCCTCAACTGGCTGTTCAGGAAAATGAGACGGGGGGCTTTATTAAACGCAACATTCTTTGCAGAAGACTCAGTGAACATTTGACATTATGCACAAAAAAATATTGTTTAACTTGCTTGAACCAATGGTATGCACATGTAGTATGCTGCTTATCCTCTTTAAGTTGAAATACAATTAAAAGAAATTAAAATCTTAAAACGTTTTATCAAGTATATGACAATGAACAATGAAGAAAGACATGGTTACTTACCACTCAATAAATTAAAAAAAATGCATTTACGAGAATGAAATAAAGACAATCATTTTTTTTTTCCAATATAACACCCATCATATAATCCAACATTCGAGAGCTTTGGACATACAAATATTTTATAAATCCTTAAAATTAGTAATAAAATTTAACATGAACTTATACAGTACCCTCCAACCTGGAGCATAAAAAAAAACGTCTATTTTATCTTACTCTCTTAACACTATCTATTACACAATGAAAACAAGTAATGAACTTTACATAAAAACTTTGATTCTTTGTTTTATCTCCACTCGACAGAGTGGACAAATTGTTATTTTCTTCCCACATTCCATACATGTGACCAAATGACCACAGTCACATAAAACACAATCAGGAGCTGCATCCATGCAGATCACACATTCTGAAAAGAGAGTAAAAATAATGAACATTTTAAAATGTTGATGGTGATTATTGTCTGACATCACCCCCCCCCCCCAAAAAAAAAAAAATTACAATTAAATAAATTTTTAGTGAAAACAGAGAATGTTGATATGGGTCTGTCTATCCTGTTTTTTTTAAACCCATGATCATTTCTAGATTTGCTTCAAATCAAGATCATATCTAAAATTTACCAGACACTATACTAAATTAAATACTGTTTCTGTTCATACTTTCGCATTACCAATGTCGTTTATTATTTCTTTGTGCTTTCTTTCATAACATCGATTAATTCTCGCATCAGGCCCATTTTTTCTCTCTGTAGTTTCTCTCTCCGAATTCTTTCTTCTTTTTGCTCTTCTTTTTGATATTCTTTAAAAACCTGCATCATTTCATTTCTCTGTCTTTCTGTCCCCCCTTTTGTGAGTTTTTTCTTCGGTGCAGATGTACTACATGATGATTGTTCACTGGATGTCTCAACGTCACTGTGTTCGCTTTCATCTAATTTTCTTTTTTCAGCAGCGGAACTGGATGCGTCAGATGAGAGTGTAAATGTGGGGTTTATTATAGGATCATTACCTAGTATGTCATTCAGCTCATTTTCATATTTGTATGTTTTCTTTCCACTCCCAGATTTCTTACTGTGATCTTTTACATTTTTGTAGGCCCTTAACAAAGACTTCCATCTACCAGCAAGTTGTTCAGAATTGAACGAATATCCCTCATCTGGTTTGTTATTTTTTCCCACACAACCTTTTTTCCTAATTTTGCCACTCTGGATTTGGTCCTTGTATTTTTTATACAAGTCTATTAGCAGCAAAGTTGCATTTCTTGTCCAAGAATTACCGTAGTTATTACCTTTTTCATCTTTGGGTGGTTCTCTGGCATCACACTGCTCTTGGGCGGTGGGCCCTTGGTGATCAACGCGTGCACGAGCACATGCATGGTTTTGGAAAACGGTCATGCTGTCGAAAAAATCCCCACATTCTTCACACTGAAAAAATGTTTTACTCTCCATGTTCGTTTTCGCTTTTTCGGCTCTCTCTATAAATAAAATTAGAGATTTTTGTTATTATCCTATTTATTGATTTCATGGATGATTACTTAAATAAAATTAATACTGATCAGCAGATACGCAAGTTTTTCCTCTGACATGACTAAAAAAATTCCACTTTGGGGCTATTTTAGTTGAGTGTGCATATACTTTTAATTATCCTTTCAACATTTAAATAGACAGCTGATAAACATTTTTATACGTTATTTTCTAAACCAGTTCAATATTGGCTAAAGTTGCGCACTTTCCCCTTAGTTAAACGGAAAACTTTTAAAGGAATATCATTCTCTATTTTAAAAGCAAACAATTAAATAATTTAAAACATCACATTTTATTTCCAATTGCTTTTTGTATGTATGTGTGTGGTGGTGGTGGTGGGGGTGGGGGTGGGGGGTCACACAACGCGCTTTTGGATTATTACATTCTGCACGTGGTTCTACAATAAGATTTTTTTTTGTCTTTTTGCTCTAATTAATCAAATATAAATAACTAATTATACATACAAGCAAAAATTACCGTAATTGGACCTATCGGCATTATTTGTCTGGAAGCATTGGTGTCTCTGGTATCTGGCTTCCGTTGCAAAATAAATCCCGCATGCGCAGCTGCAGTGATACCATGAATCCGCCATGTTAGTGACGTCACTGTTCTCTCTACACCAACTATTTCGCGGGTACAAAGAGAACATGTTCCGGACAGTGTTCATTTTCATTTTTTTTTTTGCTGTTCTGTCCGTTCAGAGTGTTCTGAACAGTGAAACGAACGCACCCTGAAAGATAACTTCAAATGCAGTTACCTGCCCCTAAGTATCTTTATCGAACACGTCAACGCGCAATTCAAACAAACAAAATTACTTTTGACATGTCATTACTCATTAACAGGACCTGATTAACAAAAATAAAAAGATGCAAATACTGTATGTTGTCCTTGGTGAACATATTCCTTTAGAATAATATGTATAAGCAAGATCTATAACAACCCTGTAGGGAGCCTCTGGAGGGACGTGAATGCCTATTGAAAAACCATGCAATTGGTTGGTGAATACAATGTCGTAACGGGGATCCAATGTTGGTTCTTTTGTATATGTCATAACCTACAAACCATGAGGATAATCATCATCCAAATATAAGATTGATCATACTGATGCACCCAATCGATTTTCAGTAAAGATGTCTTACTTTATGGTACATATAAATCCACATGTTTATATCAATTTAAAATGAACCATTTATCAGTGGAAAAAAATTGGTGCTAGCATATTATGCAACATTAAAATGACACACTGTGTTGGCTGCAGATGCCTGCCATTTGAACCGAATAGTCTTGGTTACAGCATATGGAAATCTAGCTCCGAGGGGAATTTTATGTATAGTCCACAAACCTCTCTCTCTCATTATTGTATTGTGACCCTGCTATTTTGCAATATACTAAAAAAGGGACCCACCCAAAGATCGAATTCAATCTTCTTCAGATCATCTCGAGATAATTAATATCAGAAATTCTATTCCAAAACTTTCGTTAAATGTAAATATATACTGCAGACATTGATGGAGTTTAAAAAAGTCAGTTTACCTTCTTTATCTTTAAACAGGGTTCATGTTTTTGTTCTGAAAGCTGGTTTCGAATTGTTCTGTACATTTTACAATTTTTAAACATGAGTGAGTAGTTTGCCACGGTCTATATGTTTAGTACATGTATACTAGTATTCTTTATTTTTATATTTTATTTGTGCGTCATTTGTATCTAATTTTCACTAGAATGTATGAGCCTATTCAGTTAGGGGAAGATAAAATGTAATTTAAAAAAAAATCCTATGCAGTCCACGGCGGTTCAAGGATTTTTCAGAGGAGACGAGACGCAATAAGTGTTGAATTAATGCACCCCCCCATTCACGAGCTAAAGGTTTCGATCCGTTAAACTATAAGCTTCACATGCAATGTGGGGAGCACAGTGAACTGAAAAGTCAATGGGCTTGCAAAGATAGATCGACCCCCCCCCCTTCATTGACGGATCCAGCATTTTTTTCAAGGGGGGGGGGTGTCAGGTTCCCCACACTTAAACATATAATCATATACACAAGGAGAGAAAAACCCTCTTGTGCATACTCCCTTTAATATAATGACTTAATTAGATACAAATAATGCATGCATGGCCGTAGGAAAAAAGGGGGACGAAGCCCTACCCCCAAAATAATTGGCTGCGCCTTGGTTAACAATGATTTTCTTGGGGTGAAAATTTCAGTTCAATGTTACCCTCAACTACACGCAGTATTCATATACCGGTAATGCTGTCACCACTTGGAGTTCACTCAGATTCACCGGTTAAAATAATTTCTGAAACATCCGTAGAATTGGAAGGATTCTACGAAAACCCATTGAGCTCATTTTCGTAGATAAAAAAATATATTTTTCGCGTTATAACGCGAAACTTTCGCGAATAAACGCGAAACTTTCGCGTTATAACGCGTTACTTTCGCGAATAAACGCGAAACTTTCGCGAATAAACGCGTAATTTTCGCGTTATAACGCGAAACTTTCGCGAATAAACGCGTAACTCTCGCGTTATAACGCGAAACTTTCGCGAATAAACGCGAAACTTTCGCGTTATAACGCGAAACTTTCCCTGTAAAACAGAGACATTTGCATAAGTCTACAGTTTTACTTTTTAATGATCTAGTTTATTCATTACAGTGAAGAACAAAAGACTATTTTGAACTTGGATTATCAAGAGCTGAAATTTTATGTTTTCTCTCCATTGAATGTGTCTTTCCTCTTTCTAAAACTTTTTAGCCGTCACATTTTGTCTTTCTCAATGCTGTTCAATACAAGTGTTGAAGCGTATAGTAGAGGAGCGAAAATATAAGTCTAATTTTAATTAGATTGAACACTCTATATAGAATTTGAAATAAAAGATCTCAGAAAATTGACAACGAGGTAAATTTGTATTTCACGGAACAATTGTTTCACATCACATGAGTAACCTAATGTGAAAATTGGATGACAAATATTCGTATCAAATATTTCATCTCCGATAGACTCACTGAAGAAATGCAACATTGTATTTTAAGGTTGCACCATTTGGTCATACCATTACTTACGAAAACATTGACAATTTATTCAAAGAAAGCAACGAGTGGAGATCTTCCTGAGAAAAAAAATTAGTCTACAGAATTTCTTGGATTCAACAAGTGAAAAACAAGAAAGTCTTTAAAGGAATATTCATTTAATTAATTAGTAGGGTTTTGAGATTAAATGCAAAATCAACACTAATCTATCCATTTCTCGCATCAATTCTCTTTTACATCTTCTGAAGAAATGTCATTTATAAATTCATAGAAGTCCCCCTCTGCGTTCATGTTTTTTATCTGTCAGTCAAGATCACAGGTTCCTGAGTAACATGACTATATATGTATAATTTCGCGTTATAACGCGAAAGTTTCGTGTTTATTCGCGAAAGTAACGCGTTATAACGCGAAAGTTACGCGTTTATTCGCGAAAGTTTCGCGTTTATTCGCGAAAGTTACGCGTTATAACGCGAAAGTTACGCGTTTATTCGCGAAAGTTTCGCGTTTATTCGCGAAAGTTACGCGTTATAACGCGAAAGTTACGCGTTTATTCGCGAAAGTTTCGCGTTATAACGCGAAAAATATATTTTTTTTATCTACGAAAATGAGCTCAATGGGCCTTCGTAGGATTCATACAATTTAAAAAAAAAAAGTAAGCATGGGGGTGTTGTGCCCCGGGGAGACTGAATTAAGTTAAACGGATGACAGCAAATGTGCGAGTTTCAGTCTAGCAAGTGGAATGAGCAAAGATTGCAGAGTTGTTTTGAACTACTTTTTTCATTCAAAGCACGTAATAATATTCATTCCAGGAAACACATTTTATATTTTCTTTCTCAACTTGGCAAAAATAAAGGGGGGTTCCAATCACCGTAACCTCCCTTTGTATCCGCACCCCACCCCCACCCCCCTCCTAAAAAAATTTAAAGCAAACTTGTACGTTGGAAGTATCTGAAAACAAAATCCGGCTTCCCATTGTACAAATATTTAAATACAAGTGTCGTTTACTACATGATTTTTATTTGAAAATAAAAATAAACACATATGGCATAAAAATCGGTAAACGACACTAGTACACTTAAACTCGCTGCAACGTATATATATATAATTAAAATTTCCCCATTTGTTAAAAAAATGTTTCTGGGACATAAAAATATTTGTCGTTAAGTTATATTTACAGTACTTTCTTTCGTTTGTAATGGATTTATTGTACAGAGAGGCGTGGCAGTCGAGTCGCGCAGCGACGAGACTGTCACGCCTCTCTGTACAATAAATTCCTTACAAACGAAAGAAAGTGTCTGTAAATGTCTTGTGTCATGGTCATTAGCATAGTCACTCCTTCAGCACCAAACTGCTCGCTACATTACGTCATAAGCTTAGGTCCATCGTAAGTGTACACCGGGGTGTTCAAACAAAGCAGAAAGTACGAAAGAGATGGTTGCATTGAAAAATCAAGCAATGTTAAACGAGTGTGCAGTTGTATTTGATGGGTTAATTTAAGCAGTGTGAGTATTTCAAAAACCATAACAAATACAGGCACAATACTGGAAACCTGGATCCGCCCGCACTATGACCCTCTACATTACCGTTAATATGGATCGATACGCCTGCATGTCCTGAGGAAATCCGAGTCAAGTACTCTAGCCACAGGTATCAAAATTATGGAATGTCGTGTGAAATAGTCCAAATACATGTATATACGATCGAACATGTATCAGTTTGAATGTAACTCAAAGACCTCAGAAAACAGTTGCTATTAAGGGAATCAAATTGTGCGTTTTCAATATTGTTAGATTTCAGTTATCTGTTTTAATTTGAATACAAGTATTTCGTGAAATTCTGTGTATTTTTAAAATTTTTTGTTTAAATTAGTTAACTAATGACTTTACATGTATTAATCCTCTTGAAAATGGTTTTCACGTATATGCATTTTCAGATTGAAGAGGGGGGAGGGGGGGGGGGGTGTTGAATTTTGTGAGGTTTCTCATTTTTCCTCTGGATAGGTTTTATATGCTTACAGAAATTGAAGAAAAAATATTCAAAAAGTATTGAGTTCTTTTGGAAGTTATTGTACGGCTAAGCTCCGCCCCCTAGAAGTTATAATACGTTGGAATTCAGCCAAAGGTTTTCGATTTAAAGTATGGCTAACATCAAAAGAAAAAGTACCGCACAATGACACAATTCCCACTTAATATTGACAATTATTTTATTTTTATTTCTTTTAAAATGTTCAATACATAGGGGCTTGTCTTTCGGATTGTTAAATTTTAAAAGTTGTTGAAATAAAGATTCTGACTCTTTCAGTCAAGAAAAAATACGTTTAAAAAAGACGTAAACTAGAGTTTATGTATATAGTTGTGGTGCGTCTTTTTCAAACGTGGCTTTTCTTTACTGAAAGTGTCAGAATCTCTATTTTAACAACTTTTAAATATATTTAAAGAAGATTCAAAATTTTTAAAAATTTAATTTACATTTAACAAACCGGAAGACAAGCAATACATAGAGGTCTTGTCTTCCGGATTGTTAACATAGGCACTCCCCAGCTTAATTGTTAAAAAAATATATATCTACTATACTATAAACATGTTATGTTTATAGTATAGTAGATATATATTTTTTTAACAATTAAGCTGGGGAGTGCCTATGATTGTTAAGTGTAAAATAAATTTTAATATTTTGAATCAACTTTAAATATACTTAAAAGTGTAGAAACTAGACTTTATTTATAAAGGTGTGGTAAGTCTTTTTTAAACGTGTTTTTTTTTTTTTTTTTTTTTTTTTTTTTTTTTTTACTGAAAGTGTCATAATTTTTAACAACTTTTAAGTAGATTCAAAATTTTATTTATTTATTTTACATTTAACAATCCACGATCTTGCACTTCTGGTGTAAAGACGCAGTGGGGTATGAACCTATGGGTCTATGTTTATTTTTTTTCTTTTCAAATTTATCTGACAAACAAGCATACAGACACATGGATAAAACTCACAAAAAAATAGTTGCTCCCTCGTAAACATCGAGGCGCCACGTTAATAAGAGCAGGAGAAAATAACTCATCCTCTACTGTAGGTGTGCGTTCTAGCAACCAATCAAATATCCCGTAAGAACTTGGCACGTCAAACGACCTTGACCGCCAACCATACTCTTCGAACGTCTGGGGACATGATAGAAGGGTAAACCTAACTGATAAACTGACCCAGATAGAATGTTTGCATCGAGACAATTTGCCCGTCTATTTTCTACCTCACAGGTAATGTATAGATAACAAAATATTAGGTCGTTAAGATATTTTCGCGCCATTATTAGGAAAACTGTTGAGCGTGCACCTGCAGCAACACACCAGATGGACTGCAGTGTTCCTTGAAATTGGCAAAAATGATCTAAAAGACGTCTTTAAGAATTTAACACGAAAATGGGAAACTTTATTCGCTTTGTGATAAATTTGATCTCTTCTGAGAGTGGAAGTTTGATGACGATTTTGGAGGGTCTTCATTCTTGATCATGTGATGCCACATATGCTACAAGACCTTGTGTCATAATTCCATCTGGACCAAAGAATAACCATGACAACAGTCCTGTGTTCTTCTTGAAATTGTTGTGATTTTGTATTGTCATGTCATGATTATTTCTCCTACGTAAAGATATCTTTTGCAGTTTTGGTAAACTGGAATGTTGGAGTTTTTTTTTTTTTTTAAATTAAACCATTCAGTTTCACCTGTTAAGGGCGACCTTAGTCTGGGACATTTTCATAAATTATTTAAACAACCAGGAATTAGAGAAAGGAGAAAGATCATGAAACAATAAACGGTGAAAAGCACTGAATTAAAATAAATAATATACATTCCAGTTATTTTTGTTTTTAACATATATTGAAATAATCAGTTGGATCCCAATGGAATCCCAGTTATTGACTCTTGAACTGTTTGAATATCCATTTTTGGAGTTCCTTAGAACTCTTGGCAAGGCTGAAGCACAGCCAGGATTAGACCTGTAATATAATAATTCTGAAAGACATGCATGTTCAAGAGCAGTACAGATCCACACATTGAAAAAAAAAAACCCTTTAATTTACAGCAACACCTGTAAGTCTTGTTGCAAGCTTTGGGTATAATTTCTGGCATTAGATGGATTTCCTTGCCTAAAGCATGGTGTCTTTTAGATATATTTTTAAACCTATGGTAACTTCATTTACCTGTAAACAGTTCCAAATTTATGGCAGTTTTGAAAATAAGCAGGTGAAACAATGGTGAGAGTTATGCCCCTTTATCAGAGTAGAAATGGTTACAGAGGGCCATTTGGAATCAGTGAAAGTAAAAAGTAATAAGCCTATAAGAGTAGGAATAAAATATACATTATGGGGGAGTTCCAAGATTTTGAATTAGAAGGGGGTGCTATAATGGATGGCAAGGATTCTGGGTGATGCCAGGGTCTTCAGTGGGTCAAGGACAATGTCAGGTGGTTGGCCTGGGGATTTAGCCCTGGTATGCTTCTAATAATCAGCAATTAGAGAAGCTTACTTGAACACATAAACAACTGTAATTTTACCTAATTCACATTGGAGACTATATTTTTCTGGTTTTAGAGGGGTTGCATTCCAGGAGATACCCCACCTGAATCTTGCCTGTACCTTTACATTAGATGGGGGAAGTCATATATAATGTGAGAAATAATACCTGAAGCTTGTAACAAAAATTGTCACCATAAATCAAGGTTTTCTCAGTGGGAGGATCTGTAGCTCTCTGATATGTTGTTCTGAATTCTATATCATGTAGAGCAACTGTTACAACCCCTTGAAAAACAGTAGATCTTCGATTGTTATCTGTAAGAATCAGCTACCAGCCAAATTAACTGCTTCAATAGATAAAAATGCCACTTAGAAAAATAATTCTTGTAAGGTGGACAACGATTTTGTTCATAGCCTCAACCCCTAGTCTGTTGCAATTGACCTCTAACCCTTTACTTTGAAATAAAGGGAAAACACTGTATGTTGAATAAAATGTAAATGCATTAGGCGTGTACAATATTTGGCAGAAATTTATTTTTCAGCAAGTTAGCAAGATTTTATTTAGTCCTTTCTGAATGTGCTTTACACAATTAAGACATTTAGCGATGTACTTGATTTTGTGGAAGCTGCTCCTTTATTTAAAAGGTGCAAAATAGAAAAAACAGCCAGGCATATCCCTGTGTGTACTGTTGTGTTACATGTAATATCTCTTCAAGTATCAACTCTCAAATCATGAAGGTCACCTTTTCCTGCCATTTTTGAACATTTGGTATAAAAATGTTGATTTTCAAGCAGTTTTTTTTCCCCAGAAAATATTGAGTGCAGACATTCTAGGAGGAGGAATTTCTTGAATGTCATAAATATTGAACTTGAAAATTCTGTGACAGCTAGCTTGAAGATGTTTAATTGGCACTCTTTTTGATCATCACTTTACAAACTCGTTACTGAATAAATATTAAAATAAATATGCATTTTGCAATAGGCAATACTATACATGTATTTATATAACATTTTTAGGAAAATTTATAAGTAGCATTGCAACAGTTTAGTATCAAATATATAGGAATAATATATGTCAGAGTTAAAATTTTAATTGATTATTTCATTATAACTATAGAAATTATTTATTTTTACCCATGTATAAAAGAGTAAAGTACATTTTAAAATTTGATCTTGGTAAGTGCATGACAAGCCTGTAGATTCAGTATTATTAGAATTTTTTAAAAAAATTATTTACGAAAGATATAGATTTGTAGAAATTAAGATGATGACTTCAAAATAAAAAAAAAAAACAATTTACAGAGAATATTAAAATTTAAATTCATAAGATGTACATAATATGATTTAAAAAATCTTTATAAATTATCTTTTGGGGTGGGGGTGGGGGGTGGGGGGTGGTATCAGATTAAAAATTCAGATTCGTTCAAACAAGAGATAGCACTTGATAAAACATTATTTAATGTTACATAACAGTTTGCAATTGTGTCAAAGCTCCACAGGTAAATGTTTACACACAGAGTTAATCCCCTTTGTCATTCACAATAAACAGGATATATATATATGTCAGACTGCTGTTGATCATGTGACCAGACCACCAGTTTGTAATCCACGTTTAGGGTTAACCCATGTTACATTTGCACAAGGCCTGTTTGTAAACAGTGCTGGAATTTAACTAGTCTGCTCTACTTTATAAACCTGCAACAGAGTTAGATAAGGTAGGCTAGCTGTTATTTATTGTATAATCTTTGATGATCGAATCTCCTGAAGGCTTGCAAGGGTTTTATGATTTGAAGTAAGAATTGATTTTAAGTTTATTTTGTAGGTATATATGTTTATCAAAAAATATCATGCAAGGGAATGTAGTCTGTATATAAATATATGGCATGCATAATATATATATTTTTTTCTTAGAGTGTGTTATAAATCATTCCAGAGTAAGGGCATGTAAAAAAAAATATTATTAATTAAAGTGAAAATTAATGTTGAAATGTTTGCTGTATATATAATGCAGATTTAGATGGCACCATGTAAATTGGGTCAGGATCGTATCCTCACTAATGACCCTAGCTGTAAGCACGTGCATGCTGTTGAATATGTTTTGAAGGATAAGTGAATTACATAATATATAAATCATTATGCAGACATTTAGCATTTTTAACAGGGGCAAGCTAGCAAGTGATGATTTTTTGAGCAGTTTTTATTACTAAAAAAAAATATGAAGATCAATTTTGGAAGTTTATGAAGGCATGCAGACCTGATGTACTGCAGCATTAATTTGACCATGCAAGCATAATGCATTGTATATTCTGATCAAAGCACATAGCACTTTGTGATTTATATGCATGAGTGAAAAGAATCCAATCATAACCTCTTGAACTTTAGAATTGAAATACATATTACTTACATTTTTACATGTAACAGGCAGTACATTGAAAAACCGCAAGGGGTTTATTTCCCCATTTTAGCTGTAAGTATGCAGGTGCCATCTGACAGTAAATTGTAAAACTCATCGGTTCACAGTAAAACTTTTGTTACAGCTAGTATAGTCCATGAGGTTGTAAACGTAGAATTTTTTTTTAAGGAATCGCACAGAAAAATCACGATTTATGTAAAACCAGTAAATATATTTATGAATTGGTAGAAGCCTAAATCAAAATTAAATGAAAAATCATTGTTTGCATGTTTAAGCATTTTTGGGTAATGATTTTGATATCCTTTTTATTGATAGATTGATTTTATATTGACAGTCTTGGTACAACAGAATGAAGGTTGCAGTGATTGGTCAGAGTCTGTTTGGGGCAGAGGTTTATCGACTGCTACAGAAGGACGGGCATCACATCGTAGGGGTGTTTACTGTTCCTGATGTCAATGGCAAACCAGACCCACTGGGTAAAGTCCTAGTACAAACTCTTAAAATTGTAGGGAAAATAGTAGAAAAAGATGGGTGTCACTTAATGTCAATATAGAACTATTATATTGCATAGTTATGTCTTGTTTACAGAATAAAGTACATGGTTATTACCACATAATATTTTTTTGGGGGGGATCCCTTGAAATTTTAAAGTTAGAAACATTTTTTACCATATTAGGTAAACATTTTCAATACAATAGTGCAAAACAGTACAAATATGATATGTTTGAATTTAAATTTATAATAATTATTATACATTCTTCTTAATTTTTTTTAAACTTATTTACTTTCAGTTTTTGGACACTCTAATATTTTATTTACATTTATGTTATTTAACATTATGGGGAATTTTCTAATTGAAATTTGGGAAAAAATTGTATATATAACTGGAATACACAATAATTGTGTATATAAATTATAAGAGAAATGTTTCAGATTCAGGCTAAATCAATTCATCTTGTTCGTCAAGAGCTAAGTAATGTTGTAGAATTTTTTCTGTAAAATTTAATGATGGTTAGGTTTCTGTTCAGAGTCTTCAGATCAGTAATGCAGGGGAGTGGATGCCAATGAGAAATCAAAGTATTTAGACAGACTGAGTGGGGGTTGTTTTTCCCAAATTTTAAAATTCTGAGACTCAATGATTAGCATAGAAGATAAGGTTCAAAACATGATAAAATGAAGTACAAGGCTGACAATGGACACAATGTCACTGTTCATTGATGGAACTCTGGATTACAAATCTACATTTACTTGTTATAGTCTGTTCTTAATGTTATTATTTTGACCAGGTTGACCAGGTAAATTGTTTATGATGTGTCAAAATATGCTGGAGGCATTGTCAAATTTAACCTTGATAAAGTGGATCATTACCAAGAGCCTCTCAACCTTCCCAAAATAGTATTATGTAGATTAGGGTTAAACTTATCTAGAACATCTGATATCCTACTTAACATGTGTACCTTTATTGTGTATACAGGGTACTTCCTATCTTATAGCTAAATATATCTATGAAGCCATAATATTTCCTTGTGCAAGATGCACCATTGATTTTGAACAGAAAAATGCATAGATACATAGCAGTTTATTAAAAAATTAGTTAAGTTAAATAAATTAAGACACCAAATTTTCCTTTGAGAAAAAATGCAATTTCTCAATTCAGTACATTTTATATTATTGTAGGTAAAGTATATTTTTAATTGTGGACAGAGATTAATTTCTGTTTTGTCCATTGTACAGCCCTGGCAGCAGCTAAGGACAACATCCCTGTATTTAAGTATAAGAGATGGCAAGTGAAGAAGGTTGCTGTCCCTGAGATTCTGGAGGAGTACAAATCTGTGGGGGCAGAGCTAAATGTCCTCCCATTCTGCTCTCAGTTCATCCCCATGGATGTCATCAACTACCCTAAGTACCAATCCATAATTTACCACCCCTCCCTCCTTCCAAGGCATCGGGGAGCATCAGCCATTAACTGGTATGCGTAAACCATCTAATCTAATCACTAATGCTCTATTTATAAAACAAAGTAAAAAAAAATCATCATTCAAATTTATTACATCCTTGATAGCCAAGGTTTTTCTGATCTGCAACTCTCCTCGCAAACCAAAGGGATTTTCTTGAACTGTCTTTGGAGTTAATTTATATCATTCATCCAATCAGCAATTGCTTTTGTAAATGTCAGTAGCTCCATTCAGGATATATCTTGACTCTGTGGTCTCGGGAATGAAAAACACATGTACACAATCTGTAAGATAACATGCCATTTTATAGCTGTGGTGTACGTTATCCAACTTTAGCTGATATGCACATTATGTGATCAGGAATCTATATTGCAGATATAGATTTGCACCCTAAATAACAAATAAACATCGTCCGATACCTGCTTGTTAATTATTCTTTCAATACTTTAATTTTTAAGAACTCTTTTTATTTGTGTCGATGAAACAAGCTGTGCATATGTGGTAAGATTTAAGATCATGTGATGTAAACAATCCGGACTTTTGATCACACCATATGCCAAAGGGTGGCCAGGAGAGTAGCGGATTAGAAATCCTTCGCTAGTGTAGATGAATTTATTAATAAATTCATTCAAGGTAAATTTCCTTATACATGCATTGCAGTGACATTTAATCAGATAAAGACTCAATTATGAATATATACATTTGTGGTATCTCTCTATTAGATATAAGTATACAGGTACAAATATCTTCATACCTGTATGAAGTTTTTCGAAGGTTATAGGTCATTATGTGAATTAATAACACAGCGCAGTAATATGTACATAAAAAAGACTTACTTTACTTAGCAATATAGCATGCTTTTCATATATAAAAATGTACAAAATACACGAGTAAAATAATAATCATTTTATTTACAATGTAAACAAGTATTCAATACAGTTCTTGATCGATTTTACATAGAGAATAGAAAACTACGTGTTATAAGTTTCATTTCTGAGCTGCATAGTTTCAACGTTTACCCTAATTTTTCTTGTAGACCTCTGAGTGTTATAATTTTTTTCATTAAACTTTATTCACAATAAATTTGAAAATCTGTTGGAAATATCAAAGTAATGCAATCTTGCCACAAACAGCTTACAAACACTTCGGAAGTTTAGTAGGCATACCTCCATTATCGAGATCATTGTCTTAACAATGTTAGCTGTCGCCAGTGTCTCCATCCGTATCAACATCATGATAAATATGCCTAACTGAAATAGTAAAATTTATGTTTCTGATCAAATTTTATTCTTCATTTCAAATTAACTGGTCCGGACAAGTGTCTCCATCCATCCCTTTCCAACCGAAATTCCTCCAATTTTTATTATCAACATCGGACGTGTTTCTTGTGTTTTTTAAATATCGAATATGGGTTCTCATGAATACAAAAATTCCCAGACACCAATAAGCTCACTATAATTGATCACAAGTAGCCTTTCACAGAATATTCCCTTCAAAACAGAATCCTTTGTAAGATGAATTTGAAGCGTAACTGCTTTTCAAGCCGATTTACACCTTGCGTAATTTGTCAAAATCTACGTCGAACAGTTAGTGCAGTATCTATATTCGATTTTATTCAAATGTATATGTAAGTAATAAATAAAAAGTTGAAAAACTTTTAAAAAATGGGAAATGAAGTGGGTCGGTACGTGATCAAATCTTCTGAGAAGCCTTCGGCCTTCACAGGATTTGATCACATATTTCTTAAATAAAAAAAAACTAATGAATCTATAATTATGTTTAGTTTCAGACATGACATATTTTAATTATAAGCATGAATGAAAAAAATTTCATGTATGATCCTTATTTGTATAATCCTTATTTGTATATGGATTCAATATTAATAATTGCCTTTTTCTGTGTCAGGACCTTGATGCAGGGTGATAAAACTGGGGGGTTCTCCGTTTTCTGGGCAGATGACGGACTGGACACGGGACCAATTCTCCTACAGAAGAAGTGCTACGTTTCCCCTGATGATACTGTGGACACTATATACAACCGCTTCCTGTTTCCAGAAGGGGTCAAAGCCATGGTATGTCAGCAATTCAAAGGATTCTGAATCAGGATGTGGTCATATGAATAAAAGAATTTTATGAAGAATATTTTATAAATTAAAAAATAAGAACTTCCTTTGTAGTAGATTGTCATGATCAGTGTGAATCAGTTTATTATATGCAAATGATGTTGATTTAGCTACCCTAAATTTGATGTGGTTAATGAGGTACCTAAAAACAGTTCATTCATTTCTACTTCTGTAAAAGTTCTGAACAGAACATGCTATCTCACAATGAGTATTTCATTTGTGATAATTCTTTAGACTGAATGCATAGTGAATGAACATAATCGTCTTCCTAAACCTGATTGCATACATTTAATTTCAGGGAGAGGCTGTCCAAATGATCCACCAGGGGAGAGCACCACGGATTGTGCAGCCTGAAGAGGGCGCTACATACGATCCTCTACTGAAAAAGGCCAATGTAAAGGTAATGCAGAGTGCATTCTTAAACAGTAATTTTATTTCAAACTTCATGATACAAAATTTAATTAACGGGAAAAAATAACATACAGTTTATTGTTTGAAGATTGACCTGAATCAGACAGCAGAAAACATCCATAACTTTATCAGAGGCTGTGACAAAGTGCCAGGGGCATGGATTGAGATCAATGGGGAGGTAACTCAGAATTTCCTACCAACCTTGATATCAAAGAGAAACAAGTGTGAGAAGTACATGTTCTTGAGATTTAAGCTGATTTTTTTCCAGATTTTAGGTTGATATATCTGGTTTTGTAGAAAGTGACATTATTTGGGTCCAGACTTTGGAACAGAATGGAGCCCAGGGGAACACAGGTGGAAGTACCAGGTGCCAGTAAGCCAGCTATTGTACACAAGAATGGTATGGTCATCTTCGGCAATGATGGGAAAATGGTGAGTTTTACAAGAGAATGGTTTATAACAATTATTTGAACAGAATGCATGAAATGTGGCTGTTAAATTTTGCAGAATCAATGACATTGAGTGCTTGAATTGCTTTGATATGCTCTGAAAATTTTTGATGAATACTCATTTCATCTTTTTTTAAAACAAAACTCTAATCTCTCAAGCAGTAATAGATGCTCAGTGTGTGATAAATCGATTCACCTTTGATCCTAACGGATCTGTATAAATTATTTTGAACTAAAAGAAAATTATTTTTAAAAAAAACTTGTGCAAGAAGTTATAATTTAAACAGGACTCAGTATTCCCCATTTTATCAATTACTGTATGTCGTTTTAATAATAAAATTTCACGATTTCTCAAAAAGTACCAATCGCGATGGTTTTAATTTCATGCAGCAAGAAATTAATTAAAATTTCGTATAAGCATATAAACGTTTTTAAAAACTAATGAAGCATTCACGATGGGTTTAATTTCGTGGAAAAATGATGAATGGCAAACATAGTGAAATTAAAGTCATCGTGATTATTTGCCAATCTACAGTAAGTGAAGAACATAGTTTGCCAGGACAGAAATTCTGTTGCTGAAACCCTGTAAAGTATTGTGATGTCAGGATTTTAAAATGTGATAAACTCATCTTTAAAACTTGTGCATATATTTTTTTGCAGTAAAGTTTAAGAGTTTACCCAAAGCATAAAATTGTTTCGGTATCAGAGCACCAAGTGGTCTTTTAGATTAAAAGTTAGGATATAAATAATGAGGTGATGAGTGGAAGTATCCAGCCCTCTGATTGGCTGTCAGGAACACTTATGTGTGCTATATGTAACAGATACATGTGTGTGTTTTTTCCTGTCACACTAGGTGAATGTCAGTCAGCTTCAGTTTGAGAATGGGAAGATGATCCAGGCGTCTAAGTTTGGGAAGGAAGACACATCTCAGACAAAGTTAGAACTGGCCCCAGAGGAGGAAACCATGATCAAAAATCTTAAGGTGTGGATCTAATAGTTGTTGTTAATTGTAGACTTAGATGAAAATGAAAAATTTCTATTTATATGGAAAAAAAAAATCAAAATTTTGATATCATACAATGCTTTTTTTTCCATATGGAAAATCATTTGGACAAGATATTAATGAAATATCAGTTATAGTTTGACAAAAAAATTTGTTAAAGATAAAATGATTTATTACATTAAAACAATCATGCAGGTTGCACTCTAGACCTGTTGGAAAGATTTATGAAACTGAAGAATGAAGTTTGAATGTATATTTTAATGAAACCTGTTTAAGAAATAAAATACAAATACTTGTTTTGTAGGTTGTATGGGGTGGCATACTGAACATTGAAGTGGATGAAGCCACTGATTTCTTTAAGTCTGGTGCAGGCTCCATGGATGTTGTAAGGTATAAAAAGTCTTTGTATTTCTCAAATAAATTTATGCTCCAAATACCAGGATCAAAGCAGACCTACAAACCCCACTCCCAAAAGTTGATACAAAACCGTGGATGGCTAGAAATTTATTGGAGTAGTTGGATCTTTCATTTGTTTTCAACACTTTATTCTGTTAATTCTGTTTCATTATATGTTTGACCTTGACATTAGGTTGGTGGAAGAGGTGAAGGAGAAATGTAATGGAGTTAGTCTACAGAACGAGGATGTGTACATGAATGCTGGGTTTGAGGACTTTGCCAGTTGTGTGATCCGTAGATTCAGAGGAATCGAGGATAAGGAACCATTCACATTTGATGCTGTAAGTTCACATAAAACAAAATTTTGATAGCTATTCTTAATGCTGTAGTGCAAAGATGGGAAGAAAAATGTTTTTGATCTTTTACCACAAGTATCTTACATGTGTTATAAAATGACATGAAAGTACTGTATACATGTAGCTACTATAATTTTGGAAGATATGAATATTACATGTAGTTGAGGATGACATTGAAAATTTTCACCCCAAGAAAACCATTGTTCACCTGGCCTGGGCTGAACCTCAGTAAACAATGCTTTTCTTGGGTTGAAAATTTTCAGTGTTACGCTCAACTGCATGCAATATTTATATAATAATATGCAGCAGCACAGACATAGAAAAAAACACTTAATATCTGATAGATGTACACATAATAGGAAAAAAGAGACTCAAATGGAACCTGTGAAAAATGTGAATTACAGTGCGGTCTCGTTATTACGGTGACGGTTTTATAAGATAGAACGCTTATTACATTGTAAATTCAAAGCACAAAACCATTTATTAACAAATCTATACAAAATAGGACCCTTTATTATGATGTCCTAAAATGCCGGGACTTGGTATTACGATGTAAAAATTCTGTCCAAAAAATTTTTCACTCCGTGTTTATTCAGTGCTGATCGACAGTAGACACTTAAGGAGATGCTAAATAAACATTGAAACACCTGTGCTCTGACAGAGTGTAACTTACAGGCCCGTTAGGTGATTAGTGACACTTGACTGCTAACACCTTGACTGTTCTAGCGAGGTCAGCAGAACTGGAGACATCATGTCAAAGCCATTGTTAAACAATTAAACTGTTTATTTATAAATGTAGTCTCTAGTTTATCTATCTCTGAAAAGTTTATTTTATCTTTTATACTTTGGTTAATAAATAAAATTAATTTATTAAATAAAAGGTTACATTTAATCCTGTGCATGTATGTTAAACACGTATTGTGTAATTTAGTTTGCAGTTAAACCGCGGTAATGGACAGCTTGGGTATCAAACATAATTCGGGTCAAATTTGAACTTCACTTATGTTTTAACAGCTTGGATTGTGGCTTGGACTACCTCGCAGGTGTCAGCAGAAATTCACATCGATAATTGCTGAACTGCTAATTGAACTCTGTTCAGTAATTTAAAAAAATCAAATTTATTTCGACATATAGCTTGTGTGTTGTCAAATTCCGTCCATAAATATGACAGTCACACTGCCCTCTTTGTGTATTTTGACCTTTTTGTTTAAATAAATAAATTAATTAATTAAAATAAAAAATTGTTGTTGTTTATTTAGTAACGACTATAAATTGAATACGAAGACGGCTTATTAAAATTTTTACGAACACATTATCTAGAGAGTCAGAAATGAAAGTAAATGTAAATGGAAATGGCGGTAGATAAATGAAGATCGCCAAAGTTTTTATAAAAAATATGCATATTTCTTTTAAAGTGAAGGAAATAGAAGAAATATCATCATGAAGATATCTATTCAAGATAAGTTGTTAATAAATTATATATGTGTATAGCGTTTTAATTAAGAATTGGAACAGAGGAAGGGAACAAAAGGGCAAAAATACACCTCCCACTAAAATAACAAGCTTTCAAAACGATGTTTTAATGGATTTTATTGGGAACCTTTATTACGTTGCCCTCGGTATTACGATATTTCCCCGTGACAAAATGAACATCGTAATAACGAGACCGCACTGTCTCAGTTTTTTTTGTATCTTGGGGGTTTCAGTTGGATTCTGATTTGATATTCTAGGTAAACATGAGAGTGAACAACATGGATTTATCTTTCCCACACCAGTGCTTCATCGACAACGAATTCGTGGACTCGTCTGATGGCAGGACATTTGACACCATTAACCCTAATGATGAGTCTGTAAGTATATAATAAATGATCCAAGTGATGGTGTGTTAGATATAAGGTTGATCCCAAAAGGAAGACTGTAAGACAAAGTTACACTCTTAATCCCAAAACGGAAACTTTCAGTATATTCACATCAAACAAGAGGTCTGTGTGTATATCATTTGAGCCAATAGTAAGTAGGGTTGATTGTAGACTGATTATCCCTTTGACAAATTAATACATGAGTATTTAGTATTGATCCCAATCATAAATCTCATGACCCAGTTATCTTCAGTCTTAGTTTTTGTTCAATTTTTGTCAAAGACTTAGTTTTCTTTGTCTTGTTGTAGGTGATCTGTAAGGTATCTAGGGGTACACCTGAGGATGTCAACAGTTATCATCAGTCTTACTTTTTGTTAAATTTTTGTCCAAAAAAAAATTTTTCTTTGTCTTGTTGTAGGTGATCTGTAAGGTATCTAGGGGTACACCTGAGGATGTCAACAGAGCTGTAGAAGCTGCCAAGGTCTTTATCTTATCATTTAATTTTATTGAAAAAGGAAAACTAATTTGTTTTCAACTATCTGATAAATATTTTAATGAATTGCAGAATTTGGTGTTTAAAGAAAATAAATACATATTTCTGATGGCAAAAAAGTTAATTATCCTTTGCATAACAAATAAAGAGACTTTAATGAGGGCAACTGTTTTGGTGTATTTTTTACCTTTATTTGATAATGTTTTCGCCTCTGTACTAGGTTGCTTTCTATGAAGGTGAATGGGGGAAGATGAATGCCAGGGATAGAGGGGCACTGATGTTCAGGTATCTTATCTGGTCCTTGTTAATTTCAGGAAGTACATATTTATTGTATTTTAATTGTGTTTATTAAAAAATATTTATCTGAATTCAGACTGGCAGATTTAATGGATGAGCACAAAGAAGAGTTAGCTACCCTGGAGAGTATCGACTCCGGAGCTGTGTACACACTGGCCTTAAAGACACATGTGGGGATGTCTATCGACACATTCAGATACTTCGCTGGCTGGTGTGACAAGATTCAGGTTAAAATTGAACTCTTTTATTGTCGTCATCTAGAATAACATGTACATGTACAGGGTTGTCCAGAAGACCCACCAATAATGACGTAATTTCGTGGTTATACTGAGATTCCCCCTCAACCCCCATTAGGGAATGAATCCAAGACACCCCTCTACTTTTTTATGGCCCCTGCTATTTCAATTCTAAGGGACAACCCTTATAGTATTGTATTGTATCAAAGTGGAAATCTGTAGACTGGAACATTTTGTAACCAGATTTGCAAATTTTAAAATTAAGATTATCCATGAACCTTCATTGATTTGATATTGTAAATAATTTTCAGGTATACACATAAAATAAGCTTTAAGTTTTATCTTAATACTGCTATATATGTAAAGATACATGTATGACATGCTGTCCCATAAGTATTCCTTTTATTTACAGGGTTTGACCATTCCAATTAACCATGCCCGTCCAAACAAGAATCTTACCTACACTAAGAGAGAGCCTATCGGGTAAGTAATGTTAATCATTTCTTTTTGATGATGTGTAAAATAATGTATGAAATGAAACATGATGAATGGGAATTGGTGAACATGCATTTTATTAATTTATGAGCTACATGTATGTATATTGAACAAATTGCACGCACAGAAATGGTCAGTTTTTCCCATTCTCCACATATACATGTATGTACAGTACATGCACACAAACGGGAAATAATTCTGTAGATTTCTTATTTTATGCTAGTACTTAATTTCAAAAAAAAATGTCTCGTTGAAGTCAACTTGCAAGAGTTGACTGCTGATCAAGGGTTTTAACATGCATTTCATCAATAAAATAAAAGTGAGTAATTTTACTTCACAAACAGTGCTTCTTGTGAAATTGCACGATAATAAACTTGTGTATATTTAGGAATCTATAGTAGATGTCATCTCCTCTCCCCAGGAACCATGTACATGTAGCAAAGATGGTTTACTTTTGATTGATTTTGAAGCTTTGATACCATTGGTTCAGAGATCTTAATTCCATGGAAACCACATCTAGATGTTTATTTAAATGAAAGTGGAAGCTTCGGGTTAAATTAAAGTTTAAAATCAATATGAAAAAAGATATTGAAAAGACTATATATATATTGATTGATTTACAGAGTGTGTGCTATTGTGGTGCCATGGAACTACCCTCTGATGATGTTAGCATGGAAAATGGCGGCTTGTTTGGCAGCTGGCAACACTGTGGTCCTAAAACCAGCACAGGTATGAACCAAGCTGGCACAAAATAATAACCATGGAAAGGGCAAAATTCATGATGAAACGATTTCTGCTATATATATATATATTTAATTATGTTGTGTCATTAGTAAACTATATAATTATGTAAAGGGCATGAACAACTTGTATTTTCAATTGTAAACTTAAGAAAATCTTTCCTTTCTTCTAACTAGGTCACACCTCTGACAGCCCTCAAATTTGCAGAACTTGTCGTCAAGGCTGGATTTCCACCAGGAGTGATCAACATCTTACCTGGTCCAGGTGAAAATCAGAAATGAGAGAGAGAGAGCATGAGAGAGAGAGAGAGATCCTCCATGAAGGACAGTCCAGATGAGTTATATCTGTGACTGCTTGGGTAGGGAGGTAGAAAAAATCAAAACAGATTTCTATCTATCATTTGGTGATTAAAGAAAAAAACACCAAGGGAGACAGCTCTGACAAGAAATCTAAACTGATGAGGCAAACAGAGGTTTGAATACGATATGTACTTCATGTTATATTTTTGAATTCATATTTTTAGGTTCCTCAATTGGACAAGCCATGTCCGAACATCCAGAGATCAGAAAGCTTGGATTCACAGGGTCCACTCCTATTGGAAAAACCATCATGGAAAGGTACACAGATTAAAGTCATTCTAAAAGAGATTTTTTCACAGGTCTTTTGCAGCAGCATGGCATTACATTTCCTGAAATAAGTTTAATTTCAAATTAATCTGTTAATTTTCATATGATTTACAAAATTTTAATGCAATTGTTCAGTTTTTCTTGTTCCTTTTATCTTGATCAAGGAAATGATAAATTTCTAAATAATTATTTCAGTTGTGCCAAAGCCAACCTGAAGAAGGTTTCTCTGGAACTGGGAGGGAAATCCCCTCTGATTATTTTTAGTGACTGTGATATGGACAAGGCTGTTAGAATGGTAAGAATGTCAAATTCATAACTTCAAAATGAAACAGTTTAAAGATGCACTGCACTTATAGTTATACACTGTATTTTGATAAGGGAAAATGTAGGCTGAGCAGTGTATTTAGTTATATATTATTTGTACAAGCTTATATATACATTCTTTATTAAATTGTGAAATATGTAAATTATTAATATATTTGAATTCAAATTCACTACCAGTTTCATGGTGTTGTAAATAATATAATTTACTGAATAATCGGAACATAATTTTGTTAAAAGCACAATTGAAATTACCAGGCCATCATTCAAAAAATTTTTGTTTGATGTATTCTGACCTAAATTTTCAAGATGGATAGGTAAGTTGGTGTTTTCTTTCTTTGAAATTATCCCACAAATTGACAATGATAATAAAATCATTTATTTATGTTTTCATCATACACAGGACAGCTAGACAGATTTAATATTTATTGCTATAAAAAGGTTCAATTTAAATGTGTCTTCCTTCACTTTAAAAATGTTATTGACATTCTGTGTTTTCTAGCAAACAAAAACAAAACAAAAAAATGAAACCAAAAAAAAAAAAAAAATTCAAGTACTGAAAAAATGATCAGAAAGTAACAATTTCGATGGGTCACTCGAAGTACATCAATCAAATCATTTGTTATTGTTGGCCCCAGATCAATCCAGTATGTTTTTAATGCAATACATGTATATCTGTTCTACTTTACAAGGGTAAGTTTTATTTTTATCTTCAGGGAATGAGTTCTGTGTTTTTCAACAAGGGAGAGAACTGTATAGCTGCAGGACGGCTCTTTGTTGAGGAATCTATCCACGATGAATACGTAGAACGCATTGTAAGCATATGTAATCTCAATCCTCTGTGCTACAGGGAGAGATTGTATTGAAAAGGGACTGTTATAAGAATTTGAAACGAGACAGGTTTTTAAGAGAGAAAAAACAGAAAATACAAGATGTGTTTGTGAAACACTGATGCCCCCGTATGGCAGCTTATGGCAAAGGTTAAAGTTCCTCAAATGCAAGTCAAAATCCAGGCTAAAAGATAAAAATGTTGTCTCGAGGAATATACCTGTGAAATTTGAAAGCCCTACCTGCAACTGTTCAAAAGTTATGGCGAAGGTTAAAGTTTTTTAAAAGTAAGTAAAATGTCAAGGTCAAGGTCAAAGTAGTTGGTATTCAAAGGAATGTTTTGTCACAAGGATTACATATGTGAAGTATGAAAGCTCTAGCACCGACCATTCAAAAGTTATGGCCAAGGTTAAAGTTTTTCAAAAGTAGGTCAAACTCCTATGTCAAGGTCAAAGGGTCAAAGTGGTTGGTATCCAAAGGAAGATCTTGTCACAAGGATTACATATGTGAAGTATGAAAACCCTAGCATCAACCATTCAAAAGTTATGTATAAGGTTAAAATTTTTCAAAAGTAGGTCAAACTCCTATGTCAAGGTCAAAAGGTCAAAGTTGTTGGTATGCAAAGGAAGGTGATGTCACAAGGAATACACATGTGAAGTTTCAAACCCCAAGCACCAACTGTTCAAATGTTATGGCCAAGGTTAAAGTTTTTCAAAATTAGGTCAAACTCCAAGGTCAAGGTCAAAAGGTCAAAGTTGTTGGTATCCAAAGGAAGGCCTTGTCTCAAAGAATACACATGTGAAGTTTGAAACCCCCAGCACCAACTGTTCAGAAGTTATGGGCAAGGTTAAAGTCTCGTGAAATTTTGCAAAAGTGGGTCAAACTCCAAGGTCAAGGTCAAAAGCTCAAATATGATTGTACCCAAAGAAAGGTCTTGTCACAAGGAATTCACTTGTGAAATATGAAACTCATAACTCCAACCAATCAAAAGTTATGGGCAAGGTTAAAGTTGACAACAGACAGACAAACAGATAAACAGACAAACAGATAAACTGACAAACAGATAAACAGACAAACAGACAGACAGGACAAAAACAATATACCCCCGGGATCTTTCGATCCGGGGGCATAAAAATTTAAACACTTGTCAGGGATATACATGTATATGATAGATTGATGTTTATAACAAACTGATTTTGATGTCTCTAAACTTCAATTATGATATTTATATAATCACTATAAATATTAATATGATACATGTATGCACAGTATATAAGGTAATGGAAATGAGGATGACCTGCCAGTTAATTACTTTGTAACACTGTAGATTGGGGAAATCAAGAAGATGAAGATCGGGGACCCCCTGGACCGCTCCACTGACCACGGCCCACAAAACCACAGAGCTCACCTGGAGAAATTACTGGAGTACTGTGAAGTGGGGGTCAAAGAGGGGGCCAAGCTGGTGTATGGGGGCAAGCAGGTAGACAGGAAAGGTAGGTGTCTTTAAGAGAGGGACAGGTTAAGGAATACTGAAGAGGTTATGTGAGGTTATTAGAGGTTACATGAGTGTTTGATAGTAATGACCATAGAATTTGGATCAAAGGATGAATTCATCTCTGCCTTTCTTTACATATACAGTAAAAGCTCATTATTTCAAATTGGATGGGGCCAAAAAAAAGATATCTGAGTTAAAATACATTAAAGAAATCTTACTTATGAATTCGAACAGACTTAGAGATATCCATTGTATTAGAGATATCAGTATCTGAGATATCGAATTTTAACTATAAACAAATTGATGTTTTTTTTTTTAAACCAAACAAATTATATAAAATGAAGGTTAGATTTACATTTATATAATTTATCAGTGAGCTATCAATCTAATTATCAGCCTGTTTGTTGAGATGGTGTACTTATGTACATATATTCCTCACAGGACTATTCATGGAGCCCACTGTATTTACTGGTGTGGAGGATCACATGTTTATTGCTCAGGAGGAGTCCTTTGGTCCGGTCATGATCATCTCGAAGTTCCAAGATGGGTAAGGGCATTGATAAAAGCAGATATTGGCTTCAAAAAAAAGGATAATTAATGTACATTTACATACATGTGTATTTGTTCAAGGAAACAACAAGCAGAAAGATTGCATAAAGCATAAATTTTACTGGTATTCACAGATGCTTTGCTATGTTAAATTGTTAACACATAAAGATATATCCTGAATCAACAATAATTCTTAAAGAGAAGAAAGGATGGTTGTAACAGAACTTTATAGAGATTTACATTGGAGATATTATTGACTATTCATAAACATATTTCATTTATTTTGGTTTTCCAGCAAAATAAGTACTGTAAACCAACTATTATTTGCGTCATCTTTTATTCGCGATTCATCAGTTTGAAATCAATCCGCGACGATTAATTTTTGCGACTGTGGAAATATTCTCTATGAAAACAAAGCTAAATAAATGGTTCGCAGTGATTAATATTAGCGAGTTAAAGTAGGTCGAGAACAGAAAATTTTAATTTTAAACTCCCTATACCTAAATGTGCATGTTTTAAAACTCCATGACAGGGACATAGATGGTGTGTTGAAGAGTGCAAATGGAACAGAGTATGGTTTGGCCTCTGGTGTGTTTACCAATGATATCAACAAAGCTATGTATGTGGCTGATCATCTAGATGCTGGAACTGTGTTTGTCAACACATACAACAAAACAGATGTAGCATCTCCCTTTGGAGGTTTCAAACAGTCTGGGTTTGGAAAGGATCTCGGTAAGTGGATGTAAAATACAGATAAAAATAAAAGTTGATCAAATACAGAAAGTATAGAGCTTGGATAAATGAAGATCAGTATCCCAACTAAATACCTCCAGTATGGTTATGAATTTTCTATCTAGATGTAAGGATATACTGTAAACGTAAAATTTCCCAAGGAGTCATAATTCTGCAGACTCACAATTTTTGTTCAAACCTAATTCAAACCTGAAAAAACATTAAAGTCCTTTCTCTTCTGGTGCAAAAGTTATGGCCAAAGTTTAATTTTAGAAAAGTAGGTCAAACTTCTAGGTCAAAGTTATGAGGTAAAATATTATAAATACACTGTAGTTTAGAAGTGTTGTCACAGGTAGTGTACATGTGAAATATGAAAGTCTATCTCCTCTCATTCAAAATTTGTTACCAGAGTTAAAATTTTTGAAAAGTAGGGTAAACTTCAAGGTCATGACATAAGGTCAAAAATCAGTACATTCAGAAAGACCTGGTCACAGGTAATGCACATGTGACATATAAATTTCTAATCTTTTCCCATTCAAAAGACCAATATGAAACAGTGTTCAAATTTTTCAAAAGCAGGTCAAACTTCAAGGTCAAGGTAACAGAGTCAAAAATCATAGTAGGTAATCCATGTATGAAATATGAAAGCCCCATCTTTTCTCATTTGAAAGTTATAACCAAGGGTAAAGTTTTGTGACAGACTAACTGAAGAACAGATGGACAGCTACACACACAGATGGACAGACAGATGAATGAGATTTAATGTCCCCTCACTTTCCTTAAAGGTGGGGGGCAAAAAAAATGCATGAGCAGTGTAAAGAAAGTTTGTTCTGCTTTTGGCAGATGATCTAAACCTTCAGACCAGTTGACAAAACAATTTTGTTGTATTTGTTACCTAGGCAATCAAACAATCCACCCTGTTTACTTAGTTTTTATCTGGGATCTCGCTTACATGTATATCAACTTTGTTATTGGACATCTGAAGCCTCTATTTACAAATACACAATAAAGCTCAATGCACAAAAATTGTTATTAAGAAAATAATAATTAATTCAACATTTAATAGTCTCTATGAATTCATCTGAAAGCAGTTTAATGTGGATTGAACTTTTTTACCTCTCCTTATGAATTTTCAGATTGAGTGTGTGAACATATTCTCAGTTCACCTAAATGTTGTATGACTGACCAAAATGTTTTGTTTTCTGTAGGTATGGAGGCACTGACAGAGTATCTCAAAACAAAAGCCGTTACTGTGGAGTATGGACAGAGCAGCTGAGAGACTCGTACAGGTAAGTTCTTATCATAAACTAAGGAAGGTACTGAGAGACTTGTACAGGTAAGTTCTTATCTTAAACTTTCGAAGGTACTGAGAGACTCGTACAGGTAAGTTCTTATCATAAATTAACGAAGGTACTGAGAGACTCGTACAGGTAAGCTCTTATCAGAAATTTACAACAATAGAGACACATACAGGTAAGTTCTTATCATAAACTCATAAAGGTCCTGAGAGACTCGTACAGGGAAGTTTTTATCATAAACTAATAAAGGTCCTGAGAGACTCGTACAGGTAAGTTCTTATCAGAAATTTACAATAGAGACTCGTACAGGTAAGTTCTTATCATAAACTAATAAAGGTACTGAGAGACTCGTACAGGTAAGTTCTTATAAACTAATAAAGGTACTGAGAGACTCGTACAGGTAAGTTCTTATCATAAACTTATAAAGGTACTGAGAGACTCCTACAGGTAAGTTCTTATCATAAACTAATAAAGGTACTGAGAAACTCGTACAGGTAAGCTCTTATCATAAACTAATAAAGGTACTGAGAGACTCATACAAGTAAGTTCTTGAAAACAAGTATTAAATGACTTATGTGCAGTATACTGTATTTTAAAATTGAATTCTTTTTTTTTTTTCAGCCAAGAGAGAAGATAACCATGCAAGTTTAAATTCTTAGGCTGTGAGTTTTATACATCCATTCTGTTAAAAGAAAACTAATTATGATGCATAAAGAAACTTTTTTAAAAAACATTTTTACAATCTGTGCCAAGAAAGAAATTTTTTCACAACCTCATAAGAATGTTCACATCCTAGTTTTAGAATTGATTTTTACTCAGTTTTTTTTTTTTTAAGATAATATTTTTTAATAATTGTGTGTTGTTATGTAATACTGAACAACTTTTAACAATGAATTGTATTAATGGCATAGTTAATTATTTTTTTGAATTGTTTTATTCATGTGTTTTTAGTATTAGATTTTATTTTCCTGGCTTTAGATGTATTTGCCACTTTTTTGATGCCATTATTGCAATGCATCAAATCATTGTTCATCTTTTTTTCTGATAATTTTTAAATTTAGTTGAAAAGAACCAAAGAAATTAATAATTTTAAAAAACAAATTCCATCTTTGATGTTTTTCATTTCTAGTCAGCTGTGGTTGTTTGGGATTGTCCATGATTTTTGTTTCTGTTGAAAGGTACATGTACTAACTGTGACATGTCTAGGGAGAACTACACATCCAATCATTTCCTCCTAAGCTGTAATCAATTTCACCACACTGCACACTTAAGTAGTAGATGTAACATACACCTTTAGCACATTTAGTTTCTAAGCATATCAGTAATTATGTTTTGGGGAAAATACTCTTTAAAAAGAGTAGATATTTTTATTTTAACCATTTCAAAAAAAAAAAAAAAAAAAAAAGAAAAAAAAAAAAAGAAACTTAAAAAAAAAAACCACAATAAAAGTAGATTGTTGGAAATGGAATTTATTGTTACATTGTAGCTTTTAGAGGTGGTCAGTTTTGATCAGATGAATAAAAAAAAATAGCCAATATACACCCCAAAAGGTTAATTTTAGAGCTTACCAAGCATTTAGTTTGAATTGTTTTAAGAATTTGTTTTAGTGTTGTTTGATATGGCACATACTTATTTTGTTTGTTTTTTTTCCTTTTGGTTACTAGCATTTTTAAGGCATACTGTAGAAGTGTAGAAATCATGTTTTAAGCTTGAGGTAAAATGTTGATCTTGTCTGACAGTGATTTTTGTACATTTGCTTCCTTTATTTAAAGGGATAACACTTGCATTTGGTCAATTATTATTTTTACAAGTATATGAAGATTTGTTGGTGATTTTAAATACTAGACTTTCCTTTCATCATGTTGGTTGTGCTTCAAGCTTTCACGCCCAGTGTGATAATATATTCAGACTATTGTATATCATTAACCTCTGGAAGTGAAATAGCCACAACATACCCTGTTATTATCGCATATCTGATGAATAAAATTCTTAATATATAATGATAGATAGAGTGAGGAAAAAAATCATTCCTTCTATTCATTGATTCTCTAACGTGCCATAATCTAACAATTTTTAATTATTGAATTCTTTATTACAAATCTGATTAAACAGAGTATGTTATATGTGTACATATGATTACAATAGACATATTTCCATTGGAATTCTTTGTACTTCTTTGTCCTACAAATGTTCTCTTCATCACGAAACTTTCTTTTTTATTTGCCCCTCCATTATGATTTAAACAAGTATCATGAATAGAGAGAGAGTGTGTTTTTTAGAATGCAAGAAAGTTGATTAACAAGTGATTTTTTTTTCATTTAGATGCTGAATTATTTGTTATATTTTAAGCATTGTCAACTGTTTGAAATGATTCAGTATTATATTTGAAGGGTGGTCAGTTTTGAATGTTTGAAGTTAAGTGGGAATTAAAGGTTTATGTGTCAAAATATTTCATTTAAAGAAAATATGCTGAATGCAATGTGTACAGTCATTTATTGTGAAATTTGAAGCTTTTGCAGTGAAATTTGAGAGTTATCACACAAATTTTTTGTCTTATATTATCATTTGCCAATGCAACAGGAAATACCTAGTATATTTGTGTTATGTCTAAAAGGGTAATGGATGTTTCAAAGGTATGAAAAATAATTAGGTATTGGAGAAACTAAATAAAAAAGAAAAATTGCTGAAATTCATAGTAATAGTGTATGGTATAATAGTAACAATAATATAGGTTTTTTTTTCTTTGTTTTTTTTTTGAAAGTACATGCATTTGATTGTTTAAGTACATATCCACTAGCTGTTTTCTTCACACTTAGCCTAAGTGGCAAACTGGCCAGTTTACGAAGTGGAGGGACCAACTCCCCAAAAAATTCTGACAAGCAAAAAAGAAGAGGCCCATGGGCCACATGGCTCACCTGAGCACAATGGCTAGGAAAAAGCACAAATCAATTCAGTATTGAAAAGTTAACAGGGGGGGGGGGGGGCTTTAATTTTAAAGGTGCTTAGACACAGATTTTAAGTTAATACTTACTCAAATTAAGGTCTTCCGCTCCAGGCGGAAGACCTTCTACTGATTCTGATGGTTAAGATTATTCTTATTATTCTTTTTTTTTTTTTCCTAGACGCCAACTTTGAGACCTCATATCTTGCTCATTTCTCAAGGGATTTTGCTCAAATTTGCAGGGTTTAAAGACGTTACAAAATTCTATCAGAATGCTGTCAAACATTTCAAAAACCCACTTCCGCTTTTGGGTTATCTCCCTTTAAATGAAAATTTAGGAGGCTTCATTTCCAGACAAAGGGTCAGAGACTACTGAAGCTGGAGTAGAAATTCTACCGAATTTAAATAATAGAAGCACTGAAGTTGTGCACATTGGTTTTTGTTTTTCAATTTCTGTATTCAAAATGGCGCTAGAGAGGGGTCAAAAATTAGAACGCCAAAATCTTCTAAACTAAAAATATTTTGATAAAACATGTAGAATAAAAGTTGTGCACAATTTTAAGGCCTTTCATTTGAGACCACTAAAAAGGGTCTGGCCCCTAAAATTAGGGATCTGGGGCCCTTTAAAGTTTTTGCTTTATAACTCAAAAACGGTAAATATTTCGAAATAGCTGCCGTAATTAAAGTTGTTATTTAACATCTTATTGATCTCAAGAAAATGTTATTTTGTTTGAGTCTTTTGTTCTAAATGAGCTAGAAGCATAACACATATACAGGTAAGTGTTTTCATTCAGCAAGTAAACAAGAGCTCTTCATGCGTGTAATTAAAATAAACTTACTATAAATAATAAACCTTGCTATATTAGATGCTAATATTCTTTAGAATCAGGTTTTTGAAGTATTTTGTGCTTTTTTTCCAAATTATTTACTGACAACTTTCCCTTTTATTTCGTTTGTTTTCAAATTTGGATAAACCAGTCTACTAAACAGGGAAAAAAAGATAACCTTTTCTTCTTATCATATAAAAACATACAATAAAGTTAGAAAATAAAACAACACTTTAAACATAGACTATTCACAGCCATTAAGTACACGCCTTTTACATTCACCTCGTGTGTTTACAATTATGTAACCCCTCCCTCGATAGCGCGTGGCAAAGGAGGTCACCGAGGATCAATCGGCGTGTGAACCAGCGACCTAAAGTCATACACAAAACAATCATAGAATGGCCATTCCAAATACATTTTTAACTAAGTGATGAGTGGATAAATATGTTGAATCTTTCAGATTATTTCATATCTTTGATTAGGTCGCTAGTACATTTCGATTTATATTTTATTCGCTCAATTACAAGAAAGTTGCATATTTATTCTTATAAACATTGCATTGTTGAGATAATTGCGCTTTGTGGAAAATTACTTTAAAATCATTTCGAATCTTTCATATGATTCCGTCTTACTGTTTAATTATCACTCGCTCGTTTTAATCAGCTAGTCTTAAGTGCCTTTCACTTATTCACTTCAAATTCAATGCATTTTGAATGCCGAAAAGACCACTTTCTTTGCGTATTAAAGAAACAGTTTATTGATCTCTCTTATGTTATTATTTAACGAGTTGTTATTTCTTTCATGAACATTAAACAGGATGTATATAATTAAAAACGATAATTGTATGTAGAGGTCACATTTTTAATTGTCAGGAAAATCGAAAATAAAATTAAGTACTTTTGAGTTTTTATTATTTTCTTCCTAACTTACAATATTATTGCATACAAAATACTAGGTCGGACGCATGTAACTTAACCATGTTAACCGCCTCAATATTTCACTTGTATTTGAAAATTCTATCGAGCGTCGAATGAATTTTACTCGTTAAAAAGCGTACCAAAAAAGAACCCTTCCTATGCAGTTTTCTTTGGGAATCAATTGGCTAAGATAGTCTACTCCGACATGTGTTGACAAAACTCACGCAATGAGAAGCCATACATTTCAATCTTGTGACCTCTTGGTCAGTGCATGTGAAGATTACGCATGGCAATTAGTGTCTGGAAAACGAAGTATGTTTTATAAGTTATTTGACAGGTTAAGATTTGTTCTCATTCCATCTCATTAATCTTATGCATTTGTTTTATTTCATCTAATAAATTGAATTTACCCATGACACAAATTATTGGTACATGCATATAAGTACGCGTAAATGCGATTTAATTTGTTTATGCGGAAGAGCGGCCAAAATAAATACACTTCGAACTCTGGAATTTCCCTATTTTACTGTTTAAATCATAGGTCCACTCAGCTGACGAGTTGTTTTAATAGCGGTAATAAATTATATCCAAGTCCTGGCCAGCGATCGTTACGGTTGGTGACATTGCAATTAAACTGGTTGTTACTAAGATACTAATGGGTGTATATATTTTCACCTAATATGTTTTCATTGAGTGTTTTCATAAGAAGTAAATTGCTGGAGGATATCATGTTCTCCCTGATCACATCGATAGCGTGTAGAAACAGCGGTATATGAACACACGCTTTTGTATACAAAGCAAACGTGTAAACCAAAAGGATGGGAAAAAAACGACGAAATAAAAACATTTCTCTATTAACTGAAATTATTGTCTTTAGACAGATAAAAATAAATGATTATCCGCCTGAGAACATGTGAAAATTATACCCAAATACAATGTAACGAAGGATTTTGGGTTTAATCCCGAGTACACAATTATAGCAATGATGTGTACATGTACATGCAGAATACCTCTTTTTTTATCCTTCGTCCATGTGTTCCTCCTTAACGGAAAAAATATACCGAACGAGGTTGAAAAATGCCGAACTTTATTTCTTAAAATTAACAGCAATTATCCGACTTTTCTCATATCACTGTAAAAATGCCGTAAAAACTAAAACCGTCTGGTTTGACTTTGTCAACGCGTTTTAGATCGGGTTTGAGATTTTTATTAAATGTCTGGAGTATTTCGCTTATTCTGCAAGTCCGTATAATGAAAGAAAACACTGACAGATTTAGAGGAGGTTCAGGGGGTCTGCCCCCACTGGCGGATTTAAGTGGGGCTTGGGGGCGCACGCCCCCCCCCCCCCAAATTTTCAAAATATGACAAGACTAATATTAATAATGCCATACTTTGGTTTTATAATTAATGGTCAATTAAAAAATGGTAATTTTATTTCATGACCAAGTATCAGTTTTCTTAAAAATCAAGTCTGAAAACCTTGCATTCCCTAGGCTACGATTATTCAAAGCGGAAAACGTCTCCCGATTTCGTTTGAAGGGTAGACAGCACTTGTCAATTTCCTATGATGATGCAAAGATTTAAAGGCTGGTCGAAGGTAAATAACATTCGGCAAACCTCGGCTGATTCCGTCACCTTCATCCAGATGAGGTACGAATCGGCCGAGGTGTGCCGAGTGAGGTAAATAAATGAATTTAAAACAAGTTTGGCTTTCCAGAAAGCCATAAATGTCATCTCTTTGGCTTCATGAATGTCACAGAATAAACAGTGGAATGTTACATTATTTTTTCAGCTATTACATGCAGTAGTATCGCTTTTGAAAAAAAGGGGGGGGGGAATCGACGACTTATCTGAACAATCTTTGACAAGGGGAAAAAGGGGCTGTCCAAACTCCACATTTTCATTTCTTGAAAGGGAGGATTAAAACTTTTCCAACAAACATATTTTATATTATAGTACATTCCCATGGGATGATTTGACGTACCATACTGCAACAAAAGATGGAAGATGGGGCAAGGACGCGCCTTTGAATGAATATTTTTAATGTTTGGGAAAAACATGGAAGGGGGACGACACTCCTGTTGCTACATGCCTATATTATTTTACTTGTTGTAAATATGCTTTATTCATTTTGAATATTTTTTGTACAATGTCTGTAAAAAAAAATCTAACCACTGAGAAATATTCGTAAAAATTAGATATAAAACAATTGTTCCGTATGAAGATGGATAAAACCTTAGCGTTTCTTTTGACTTTAGTTTGTAGTCGCCTACTACAACAGCAAAGCAGTTTTAAAGCGCTAACTTAAATTAATCCGAACCTCAATTATAATTTCCAAAGATTTTCCTTATTTTAAACGTATCCTCCGAAGTGACTTGGCTATCGAGCCACTGGGAATATCAAGGAAAACATTGAGACACTCCTGCATCATATCCTTCTGCTGCCAATATGCAGATTCATGTGTTAACGCTATATTATGTTTATATAATATAAGTACATGTACATGTATACGCTTGTGAGAAAGTAGCATGCATAGAAAGGTTATAAAATTGAAAAGTTACCATTTAAAATTAAGTATTGGCACACTGAAAAGAACCTCAATCTACCAACATCGATTTTATACGCTGTTTCACGAGACACACATTTTATAATTTTGGCTTTATTTCAAGAATACGAGGAGTGATTTTTTTTTTTTTACTTTTTTCCATTAACAAAAAAATGCAAATTAGAATTGCATAAAGAATTAAATTGATAAGTTGCTTTATTTATTAATCCTTAAAAAACCTGAGCCAGGTCAAGACAATTGTGTTTTTCCTAAAACTTTTCCGCAGGAGTAATTTTAAAGAAAAAAAAAGAATAGTGAAGACATCCGAGAAAATACTCATAATGATTCTTTACTATTTTTATTCCAATGCTTGCAGCACTGAGCTACTTAAATCAGAGACATTAATTTATGTTTCTGCTTAAATTGTGCTTTTAGGTAATATTTCTTTTCTTCGAAATTTATTTTTTTGAATAAGTTCTGTTTTATTTTTCATATACGACAGTAAGTACATATAAAAGTTAAGTTTTTGCCATTATATATATGCATTTAACGTGAATGTTTTCACTGTTTTCTTTCGTCAGTAAATCTTGGATCCACGCCTTGGCTGATACATTCAATATGCCATGTTTTGTGTATTTTGATCCCCGCGCGCTGACCATCGTTTCTGCTTCTGCCAAGTATTGTCCACAATCAACAAGCTGATTATTATGGCAAATTTGGTGCGCATGATATGACCAAAAATTAAAACTTTAAAAGGTTAATATTAATAATATTTCTTACTTATGGTTAGAAGATGATCACCTGAGACCTAAAGGTGTCAGGTGTATTCGCCGAGACTATCATTCCACTCTTTGATGGTCCAAGGGAAATAGGAAAACTTTTTACGCAATAACCTAGATACAATGTTTATGTGTATTTTGAAGACCACCACCCCAGCAATCCAACCTCTATTATCCTAATGAACCCTGTGTAGTTTTACTTTAAGATGGACCATTTTGTAATAATAAGGCAGAACGCTGAATTTTGTTTACATCTCTATATTTAGAAATCGTGTCATCGTCAGGTCATTTGCCAGACCACCAGCTTATCGATGGCAGCTTACACTAGGACTTCACTTCCGGAAAACGAACTTAATGTGTCATCTCCCGAGGGAGATGACAATCAGAAGGTCTACGTTACAAACCTATCCACTGATTGATGTATTTATTTATCAAATGGTGTAACTATGCAGTAATTTACTTACATAGATACAAGACTTTTTTTTAACGTCAGGATATAGGTTAGGATGGTCACAGACGAGTGTAACTTCGACCACCTGGTTAATTTCGACTGTTCATAAATACCTTAAAATAATTTGTTTATAACCCATTATAGTGTACACACATCTATTTTATGCAGAAAGAAAATGCATTTTTCATATACAAATCAATGTTGATAATAATAGGCGAAATTTATTTCTTTATTGGAAAATTACATCCAAGAAGAAACTTTATCGCCCGAAAAATTACGGACGAGTATTTTTAAACCATTGCGGGGAATTATCAGTTTATCACCTCTAAAAATATCTTGTATATACAGAAAGACACGGTGGATATTCCTGGCGTGAAATTTATCAACTATGTTTAAATTTGCAACTTAAATTCATACCTTTTAAATTTATAGTATTTAGTTTTTACAAATAAAATGCAAATCAGCTGAACAGAAATCGGCCGAAGTTACCCTTTGCATGAATACGGCGTCAGCAGGTAACTCGTTTCGACCAATGAAAATGACACAATGCTATTTGTTACCAGAAAAAAATCATGACCACCATCCGTATAAAAAAAGTATTAGGATAATATTATGTATTATTATGCTTCCTGTCAGTTTGTCTCTATATAATCAATACCCAACTATTTTCGCATAGTGTTCTAAGGATTTATATAGCGTAAGCATACTATGCCGAAATAGTGCACGGCTGTCTTTTCTAGAGAAAATGTAATAAGCACCCACGCTGGGGATCGAACTCACGATCTGGAGAACGTCAGTCCAACGCGTTACCGATTACGCCACAAACACCGCTACTTTACGGGTTGTATTTTCAAGTATATAAACGTAGTTTTTATACATTTGTCACAAAACAAGAAATAAATGAATATAATTTCTAAAAGACTAATATTATTGATAAGGATCTTAAAGAAAAATTCTCTAACAAATAATGGAATTTATCAGTAACCAAAATTGCAACGTAACATGAACTGGTTCTTCGGAGTCAATAAAACGCTTTTTGATATAACGCTTGATTAAAGAATGTTCAAGAAAATTTTCATTTAGATTTAACGTCTGCAAACAGGTTTGGGATTGAGAATTTAATTAAATTGTCGTATACAAACAACAGTCAGCATAATAATTATAATAGTGTTATTATTTGGATGTACTATGCCGAAATAGTAGTCAGGGTTTGACACATAGTGCACTCGCCTCCGGCTCGTGCACCATGTGTCAAACCCTGACTACTATTTCGGCATAGTACATCCAAATAATAACACTATTATATAACAAGAATACTCCGTAGAAACTAGTTCTATAACCGTGAAAAAATCATCTGTTTTGTTTACATGCGGTTTAGATGCCTGCGCATATATATATTTGTAGCATGCCTTGATAAATCGGTAAATTAGTCTCTAGGCACCTGGTGCACTAAATGTCTTCAAATTAGGTACATTTTGAAAATTGTTTTTTTTCTTTTTGTCAGCATTTTTTCACAATCTTTTATGTTTTACAACAAAATAATTTAAATTAATATATATGTATTTTTTTTTAAATTAGAGATGACGCGAATATTTTCATTTATATTTGCACATCGATCGAAAATACCCCGTGTGCAGTTGAAGTTACCCAACACACATATCTTGTAAATCGAACACATTTATTTTATATCATGACGAATAATACATATAACACAATGTAATCTGAACAATAAAAGGTATTCCGAAGGAAAAATAATCCAGTAAATGTTGAGCGTAATACATGTAATAGGCAGTGACATACTTGAACAAATCTAAATATAAAAAAATAATCGGTCGAAATTACACCACCCTACCCTACAGTGTATCTGTCATATATGTATAATACTTATAAAAACAAACGTTGCAATATTTAATTTTTCAATATTCAGATATTCTTTGTGTATCATTGTGCTTCGTTTATTTCATACTGCTATAAAGGGAACTGCACGTTACAGCGTGTTTGTTTATATTGTTTCGTTGGCTGCGGTGGAGATACATGTGTAGGTCAGTGAATGGAATTTTAAAAAAAACAACACCAATTTTTGGAATAACATTAGAGTTACATACAGATATCAGGTTGACTAGCATCCTTGCTGAAATAATAATGATTCAGAACGACTTCTGACATACACGAAGTTCGGAGATTCACGAAGTTCGGAGATACACAAAGTTTCTGCTTTCTCAAGAGTAAATTTGAAATAAAAATTATCAAATGATTAATAAATTTGTACATTATTCTTAAGCAGACGTGAAATTCCTACAAAGACTTTAGAGTATTGTAAGTTACAAACTTAATTCATATCTTATAGGCTTTTGTGTAAAGGAAGTAATCAATACAACTATTTTTGTGTCTGGTTTTACTGACTCTTAAATTCACGAAAACCCAGGAGCTTCCGGGGGCTTTGCGCCCTGGGCCACCACCAGGGCTTCGCCCTGGACCCACTGGGGGCCTTAAGGCGGCCCCAGACCCCCTGCCTGAACGAAGTTATCCACGCCCCCCCCCCCCCATCACAAATCCTTTATCCGCCCATGGCCCCCTTTTGTATCCAAAATATACACAAGACTTAATAAATCAATTTATAATGTGGCTTTGGGCCCATACCCCGACACAAAACTGGTCGGGCCCCCTTTTCAAGATTCCTGTTTCCGCCACTGAAAAAGAAAGTGTTGTTCTCTTGGATGTCGATATCTGAATTATGTTTTATTTAAACACATAGTCTAATATATCATGGGCGCCAATAATAGGACGATTATTTGTTTTTTAAAATAAAGTGGTTCTTACAGATGTTAAAAAAACCTTATAAACGGCTAAATAATTATTTAATTCATCTACAACAAATGTTAGTTTAGTTCTTTGCTTTCATAATCTAACTTTTTATAAATTAACACGAAAGTCGTGCGATCGTATACAAATACTCAGAAGCAATCTTTCATATTTAATGAACGTATAGGTGAATAAATTTCCTCTCATCACTATACGTAAACTCCCATCCTCGAAATAAATAGAATGTTTTCCTTCGCAGTCGGTTGGTTTTACCAGGTACATGTCAGTACAAGTGAGGATGGAGCTTTATAGAAGCAGGTGATGAATTCCGAGAGAAAGGCACTGCCTATTTTATATACATGTACATTCTTAGGGACCTGGTTTTCTGAACCGATCTCACTGTTATTCAAAGACCTAGCTAGAAATTCTCTCTCTCTCTCTCTCTTTGAAATGCAGGCCCGTCGATTGTAAAAAAAAAAAGACAAAATAATTTCAATTGTTAATAAGTATCTCATCTCCCAAGCCAAAGACCCAAGTAAGCTTTTCCTGTTCATAATTCTTCATCTTTGTTTGCTATATTGGTGTATATAAGTATTATCGTCGTTGTTGTTCTAAAGCTACTCGTAAATTTTTCTCATTTTTATCTTATCAAGAACCACTGGACCATAACAACGAAAATTAACACAGAATATTTTTGGTAAAGTTTTGTTCAAATGAAGGGTCACATCCTCTTTTAACGGATACATGTAGAAAAAATTAGATGGGGTCCAGGCACAGATCAAGGAATTTTTTTCCACGGAGGGGGGGGGGGAGGGGGGGGAGGGGATCCCAATAAAAAAAAATATTTCAACCCAGAAATTTTTTGACGAGCCAAAAAAAAAGAAACTCTTTTCCCAAACGTGAAAAACCTATTTCGTGTGTGTGTTTGTGTGTGTGTATGGGGGAGGGGGGGGGGGTCGTTGACTTAAAGCTTCATACCTAAGACTAACACAGATCCGCGTTTTCGAGGAAGGGTCCGTGTTTTCTAAGGGGGGGGGGGCATGGTCAGTTTTACTTGTTAGCTCACCTGAGCTGAAAGCTCAAGTGAGCTTTTCTGATCACCCGTTGTCCGTCGTCCGTCCGTCTGTCTGTCCGTCCGTCCGTCCGTCTGTAAACTTTTCACATTTTCAACTTCTTCTCAAGAACCACTGGGCCAATTTTAACCAAACTTGGTACAAAGTCTCCTTGGGGGAAGGGGAGTTTAAATTTTTAAAAATAAAGGACCAAGTCCCCTTACAAGGGGAGATAATCAAGAAAAGACAAAAATAGGGTGGGGTCATTAAAAAATCTTCTTCTCAAGAACCACTGGGCCAGAAAAGCTGAAACTTACGTGGAAGCATCCTGGGGTAGTGTAGATTCTAAATTGTTCAAATCATGACCCCCGGGGGTAGGGCGAGGCCACAATAGGGAATCCAAGTTTTACATTGAAATATATAGGACAAATCTTTAAAAATCTTCTTCTCAAGAACCACTGAGCCAGAAAAGCTGAAACTTACGTGGAAGCATCCTGGGGTAGTGTAGATTCTAAATTGTTCAAATCATGACCCCCGGGGGTAGGGCGAGGCCACAATAGGGAATCCAAGTTTTACATTGAAATATATAGGACAAATCTTTAAAAATCTTCTTCTCAAGAACCACTGGACCAGAAAAGCTGAAACTTATGTGGAAGCATCCTGGGGTAGGGTAGATTCTAAATTGTTCAAATCATGACCCCCGGGGATAGGGCGGGGCCACAATAAGGGGAATCTCAAGTTTTACATTGAAATATATAGGAAAAATCTTTAAAAATCTTCTCAAGAACCACTGGACCAGAAAAACTGAAACTTATGTGGAAGCATCCTGGGGTAGTGTAGATTCTAAATTGTTCAAATCATGGCCCCTGGGGGTAGGGTGGGGCCACAATAGGTATTACAAGGGGGGAGGTCTGGTAATGAACAGCATGGCCAAAGGTACTCAGGTGGGCGATGTGGCCCATGGGCCTCTTGTTTAGTATATACATTTAACTGCCCCCAACCCCCTCTAGATCCGCGCATCGGGTCATTTGAAAATAGTATTCTCAAGAATCCCTGGACTAGAATGAGAAAATTTCCAACATAGCATACATTCATTTTTTTTTTTCAAATATTGATTACAGGGAGAAGGTTTGGGCCGAAAAGAGTGTTCATAATTTAACAAAGGAATTTATATATCCCCCCAAACGAAGTGTGTGGGTTTGGGGTGGGGGTGTTTTGAGTCTTTTGGAATCACACTGTCCGTCTGCCTAGCTGTCCGTCTGTACGTGATAGTTCGCCAAGGATATTATAACTTTGTTATGAAGAAACTGGAAGGTCATACTTGGTACAAAGATTACTAATGATCCGAAGGTGTGTCATGGTTTTGATCCAACATCATTCCAGCAAGTTCAAGGTCATTAGAAAAAAATAGCAAGTATCATACTTGATACAGAAATTGCTTATGACAAAATTATAGGGTTTGACACGACTTTCATCCAAGGTCATTCCTTTAAGTTCAAGGTCACTGACAGAAAACTGTAAGATTACTGTATGTGTTATAACTTTTGAAGCTCATACTTGGAACAAAGATTGCTTATGATCCACCGGTTTGAGATAACATAGTACTAGACTGGCAGAAGAAGTGGCAAAATTCGTGCCTGGATTATAAATTTATAAGGGGTGGGAGGAACACAGGAAACTTTTTCTCAGATTGCTTGAGATGGGTTTTCCTGACCTTGAACAAAGGTTTTTTTGGCAAGTTCAAGGTCACTGGCAGATAAATATTATTTTTTTTCCACATGCTATAACTTTGTTATATAAAATCACTGGAAGCTTTTACTTGATACAGAGATTGCTTATGATCCAAGAATGTGTTTTGACCTTGATCCAAGGTCTTTCTGGCAAGTTCAAGGTCACTGACAGAAAAGTGCAATATTCTTTTTCAGGTATATCTTTGTCATTGGGTATCACTGGAAGCTCATAATTTGTTCAAAGGTTGTTTTTGACCTTAACATAGGTCATTTAGGCAAGTTCAAGGTCACTGATATAATAAGTGTAAAATTCAAAAAGGTCTAGTCGCCCAAGTGGCGCAGTGGTAAGAGTGTCTGCTCTAGAGTCGTGGATTATGGAGTTGATCCTTACGTCGCAGGTTCGAATCCCACTGTGGGACGCAGAGACTGATCCTTCGGATGAGACCGTACAAACTGAGGTCCCGTCTGGCAGTAGGTGCTGGCACGAAAAAGATCCCTCACTGCTAAATGGCCATGTGTGCCGAGTATAGGTCAAAATTTGCAGATCTCCATCGGAAAATGGTGGCGTCTCCATATGATTGAAAAATTCTCGAAAGGGACGTTAAACAACATACAAACAAATAAACAAAAAGGTCTATACTTTTGTAATAGAAAAAATTGCATGCATTTGCATTTCACTGAAAAGATGATAAATATATCATCCAGAGTGTGTAATGGCCTTGACTTAAATTCGAGGTCACTTAGAATATGATGTTTTGGATGAATAGTCTGAAAGAATACGTGACTGTGATTTTTTTTTATGTCGGTGACATAAAGATGGTGTTTGCTCTTAACCAGCTGCAGAATGTGTCATGGCTTGACGCAAAGTTATTTGGACAAGTTCAAGTTCACTGACAGGGGAATTTTACATTCCTTTACTGTCTTTCTACTGTTGAAACATTGAAAGTTGATGCCCCTTACAGGCTTGTTTATAACCTTAAAATGTTGCATGACCTTGACTCAAGGTCGCTCTGTCCTGTCCGGAGCTCCGACGGAAGACCTATTCGTTGCATTGCAACGAGCTCGGCTCTAGTTTTCTGTATAATTTCAAAACTTATATGTTGCTATAGCATTTCATACGAAAATTTGATAAAAATCTTATTTTATCTGGAAGTTATTGAAACTTCGAATTTCTGGATGCGTTTGATAGACACATCCTTGCACTTTCACAAAGTAAACGTTAGCCTTAATACTAAGGAAAGTAGAAATTTTGTTGCGTATTAATGAAAAATATTAAAAATATAATCCAGAAAATTCAGAGTAGAAATGAAGAGAGCAAAATCCTCTCACCAGTATTGTCAGTCTGTGCTCAGTGGTGTGTGCAGAGTTTAACAATTGAACGCACCCAGTGAAACGTAAACATTAACCACAACAGAACTCGTGCCCTGTTTACAAAAACAGTTTACCTTTCACGGGTGTTTTCAATTTGTTAAACTCTGTACACAACTACACAACACTGAGCATGGGCTGACAATACTTAAGCGAGTGGGTTTTGCTTTCGCACATTTTTACTCTGAATTTTTTGGATTATAGATGTAATGTATTATTCATTAATACACAACAAAATTGCTACTTTTCTTAAGTATTGAGGATAAAGTTAAAAATTGTGAAAGTGCAAGGATGTTTTAAGCAAACGCCTCCCGAAATTCGTAGTTCCAATATTATCCAGATTAAATAAGTTTTTAATTTTATTTTCATGTGAAATGCTATAGCAAAATATAAGTTTTGATATTATACAGGAAATTTGAGAAAATATAAACTTCAAATCTGTGTCCATGCACCTTTAAACTACCTGAGGATGCTTCCATATCAATATAAATGGCTTTGCTGTTCTTGAGTAGAAGATATTAAAAGATTTTTTCCTATATTTATATTCCTTTGTAAAAATTTGATACCCCATTGTAGCCCTTTCCTACTCCCAGGGGTAATCATTTGAACAAACTTTGATCTACACTACCTTAGGATGCTTCCATATCAATTTGACTAAACATGGCTTTGCTGTTCTTGAGAGAAAGATTTTTTCCTTTATATTCCTATGTAAAACTTTGATCCCCCATTATGACCCCACCATACCCCAGGGGATCATGATTTGAACAAAGTTGAATCTTTAATACCTGAGGATGCTTACATTTCAATATGACTAAACAAGGCTTTGCTGTTCTTGAGAAGAAGATTTTTAAAGTTTTTTCCTATATATTCCTGTGTAAATCTTTGAACTCCCATTGTGGCCCCACCCTAACCCCAGGGGTCATGATTTGAACAAATTTTAATCTACACTATCTGGGGATGCTTACATACCGATATGACTAAACAATGTTTTGCTGTTCTTGAGAAGAAGATTTTTGAAGTTTTTTCCTATATATTCCTATGTAAAACTTTGAACTCCCATTGTGGCCCTACTCTACCCCTGGGAGGTCATGATTTGAACAAACTTGAATCTACACTACCTGAGGATGCTTCCATATCAATATGACTAAACAAGGCTTTGCTGATCTTGAGAAGAAGATTTTTCCTACATATTCCTATGTAAAACTTTGATCCTCCATTGTGGCCCACCCCAACCCCAGGGGTTATGATTTGAACAAACTTGAATCTACACAACCTGAGGATGCCTCCATATTAATATGACAAATCATGGCTTTGATGTTCTTGAGAAGAAGAGTTTTAAAGATATTTCCCTATATATTTCTATGTAAAACTTTGATCCCGCATTGTTACCCCACCTAACCCCCGGGGGTCATGAATTGCATAAACTTGAATCTACAATATCTGAGGATGATTCCATATCAATATGACAAATCATGGCTTTGCTGTTTTTGAGAAAAAGATTTTTTAAAGTCTTTTCCTATATATTCCTATAGAAAACTTTGATCCCCCATTTTGGCCCCACCCTACCCCAAGGGGTCATGATTTGAACAAACTTGAATTTACACTATATAACAAAGGTTTCCTATAAGTTTCAACTTTTTTGGGCCAGTGGTTCTGGAGAAGAAGATTTTTAAAATATGCCACCAAATTTTCACTATTTTTGAATTATCTTCTCTTGAATGAGGGCGTGGCCCATCATTTGAACAAATTTGAATCCCCTTCACCCAAGGATGCTTTGTGGCAAGTTTGGTTGAAATTGGCCCAGTGGTTCTGGTGAAGAAGTCGAAAATGTGAAAAGTTTACAGACGGACGGACAGACAGACAGCTAGACGGACTACAGGCAAAATGTGATCAGAAAAGGTCACTTGAGCTTTCAGCTCAGGTGAGCTAAAAAAAAAAACAAAAACAAAAAACACCCCTAATTTACTGTCCATGCAAATCTTGGAATTTGCCAGTGCTCAACCTTACAGTGAAAAAAAGTGGGGAGGCCTACCAGCATCTAATTGGGTCCGGAAAACGGACCCTTCCCAATTGAGAATCACAAACTGTACATTGTGTGTATTATAAAGAAATTAAATTGCGTTAGTTTAAAACATAATTGAACTTACTCTGTTGTTTTTATCTTTACCTTAGAACAATCAATTTTGTTTAATAGTTTTTTTTTTTTAAATCATTGTATGAAAGTAAAATTCCCAATTTGACCCAAAACGTCGATGATTTTCCCAATCTAGATTACAGCTCACAGATAATACAGTGCGCAAACAGACTACAGACTTTGGTCAGATAAGTTCGTTGAATTCTGTCAGGAACTAAGACAGCCATGAGCTAGAATTCCACCGTGTATATATATATATATATATATATATATATATATATATATATATATATATATATATATATATATATATATATATATATATATATCTCTGAGTCATTGTAACAATCGATGTCATATCTGAAAGGTCAATGTTTTCGGACTTCATGTCCGGGCAATAGGAACTGGAAGGAACTGAGTTGTTGTTGCTGGTGACATAAATGCCCGTCACTGTCTTGACTCAAGGTTACTGGGCAAGGAGCTGTCGGAAAAAGTAGCGCAATTTGTATAATAATTGGTAAATAGGGAGACATCTGTTTTCGTCAATGAATTAGTACTTCGCCTCGGATGTTTGTGTATAGGAAAAATATGAAAATATCAAAATATTTAGCTGACAAGTGTTAAATAACTTCTTATTGCAATTCTTAAAACTGAAAAATTTAAAGGGAAAAATAAGGTAATGAATATGCAATTTTGTGATCTCGCAGAACAATGGGCGAGCACGAGAACAACACTATTTACAGAGTTTCGTATATATCATGTATCATGATAGGTAGTCTCTGCTGGATATGGAGTTCGGTCCTTGATTTAGATGAGACTGTATAAACCAAGGTTTCACGTGTTCCAGTAGCTCCTGGTTTAAAAAAAGTTCCATCACTGCTCATTGGACATAGTGCCGATTTTAGGTCTAAATTATTTTTAGCCTTCCAGGGGTAATATTCAGTGTCCCAACTTTCAATCCTACTAATGTGTTCGGGGACTTTTATTTTTCGGTGTTCTACAAATTATAATACCCGAGGAGTTCGCAGTAGCTCTGACGAGAATTAGCGAGACTATAGCGAGATAAGGTAATTTATTCACGGAAATCTGGCGAGGAAGTGACTAGCACGTGGAGACATGGTAAACAGAAAAGTTAAATGTTGCGTTTCAGTTTTCACCACTGTGTAATATCAGTAGAAATGTACTCCAGTCTCTCATGAATTCATTCAGACTTCAATAAGTATTCTTTCTGCATTTAGAGGCAAACACCTAATTTAGTGCGGGTATTACTGTGTTATGATAGCATCTAGATTTTAAACGATGTTTTCAGGATCAGTAAGACATGGGTAAGATATACTATAGGTATGGTGGACTATTTCTGTTTGTAGGATCTTTTTATGGTGGACTATTTCTTTTTGTAGGATCTTTTTTTATGAAAGCCTCAGGGCGCTTCATTTAATCAATAAATATCGGTGGAAAATTTAGAAGAAGGTCCTATTACAGGAAATCTTATATTTGGACGAATGATCAACTGTAAACAATATAGTATACGTCTTGTACATTATAAATGTCTTTGATAGCCCTGTAAATAACCGTCAAATATCGATTTTCTTGGATTTCCTTCATAGTTAAGTAATTAGAATCCCTTCCATTAATAATTGTACGGTTAAGGATTACAGCTCCCCTTTAAAATTTCTTAAAAGTACTTGAATCCACCAGGAAATTTCGTTGGAAACGCATGGAATTCTTTTCTTTATTTGCTTTTCTCATTATTTTTTAATATTATGATAAAAAAAAGTTTTGTGTAAAAGTAACAGATTTACAAACATTTTAATTTTCCTTTATACGCCAGGAGCTTTGTTTTTTCTCTAAACATTCAAAATAGGAAGAAGGATGCAATTCATAGACTTAAATCCAAATCACATGTCGTATCAGCCCAGGAGCCCAGAACTGATATAACAGAAGGTATGAATTCTAGAATGCACATATTCTATTCATCGTATTTTAATAAAAAAGTTCAAATATACTGTTTTAGAATTTGAAGTCATTTAAGAATTGTTTTGTGCGTGTTGATATCTTTCTTTTAAATTAAATGGCGACAATTTGAGTCTTTTTAAAACTTTTGAAATCCACAAACTCGGGTACATGATTTCTGTTACATGTATATTTTTTTAAAATTGAGTTATGTTTTAAATTTTGAATTTAGCGGGTGGCAGTAACGAAATACAAAATTTACAACATGACAGCTAGTTGTCAAGTAAATTTTGTATTTACTGCCACGGTAAATTCAAAATAAATAACATGACAGTTAACTTAGGGAAACATGCTGAACAAAAAATTGAAATACCTGGATTGGTATATATTTTGCGACTTACTTGAGTTATAAATTGTACATATATAAGGAATCTCTTAAGTATATTTTTAAAATGTACACTTCCTATCATGTTCAAATTTGTATTTTGCCATCAGCCTTATGATCTAGATCTATACATTTTTTTTTTTTAAAAATCACTTTATAGGACATTGTAAAGAAACTTTGAATGATTCATTTTACTTATATAAGCATGGATTTATAGTTGTTATTTTCATGATTAAAAAGAAACAAAAACAAACTTTGTATCATCTGTCATGTACGTAAATTAATGAAAAAGGTGAAGATAACGAACAATGATCGATTTCAAACATCCGTAGACAATACAAATATATGAACAGGGCATAAAACACGGACCCCTTGAAATTTCAGAGATAGGATCAGGTGCCTAGGAGGAGTAAGCATCCCCTGTTGAACGGTAATACCCGCCTTGAGCCCTATGTACCGATCAGGTAGACAGAACATTCCGTAGTCAAATTCAGTATAAAACAAAGACCTAATATTTGTTTGAAACATGCCAGGCAACATACAACTCATTGACAGGTTATATTTTCTAACAAGGTAATGATATCGACCATAGAATTTATGAAATTCTGACATTAAACGAGGTAGCTGAAATCCCTGTAACATCAACTCATCTATCAGTAGGCTGTCTTGGTAAAAATTGATCGTACTCGGAACATGCTCGTGAGTATCAAATAAGTTGGGAGATGTAAACACCATATCCAGGTGATAGTGGGGTATAACTACATAAATAAGGAAACTTTAAGTATTATCCGGATTTATATCCATTTTTTTTCCACGCCTGTCTGGTTTTGGACGGTCATTGATATCGGGTATGACGTCACTTTTATCGCATAGTGTAGAATAGATGTATTGAGTACTAAATTTTCTGCAATGTCACAACCGCATTAACAAAGGGAATGTTTTATTGCATAAGTATATGATAAAGACAAACTATGCTTTAAAGTAACTTCTGCGCTTATACAAACATTTTTAAAAGGGTAAAAATCAATAAGCAAATTGTTTTGAGGAAAAAAGAAGAGATGAAGCATGAATATTTTCTTGAAATTTTGAATGAAAGGACTTTAGTTGACTCTTGAAAAGTTAAAATGTTGATTTAATCGTTTCAGGCACCACGGAACCGAATACAATAGTTCCACTATCATGTCCAGAATTTGTCAGAGGAGGTCAATTTTTATACTTGTTGTGCATTTGTTAGTTAATTGCATTAAATATAAAATGGCAACTGTTCTACCATTCCCAAACAAAGAAGTGTCAGCAGCGTTCTCCAGATCTAACAGTGGATTCATGCTGAGTCTACTAAAACAGTTACCATCGCAATCCAATATTTTCTACTCACCTTTCAGTATTTCAACAGCCCTAGCAATGGTCCATATGGGGGCAAGGACAGACACTCTGAAAGAAATGAGTCAAGCCCTTCATTTTGAGGAAATGGACAAAGATGTGCACACAGCATTTGCTTCTTATCTTGATTTCTTGTCTAAGGAAACTGGTAATTGCACACTTAAAACTGCAAATAGAATCTATCAAAGCATGAGATTCAAACCGAAGGAATCTTTCCTACAAAACTGCAATAAACATTTTAAAGCTACAGTAGAGGCGGTGGATTTCTCTCAGTCTGAAGAAGCCAGGAAGAAAATTAATTCCTGGGTTAGCCAGCATACTGAAAATAAAATCCGAGATCTGATCCCAGCCAGAGCGCTAAATAGTGCTACATTCATGGTTCTAGTCAATGCCATCTACTTCAAAGGAAACTGGAACAGTAAATTTGAAAGCAAACACACAGAAATAATGGAATTCCAGAACACCAATGAGAAATTCATGACAGACATGATGCATCAGAAGGCCTCTTTCAAATTTTGCCACATGCCAGACTTGATGCTAAATGCCCTTCAATTGCCATACCAAGGAAAAACCCTCAGCATGCTGATTCTTTTACCCACAGCTGTAGATGGTATAGAGAGTCTGGAGAAAAATTTAACTGAGTCTGTCCTCAAAACTTTCAACTTTAAAGTTGATAGCTCCAACTTTAATGTTGGCTTTTCCGACTTTAAAGTTGGATATACCATCTTTAATTTTGGCTTTTCCAGCTTTAAAGTTAGCTTTTCCAACTTTAAAGTTGACTTTTCCAAATTTAGAATTGGTAATTCCAACTTTAAAGTTGGCTTTTCCAACTTTAAAGTTGACTTTTTCAACTTTAATATGTGTTTTTCTATCTTTGTACGGCTTTATGCGTTATATCTAAATATTTGTACCTGTAGCTGGACTTGTGTTGCTGTGTTTTACACGTAATTACAATGGAAAGAAGCAATTTAATTATAAGAAATTATGATGAAGGAAGGAATTATTTCATTGTGCTTTCACATACAGGATTGATACATTTAGTTCAGTTGCATTTGTAGCATGTACATGTAATATGGTGTTGATTCATTCCACATATTAACCACCAAATAATATTTGTTTAAGATTATTCACTCATACAAAACAAAATATATTAATATCTAATTTCTGAAATAGGTTTGGTTGAAATACTGTCATGTACGGAGTTGTATGAAGTTATTCTCTGTATAATTATATAAGATGAACTAAAATAATTATAGAAGGTTTAAAAGTTGGAAGTTATGAGTAAGGTCTTAGGGAAGGTCAAGTTAAAAATAATTGTTCACCAATTTATTTCTGTGTATTAATTTTGCATCAATAAAGTTGGTAATAATTTAAAATAATGAAAAAAAAACTAAGGCAAAGGGCTAAAAAAGCTCAAATAAATATTGAAAAAGCCAAGATTAAAGTTGGAATTACCAACTTTAAGGAGTTAATCCTTACGTCGCGGGTTCGAATCCACTGCGGGACGTGGAGGCGAGTCATTCGGATAAGACCGTATAAACCGAGGTCCCCTGTCATAGTAGGTGCTGGCACGAAAAAGATCCCTCACTGCTCAATTGCCCTGAGTGCCGAGTATAAGTCAAAATTTGTAGCCCTCCATCGGCAAGTGGTGGGTCTGCATATGAGTGAAAAATTCTCGAGAGGAACGTTAAACAATAAACAAACAAACAAAAATGCCAATTTTTTACCAAAATAAAATTTTTGGCTGAAATAAATGCACCGCATGCTTTGCTCTTAAGTGCATGTCTTCTCTTCAACAAATTGGTTCACCTAAGCTCCACTAGAATGGAGCCTTCTCTAAATCTATATTTACTAGGCGAAATCCCGCGCAAGCGCGGAGAATTAAATTTATACCACTACCGACATAAAAATTCCAATAATATATATTGTAGTTTCTACTGACAGCTTACAGGCTTATAGCAGGAAGATACACTTTGTTCAAAATTCCGCATTTAGCTTTGGAGCAGAAGTAGATGTACGTCACCCCCCCTTTTTTTTTTGTAAAAACTTGAAAAATAACAATTTCATTAATTGACACGTTTATTGTGAAACCTGTTATACTATGTCATGGATATTGTACTTCAGGTATTCTTATTTCATTTCCGTCAAGGATAAAAGCAGCGATTTTTTTTTGTAAACATTAGCTTTTGATGCCCTATGTATAGACCGAGTATTTGATACAAAAGGCTGTATTCAGAAAAAAACCTGAAATGTATTGATTAAAGCACAAAAGTTTAACAGCTCATATTGTATTTGAACAATATCTTATTCATTAATTTTCTCTTTTCATGTAAATTCATAATGAAGTACAAATTGTACGTCGGGTTCTTTGCCACTATCCTCTTAGTGAGGAATATACAAATTTTACCGATAAATTTATTAGGAAAACCTACTATAGTCTTTCGATATATGAATATATTCGTAACTTATAGTGTTATCAATGATTTACCATTATTTCAATGACCATTCACACAAAAGTTTTTTTTTTATGTTCACGCAGCCATAATCGCCTCGTTTTTTCTTTTTAACATCGGGCTCGATGCTATATGATGTCCTAAAGTTTCCGTCAATATTAAGATCGGTGAATGACAAAAATAATTTGCATATTTCCCTTTTAAATCGGTTATCACAACTTATTTCTTTTATATCATTTAAATCAAGTTTTGATTGAATAATTCAGTGATGACATTTTATGATATAAATCAACGATTGCTTGTTGTCAGTTTCATAAAAAATTGTCAGTAACTTAGATCCGCCAACCGGAACCACCACCGTTTATGCTATTTCACGGCTGTTTATAGAAACTGAAAGCAGACTTTTAATTTAATGTATGATATTTACAATGCAAGTGAAATCTGAATATAGTTTATGGACATCATCTTGTATCTAGTGTATTCATAGAGGAGTTAGTAAGAACTCTGGTGCACCCGTTTCGGAGTTCATTTGCAAAATTTATTAATTTATAAGTATAGATAAATTAATGAATTTTGCAAATAAACTCCGAAATGCCTGCACCAGAATTCATGCTTACTCCTAATAGTATATGAATAGTATGAGATATGAAGTATGAGGTGATGTCCGTAAACTGTATTTAAATTTCACTTCCATAGTAAGTATCGTAAATTTAATTAAAAGTTTACTTTCATTTTCGATAAACAGCCCTGAAATAGCAAAAATGGAGTAAGGTGGCGGTTGCCGTTGTTACAGTCAATTTTCAATAAAAATGACAACTAGCAATCCTTTAATCATTTAATAAAACGTCATTTAAGAATTATTCGTGAAAAACTTGATTTTAATGATATAAAAGAAATAAGTAGTGATAAACATTTAAAAAAGCAAAATATGCAAATTGTTTTCGTAATTTACCGATCTTAATCTTGATATCAGTAAATTTCATTATATGGCATCGAGCCCGATGTTAAAAAGAAAAACGAGGCGATTATCACTTCATGAATATAAATAAGCTTTGGTGTGAATGGGTATGGAAATAATGATAGAACAATTAATAACACTATAAGTTGTGAATATGCTTATATATCGAAAGATTATTTGTATAAGTTGCGCTAAAAATTATCAGTAAAATGTGCACATATTCGCCACTGAAAGCATCATGGCAACAAACCTGAAGTACAATTTGTATTTCGTAATAAACTTGTTTACATCTAAAGAGAAAATGTCAATTAATGAATACGGTATTGTTCAAATATAGCTTAGGTTGTTAAAAATTTGTGCTTTAATCAATATATTTCAGTTTTTTTCCTGAGTACAGTATTTTGTATCAAACACTAGGCCAGTACATAGGGTGTTAAAAGCTAATTTTTACAAAAAATGTGCTGACAAATTTTTCAGTAAAATGTGCATATTCGCTTTTTTTTTTTTTTTTTTTTTTTTAAATTCTTTATTGAAATGGAATAAGAGCACCCTAAGTAAAATAATGAAATTGTTCTTACGGGGGGAAGGGGAGGACGGGGTGTATATCTTCTTCTGCTCCGAAAACTGACTGCGGCATTTGAACAAAATATTTGTTCCTGCTTTAAAGCTATATTAACTGTCAGTAGAAAATAAATAAGATATATCATTGGAATTGGTCTGTCAGTAGTATAAAAATTCAATTGCGCGGGATTTGATCTAGTACAGGGTGTTTCACAATATATGTCACACATCTAAAGGCAGAAAGAAAAATTTCAACAAAAGCTACATATACATTTTAAATATCATTTTAATCAGCAGATATTTAAAATATTTTTTTAAAGTCAGATTTATCCAACATTCTCCATTTCAGTTTCTATGACAACGATTTCCTAACATGTTATACTGCACGTGTTTTCCTTACCATTGTCCAAAATACCTTAAAGGACTCTTGTTCAGAAATTTCTGACCACTGCTTAGTACGTTTCACCTGATACTTGACAGATTTCTTGTTTATATCTAGCTTTTTGGAACCCCCAAAGTACTTATTTATTATTTTTATTTAATGATGCATTTAAATAAATGTGTCATTTGTGAACCACCGGTGTGTGCTGACATCCACTCCTCTCGCTCTTCCTTTCAATCAATTTTGCAAACTCTGAATGCCAGTTGGCTTTGCTTTAAATGCTGCAATGCTGAAATCTTGTATGCAGACACACTCAATTCAAATGGAAGATTTCTAAATACACTTGATACATTTACATTGTCACAATCCATTTCCCTAAACTCAGATCTAACTGACTTTCTCAAGGTTTTCTCAATGATTGACTTCAATTTGACATGTTCCCATTGGGGGCTGGGGGGGGGGGGGCAGGATTTAACTGTCTTTCATCTTTACATTGTTTTATTTAAACTTCTTAATTAACCTTAATAAATAAAAACTTGAAGAGGGTTTCCTGGTCTGGATATTTTTCTTCATCACACCCTGTAAAATATTTAGGATATCGTGCTTATAATAAAAGTGTACAAATTCAAATTTTGGTTGCTAGTTGTAACCCATTTTGAGAACAGCTGAAATTATGACATCACTGATTCCTAGCTTAGTCCTATTTGAATGGAATTTAATCGTGGTTTTTTCATTGGATATAGTTTAATTTGCATTGTAGAATCCAGATTTAATGTTAGAACATAATTACATCATCTGTGTACTTCATGGTATTATCATTTTCCCAATATTTTTGCAATATCATAATTTCAGATCAATATGCTTGTCTATGGTATTTTGGTATTTTTGGTTTCATGCTTGATATTCAGATTATGCCCATTTAGATGTGTGACATATATTATGAAACACCCTGTACCTTATAAAAGATTTCAAAGTTAATTGTAGTTAAATGTAAGTATCAAGATTTTCCCAAATAAAAAGAGCAAAAGGGTCATGATAACTAACAGTAATTGATCTAAAAAACATTCAAAGTGTAATATTTCATTTACATCAAGTTTCAACGGATACCTTTTCATTTTTTATTGTAATTTCACTTGATATTTTCATGATCATTTTATTTTGTCAATGAAAGTTAGAATTCTAGAAAAGATTTACCATAATACTTATAGTACATTATTGAGTATATCATTCCGTAGACAACGAGAAGAATACTGGATTAAGAAACTAGGCACAACCTTTACATATGGAAGCAATGACTGTGTCGATAGTTTTGGGAATCTTTCAAGTCCAGGCGTAATAAAAAATATATTTGTTTACGGTTACCCGACCGACCCTATATTTAATCGCCGACCCAATTTGTTTTTCGTCGGAAAAATCCAGAAGTCACTCACCCGTCAGTTTAACTTTTACATGCATCTTAATCGGTCAACGGTTTGAAATCGAAAGTACTAGAAATTATTATAATTAAACATAACTTAAGTTGAAAAAAAAATTCAGACACCAGTGTAATCATGTTGTCGAAATATTTACATGTAGGCATTGGTGCTACATAGTGTGCACCCTTTTTTGTTTAAAGATGACTGTTAAAGTAGGGACAACCAAAAAATGAAGTAAATTAAAAAAAAAAGGGGGGGGGGTCACTAGGGCCTACTCAGTTTGTAGAAAGCAAGAATAACACAGCACATAAAAAGACAGTGGCTTTAGAGGAGAATAAAATCCCCCCAAAAAATTGATGTTTAGGCCAAACAAAATTAATTAATAGTTTCTCAGGCCAAAAATTTCAAAATTCAATGCGACAGCCAGGTCCCTTTTTTTTTTAAATTATAATATTATTCAACTTTGAATAATGTAATTCCAAACATTTGTTTAAAAGTTAATTCATAAAATACAGTATTAACAAGAAATATATTGTTTATCTGATAAAAACGTCTATCTATTAGCATTTACGAAAAGGGGAATAACTCGAATTTCTTTTTCAACTTGAAAAAATAGAAAATTGAGTTATTTCCCTTTTCAAAATGTCAATAAAATTGATCAATGCGGTAGTTTTTGACCTGATGCGGCGGTGCCTGAGAAACTATTGATTAATTTTTTGCCTTAGATATATTTTTATTTAAAAAAATCATTTATTTAAATTTTTAAAGTTAAATTAACAATTTATTCAAAATGTACTTATCATTTAAATTATATATATATATATACATGTATATATATATATATATATATATATATATATATATATATATATATATATATATATATATATATATATATATATATATATATATATATATATATATATATATATATATATATATATATATATATATATATATATATATATATATATATATATACTGGTAATGCATTTGTATTTTTCATTAGATAAAGATTCAGATACATGTACAAGTAACTAAACCGAGACACGCTGCACGCCATCAATTCAGCAAAATTCCCCTATGCATTTTAAAACATTTTGCTGGGGAAAACACTAAATTATTAGTCAGTGCAACATGGAAATAAAGAAGAAATACAAAACAGTTTTACCATTGTGTGGTAGCTGTAAGGCAGTTGGCAAGAAAGATATTGTCTATCGCGCATATGGCAAGCCCAAACAAAAGTAAAGCACCACACAATGGTAAAACTGTTCTGTATTTCAACCAATTCATGTGAATTTGTAAATAAAAAATACAATAAAATAAAATAAAAATTCCTACCTTCCGACCCTATTTTATTTCAGCAGGTAACAGTAAACAAACATATTTTTTGTTTTGTCCTGCAAAAGACCGGAACTGCAGTAACAGTGAAACGGTCTTTATAGAAAATATGGTTTTAAAGATTTTTTTTTACTATGATTAAGTTTTTCATTTCTATCACTTATTCTCAAAATCTCTATTGAATAACTCTCTACCTCTATACGTAATTATTAAAATAATGTTATTATTCTTCTTTAAATCATATATTTTTTTTTAATTTTCCTCTCTTTTCCGAGAAAGAATGAAAAGCTTTGAATTTGTTCAACGGTTAGATAAGATAAGGTCATATAACGCATTTAACGACAAACCCATACTCCGTTTGTAAGTTTGTTTCTTCTTGAACTTCCCTTTGAGAATTTTTCACTCATATTGAGACGTAAGGGTCAACTCCCTACTTCGCAACCTTAGATCAAACACTCTACCACTGCACCGTGTGGGAGAGACCCGCACTATGTAAATAAATTATTAGAGAAAAGGAAATATGTACACTTTTTGTATTTTTAGCAAACTTTTTAAAAATGATTAATAACAAAATGCACATTCATCAATTATAAATAAATAAATGGCATGCTTTCCTGTAGCAATGCCTGTGCAACTTGGAATGATAATTATACACTGCGATTATGAAAGGTACATATTGTTAGCCTTATGTAGCGGTACATCATAAAAAGGACAGGATAGAAAATATATTTTAAAAAAAACCAGATCGTTTACTGGCTTTAGGAACTGGAGAATTGTTGGTAATACTATTCAAGAATAAACATTTTTTTCCCATTAAGCTAACAATTCAACGAATAGAGGCTAAAACACTCAATATTTTTCAAGGGAATTTGAGTCAATCGAACACCCTCAATCTTTAAATATTTTCCAGTAGTCGTTGTCACAGGTTTTTCCCTTTTCTTAAAAAAAAGGTGAAGAATATACCCAAATGATTGTGAAAAGTGATAAAGGTATATACCTTTCTCCACAATTTTATGAAAGATTTTGTTTCTATTAGTACTACTTCTATTGATCTTTTTGCACTTAGAAAAGATTTAATGATTATATGTAACTGTTTTAGAATTACTTTCAGAATTACTGCGTAACTGTATATTTTTATTTTTAAAATTGTTTTATGGAAATATTACATGAATTTTAAAACATCAACCATCAAAAAAATATAAGAATTATTAAAAAATGCTATAAAAATGAATACATATAATTTCATAATAAATATATAACAAGCTGTAAACACAACCTTCGGTCTATGACTTGGACAACATATTATCAAGTGTTATACTTATTTTGCTTGCAGCTATTGACATCTTAGCAATTTTGCATTCCTTCAAAAAAGTTGTCTGTCGTTCACATCATCATGCGTACGGTTGCGTATTTTCAATAGCTGAGTCAAACTTAACTATGACGTATTACGACGTAGGTTCTACGTTAAATATTTATATCCGCCTCGTAATATTATTACCAAGGGCATTATTTTTTCTACTGCTTTATGTGTTCCTTTAATTCATCGCTCGAATGATTAAGCTTAAAATTTCTTCTGCAAGACAACACTTGGTATTTGTCATGTGTAGTATTGTGTTATGTTTAAAGGTGCGCATATCAGACAAGGAAGTCAACATTCAATTATAACTGGAATTACCCTCTATCTTTCTGCAGGCAATTAATTATACTGACATTCTCCTAGACTATATGAAGGATACTTAAGTTTTGAAAAAGTTTTGAAAAACAAGGTATGTTCATGAAATCTTAAGATATTTTGATGATAAAGTGAACCATCGATGGATGACAGTTAATGAAATATTTACCAGGGTATTTCAACGTAATCATTAGTTTAGAAATGTCATACATTTACTGAAAGACACTGCTAAAATGTATCCGTAAAGACATAATTTGTATCATGGGTTTTTGTGTCATTAGTGGTCATTGTGGTTGATTAGTGATACATGTGTGTCATAAATATAACATAAAGTCCTGTGTTCTATGCTGATAAACTAATTCAGTAAATCTTATTAGAATCAGACCACTAATCCCCTTTTTCCTTTTTTCTAACCTAATTTTTATTAGATTGACTTAGTATTTTAAGAAAAATCAAATACACTGAAGTAATATGACCCAGATGTCAGAAAAGTACAACTGAGATAGGAACCGTACATAAATGAATGAATGAATAAATACACATTACCGTTTGCATGCAGAAATATAATTTCTGTTCCTAATAAAAATATAAAAACCCAATCTTATAATGAATGTAGCCAAGAACAAATATATAGAGTTGCAATAACATTCATTACATTTTCTGTTGTTGTTTGGTATACCGTCTTCCCAAAAAAGAAAATATCGAGGTATGGAACAGCATTCAACCTAAAAAGTCCATTCCAAAAAAATAGTGCAAACACGGACCTCTGAAAATCAGAGGGGGGGGGATCAGTTGCCATGGAGGAGTGAACATTCCCTGCCGACCGGTCACATCCGTCGTGTGCTCCTTGTGATTGGCGAAAAACGAAAAATCCGTAGACAATTCAGTGTGTAGATAATGGCCTAACAATTAGTATGAAAAATGGGAGTCAGCATTTGACTTAATGATAGGTTGTATTTGCTGACATGGTCATTGGAACGACCATAAAACTTGGGAAATGTTGTCTTCAGACGAGACTGTTGTCTGAATAAGTTCAATACAATAGGTACTGTATTACAAGGAGGAAAATCTGGTGAAGAACAGCAGGGCTTAAGTTACTCAGGCGAGCGTTGTGGCCCATGTGCCTCTTGTTATGTCAAGGTTGAAGCCTTTAGGCAAGTCATTAAATCAATAAATATCAGTCTCAAAAGCCCCTTTTACAAGAAACCGTATATGAATGAAAAAGTATACATTTTGTGTTTTAAGAGTTTTATAAATTAACCCCCCCCCCCCAATAAAAAAAGGTATGAAAAATAAAAATTTGTGCATAATTTAATTTTTAATTATCTGTATGAATTTTTCAGTCAAATTCCAGGCGTAAAACCTACTAAGACAACAAAGTGGGAATTCAAGTATAAACAAAGCGAAGTATAGAGAGAAATTTTAGTCGGAAAATGTAAATTACCTCCGCCTTGAAAAAAAAATCCATCTGGAAACAGTACTCCACTGATATAGAGATACCGTCTCAACTGGCCGAAGTATTGCATAATATCTCCTTTAACCAGCATAATACCTCCTTTAACCAGCATAATACCTCCTTTAACCAGATGATTGTTCAGAATAATTATTTGTGTAATTGTGCTGAAAACTGAGGAATTTTGTTACCAACAAATAATCATTGAAGACTTAAAAGTGTACAGATCTATACTGTATATTTTGGATAATGAATGTTACATTATTGTTTAATTGTATGTTTTGAATTATCTAGAACTAAACAATAACCAGATGTAGTACACATATTACCTAATTCATGATTATTTTTATTAGTATAGTTAAATCAAAGTGTAAATGATTTCTGCATGACCCAAAAGATATATCAGAATTATCATTTTACAAACATAATAAAGCAATAATATTTTTATTCAATAATAATTAATTAATGAGGTCCAAATCTAGAACTTTATAACTGCCTAATGATGTTCCCTTTCTTATATATTTGGATCAACCACAAAATTTACTTGAAAAACGCGTAATTTTTTTCTTTCAAATGTCGAATTGCATCTTTTTTTAAAATACAGAAACTTCATAATTTATAGGAAAGAAATGTACTAATCAACCTACGAGTTACATACAAGTACATGATATTAAGTAAAAGTTTAATAAAATATCATATCTCCAAAGAAAGTCGTTTGTTAAACTGTTAAAATTAGACAAACCATGCAAACTTTTGTTTTTTTTTAAAGATAATGCAATTAAAATTTTGAGAAGAGTATTCCTAATGACAATATCATGGGTCCATGCTCCCTTTCTAAGGAGGGAATTCTTCAAATGAAATATGGAGATAACTAACAGTATTCAATCTTAAAGTCCATTAAAACAATACAAAACGAGAGCAGAGAAAACACGTTCTGAATATTTTTAATATTCTCAACAACCAAATTGAATTTGAATTACCATATTTATATTGGATTCTGAAACTTCATAAAATCCTTACAAACAAAGATGCATAGCAGGTTCCAGTAAATGTTCTACCAAGCTTCTTTCTTTACTCCTCACTAAAATATTAACAGCAGTGATGGAAAAACTTTAGGAGTACTTTGCAACAGTAGATTCGAGAAGTGGTGTAAATCAGATATGGATATACTTAAAAATTCCAAGGAACTTTTGGAAAATTTGAAATGACAAAATTTTACCAAAATCAATAGCATAAAAACGTACGACTTTTCAACCCTGTATACAACCATTTCCCACGATAAATTAAAGTCCAGGCTTTTTGACATCATTGACAGCTTTTTTTCAATAAAAATGAAACTCATAAATTTACTTACCTTGTCACTGGTCATTTGCATAATTATTTTGTCAAAAAACATTCTGAGTGTACACACAAGTACTCTGGAGTTAATACTAAAAAGATGCTGGAGTTTCTGATTGACAATATCTACAGGTATGTTGTTTTTTGGGGACCAGGTCTTCCAACAATCCATTGGAATTCTCATGGGAACCAATTGCGCCCGTTGTTAGCAGAACTTCTTTTGTATTCATATGAAGCAGAATTTATTCAGAATCTTATACATGAGAAAAAACAATCTCTTGTAGTGGCCTTCAACTCGATATTTAGATATATTGACGACGTATTATCAATTAACAATAGTTATTTCCATTCATATGTCGAAAAGATATACCCCAGTGAGCTTGAAATAAAGAATGCCATAGAGTCTGACACATCAGTTTGTTTCATATTTGGATATTTTACTAGAAAAAGACGTTAATGGTAATCTAACAACAAAGCTCTATGAAAAACGTGATGACTTTAAGTTTTCAATTGTCAACTTCCCTTTCGTATGCAACAATATACCCTTATCACCTGTATATGGGGTGAATATCTCTCAGTTGATTCGATATGCAAGGGCATATGCATGCATGAGGTTAGTTATTGACAAACAAGCTGATGAAACAAGATTATCATCAGTCTCGTTCAAAGTCATCATTTTGTAAGTTCTATGGTCGAAACAATGACCTTGTCAGCAAATACAATCTATCATGAAGTCATATGCTGACTGACTTTTTTCATACTAATTGTTAGGCCATTATTTTCACAAAGACTTGTCGATGGATTTTTCTGTTATTTCTAGATCATGACAAGGAGCACTTGGCGGGTCTGGCCGGTTGGCAGGGGATTCCCACTCCTCCATGGTACCTAATTCCACCTCTGATGTTTTTTGAGGCCCGTGTTTGCCCTGCTTCCGTATTTTTTTTTTTTTTTTTTTTGACTTTTGAGCTTGGATACTGTTCGTTATCTCCAAATTTCATCCATACAAATTGAAAGTGGTGAACAGTGGTGAAGAACTCTCATGTGTATACGAATATACATTACTACCAAATTTCATCAATATCTTTAGTTACACGCAAAATAAACTTTTTAATGGTCCTTTTTATGCATATAACAATTGGTACACAAATTAATTTGAGAAGTCCAGAAGGACCTACTGCTGCATTTATCCACATATTTTTCAAGCGGTTAAACTTAAGGAGTATTGGTTCATTTTGCCTTAAAAAAGGAAATGGTTAGTCACCAATATTTTTTCTTCAACTTTTGAAGATACAATAAAAGATTCCTGTTAACTGTTTAAAGTTCACACGATGATTTAATCGTTTCAGGTGAAGCTGAACCTGAATTTATAAGATGTTTTCCTCGTTGATATTTGTGCTTGTGTTAATAAATTGTACTGAATTCAAAATGGCAACTGTTTTACCGTTCTCAAACAGAGAAATGTCTGCAGCTTTCTCCAGAGCTAACAAAAGATTCATGCTAAGTCTACTGAAGCAGTTGCCATCAGAATCCAACATCTTCTGCTCGCCTTTCAGTATATCAACAGCCCTAGCAATGGTTCACATGGGGGCAGAAACAGACACCCTGAAAGAAATGAGTCAAGCACTTCATTTTGAGGAAATGGACAAAGATGTCCATGCAGTGTTTGGTTCTTATCTTGATTTCTTGTCTAAGGAAACTGGTGATTGCACACTTAAAACTGCAAATAGAATCTATCAAAGCATGAGATTCAAACCGGAGGAATCTTTCCTACAAAACTGCAACAAACATTTTAAAGCTTCAGTAGAGTCGGTGAATTTTTCCCAGTCTGCAGCAACAAGCAAGAAAATCAATTCCTGGGTTAATCAGCAAACGGAAAATAAAATTCAAGATCTGATCCCAGCAAGTGCACTGAATGAACTTACATTCATGGTTCTTGTAAATGCCATCTACTTCAAAGGAAATTGGAATAGTAAATTTGAAAGCAAATACACAGAAATAATGGAATTCCGGAACACCAAGGAGAAATTCTTGACAGACATGATGTATCAGATGGACTCTTTCAAATTTTGCCACATGCCAGACTTAATGCTAAATGCCCTTGAGCTGCCATACCAAGGAAAAACCCTCAGCATGCTAATTCTTTTACCCACAGCTGTAGATGGTATTGAGAGTCTGGAGAAGAATTTAACCGAGTCTGTCCTCAAAACTGTAGTCAGCAACTTGAGGAAGCAGAAGGTGGAAGTATATCTTCCAAAATTCAAAATGGAGTCCACCTTCGAGTTGAAGTCTTATTTGTCGGCCTTGGGTATGCCCTTAGCATTTGACGAGATTAAGGCTGATTTTTCAGGCATGGACAAAGGTAAAAATGTTTATATTAGTGAAATTTTCCATAAAGCATTTGTGGAAGTCAACGAAGAAGGGACCGAAGCTGCCGCAGCCATGGGTATCTATGTCTCTACCTCTTCCGTGCAGATTACTCCAGAGTTTCGGGCAAATCACCCTTTCTTGTTCTTTATCCGAGATTCTGTTAATGACGTCATTTTATTTGCTGGAAGATTTTATAAACCAGATGGCAGCTCTGTGAAAGACGAACTTTAGTTCAGAATTATGTAAATTACAAATTGTTCATTGATAATTATCAGAATATCTGTTTTTCAATGTAAATACTAATATTATGATGCACCGTATGTTTAATTAGAAGATAATTAATAATGTAAATAGATTAAATTTGTTTTTCAAAACAAAAAAAATTGACTCATCGCAAAATATTACTAAACATAAAATTGCAATTTAAGTGCAAAGGTAGTGAGGATATTAACATTCAAATATATTTTCAGGAAACATACGAAATTTGATGGCTAAGGCTTACGTTATCCCAACAAGAATCGTTCAGAGCTGATTTAAATCAAAATTGATTATCTCAGCTTAAGTATTTTTCTTTTACATATATAACAATTTCATAACGTTTTAAACTTGTATCTCAGAAATTTTGATGATAAAATATAGAAGGAGGATAGATAGGGAGACAGAACGCCAAAAGTATCTTCTTTTGTGATTATGTTGCATCAAGTTTGGTGAAATTTTAATGTCCTGTCGCGAAATATCCACCCATAATATGCCTCTGATTTCTGGTGTTCTTGTTGCAAAGAAAAAATACCATCCAAAGTAATACTGCGATAAAATTATAAAACAAATGTGATGATCAGATAGGAATATGATTCTTCAAAGCTAAATGTTTATATAATCAAATCGAAATTATTCGAAATAATTATTCATTAACATACTCACATTTGATAAATATATCCCCATTCGTAACTTGAAAGAAATTTCAGTTTGACGTTGTCTTTACTGCAATTTTACTTGAAAAACTTATCAGTTTACCGATCAAGATTTATTTTCATTTAACTAGCTGAATGCATGAAATTGGTAAAGTTTGAAAATATGACGTCATGAGGACATAAACATATAATATAAATGCTAGTTATCAAAACTCAATCCTAACAAAAATTTACTATAGTTAACTATGTTTTACTATACATGTAGTTAACTAGTAAAAACTTTGATTTTATCATGAAAATTGACTCTGATTTTCTTTTTTTTTTTTTTTTAGATTTCAAAGCTTAAAATCTCTTAACTTTGATAACAGTGATGCATAAGTTTGAAATAACATGTGAATATACAAGAAATAGTTCTATTTAATATAAAAAATATATACAGGCATGGATTTGAGGACATAAAATGTAACAATCTGAAATCCATAGTAATATGCTTAGATTTACTATTGTAAAAACTTTGATACTCTACTAAACTATAGCTAACTATATTTTTTGTTAGAGTAGTTACCTCTCGAATTAAAAAAAAATATTAGATTTACTGCATGGCGTATTCTTGAAAAGACGTAGGTCAAAGCTCAACGTCAAGTAGACTGTAAGTCTGGTATTTTTTAAATTTGTCGTATTAAAAAAGTGCAAACGGTAAATAGCACATACCTTCCTTTTGTCAAAGAATATTCTGTATATCGGTACTATACATTATTTGAAAAGTAGGTTAAAGATCAAGAGTTTGGCAACCCTGGTATTTCACAAAAGCCATTCTATCAAGCAATACACGAACACCATATCAAATCCCTACTTCTAACAGCTCTCAAAATGTAAGTTGTGACAGACAGACAGACAGATTGACAGACTGTTAGACAGTCAGACAGACGCCCGGTAAAGTGATCCCCAAGTGGTCCTCTGCTCTGAAGATGACCCATTATGCAGTATATTCTTATACCTCAAGTTATCATAAAACAGAAACACTATGATCAAAAACATTGGTACACCATCAAAATTGCCAATTCTTCAACAACAACAAAAAAAAAAAATTGGCTGAACTAAATGCACCGCATGCTCTGCTCTGTACGTAGCAGGTATTACAGACTACTGAAAGAATACTCCAAAACTGTAAATTATAAACATTTCAGCATAGTAAGTTATTTAAATCTTTTATAAACGATTAAATAAAAAATAACGAAGCAATGTGTTTATTTATAGTGCGCGGAGCATACACAGCTCTTACTGAGGTCGAGGATGACATGGTAGGTGGAGCTTATCTCCATCACTGTCAGTGGCTGATAAGGATTCACTGAGCACTGTTTACATATTATCGACAGTCCATTTGAACTACTTGAATATGTGCGCGTTGTGAATCAAATCATTTTGAAGCAGTTTGATTTACTGTAACTTTTGATGTCCTTCTATCATCATCTTGATTGTCAAAAGCTTGCCTCGTTTTAAAAAGTGTTCATACGTAGCGCATGCTCTTGTGTATCGAATCAACTGAGAGAAATAACCCATATGCAGGTGATCAGGGTATATTGCTACATAAGTAAGGGAAGTTGACGATGAAAAGTTGAAGCATCACGTTTATCATAAAGCTTTGTTGTTAGGTTCACATTAACGTCTTTTTCTAGTAAAATATCCAAATATGAAATAGATGTGTCAGAATCTGTGGTATCTTTCCGAGAGGTATCAATTTCTACTGTAGCCCTAAAAACATGCACTATTTATTTTATCGTACTGAATGTCTTATTGGTTTAGAATGTCAGCAAAAAACAACAACAACAACAACAACAACAACAACAACAACAAAAAAAAAAAAAAAAAAAAAAAAAAAAAACGGAGATCGTCGTTCAGTTTCCGTTTAGAAAGCTTTCAAACTCGCTAGCTGCTTCTGTTTTTCTCAATAAGGAAGTTACGCAAAAGATTTACCGACCTCTTTATTGTTTGTTTGATACTCAGAGAGTCATTTATTATCTAAAGTTTAGTTATTTCTGCACTCGCAAGCATTTTTCGTCAGTCGTTTGTTGTTTTCGATCAAGCTACATCTGACGCAAGCTGTCTTACAACTGAAATAAATTCCATATCCAAGTACAAAACATTGAATTTTCTGTTTATTACATTTTCTTTGATTTTCCCTTTGCCTCTGTCTTTTCTTAACACAGTGTCATAGGCTGTGACGTCATAGTTGAGTAGTTGAGACTTCATAGCTTCGCAGTTGTGAGATTGAAAACATTGTAACATGGATTTTAGCAACATATTTGGGAAGAAAAAGGCAATTTAAGTCTCTATCAAGATGGTTTAGTCACTATCTCTATCTTATTACAGACCAGAATTTAGTTTTTACTTACCTTGATATCCTTTCACACTGTGAGAGAATATCACTTGGTATCCTTTCACACTGTGAGAGAATATCACTTTTATTCAATAAATAGTAGTTCACTGTTGAAAATGTAATAAATCTCCTATATCCACACTGCGATTAAACTGTGTTAATTCGGTCTCGAACACCATGCAACGAATGCAAATACGATTAAGCTGATCCCGCCCACACTGTAACGTAGCCGTCCAATACTAGTATCTCATCGACAGGTCTAATATCTCACTCTGCGGTCAACATCGATTTTCAGTGGACCGCGCAGTAAAACATTGGAATTATTAGACTTTCAAAGTAAAGATTTATATAGTAAACAATATTAAAAGGAATAAAAATAGTGTATTTGACATTGCTAACATTGTTAATGAATGGGATATTGGCCAATTGAACCATATTATATTGATTTGACATTGATAACATTGTTGATGGATATTAGCCCATTCATTTGACATTGATAACATTGTTAATGGGATATTGGCCCATTTTACCCATATTGCATGGTGTTGTGCATTCGTGAACTTTACCCAGTGCTTAATTTAGCCCACTTTGGGTCGCCACTTTTGTTGCTGATGTCAATCAAAATCATTCAGAGAGAAAATCTGCATGCTGTTAATTTTTAAGATTGTATTTAATGAATAATGTATATTTGAAAAGTAAATAAGTGACCAACCAGAAGCATTTTATCTGAAAACAACAGCCAAAAAGAAGAGTGAAATGGATAAGTACATATAAAGCATTGTTCCTCAATGAATTGATACATTTAAAAACATGACACTGGTCTTCAATAAATGAGCATAGACGAAACATATGTCTTCAATTAAAAATAAAACGTACACGCAAAACATTCGTGCTCAATAAAAAAATACCAGACAATGGTTAGAAATTAGTTTAAACACATCAAGCAATACTCCTCAATGAATAAATACACTTGAGTCAGTTTTTTCTTACCGAATCAGTACACATAGACTACTAGATAAGAATGAATAATTACGCACGAAGCACTTATTTGTACAGTTTAAAAAATATCAATAAATCAATAGACCTTCATGATTAAGTACATATGAATCATGAATATTTTATTCAAAATTAAAAAAGTCAAATAAATCCCCTGGTTCTCAATGAATAATAACATTACATTGTATTTATTGATCCCTAAATAAAAAAAAAAGTTAGAAAGCAGTCCATAGGAATGATTTATTGATTGTATTTTGTTTAACGTCCTTCTCGAGAATTTTTCACTCATATGTAGACGCCACCACTTGCCGGTGGAAAGCTTCAAATGTTGTCCTATACTCGGCACTTACGGCCATTGAGCAGTGAGGGATCTTTTTCGTGCCAGCACCCACTGCGACACAGGACCTCGGTTTATACGGTCTCATCCGAAGGACCGGTCTCCACGTCCCACAGTGGGATTCAAACCCGCGACGTAAGGATCAACTCCTTACTTCGCGACTCTAGAACAGGCGCTCTAACCACTGCGCCACGCGGGCGACTCCATAAGAATGAGTAACAAAACGAAATCCTTAGGTATAAAAATGATTTAGGAAGACTCTTGCTGAATGATATCATCTGAATAAGCATCCTATTCTATTTTAAATTACCCTCGCCGTCAAGACACACAACGACTTTTTCTTCCTTGGTAATTCCAATAACAAAGAACTACAATTTTTGTTCAATTTGTACACAAGCAAAGTGTGGAATTGTCCAAGGCAATAACAAGGCAAGGAAAAGATTTTGTAAAAAAGTCCGATACTGACTGATTACCATTGTGTCGACAGATGTGCGGGACTGGCTGACTATCAATTTTTGTATTGTCAACATCTATTTCACTAATAAAAGCTGGAGGAGTCCAACATTACCTCGCAAAGGCGTAACTTACAAAGCATTGACGCCATATATATCCTTAACATTCAGTTACTACAACTGAAGGTTGACAATGTTCTTCCACATTTTTAATTTACTGTTTGCACATCAGTAGTTTAGAACATTTTACCTTCATTTATTTCTAACCTCTCAATTTAACAGAAATTTGAAGACATCAACATTTCCTAAGTAGAGTACATTATATAGCGCAGTCTTGTCTCTGATATTTAGTTGGCTGGAATAGTTGTTGATCAGATGTAGAACTATTTTTGCGGTGTTTTGTTTTTGTTTTAAATTTCTAAGCCTTTGTTTATAAGAAGCTTGAAAACACAAGTATTCGACGCATAGTAACTATATGTAATTTCTAGCTTTATAAATAAATAAGATGTAATGATAATAATGGTAATTTCATCCAAAGGCTGCCTCATATAATACATTGATGCCATCATTATCACTGATTTCTACTATGTTGTGGAACTTGTTGACCAGGTACTTAGACATTTATATCTTACATTATGACAACAAATTTTTAGACCTGTTTTTTCCAGTGTTTGTTTTATTTTGAACAAAACTTTTGTCTTACATTTGTATTTTCTTTATAGTCTCCATAATGAAGCACAGTCTCTCTTTCACTTGATCTCATTTCTATTAAGTCGTGGTACTTAATTCCTTACAAATTTCAATCTATCCTTTCTGACAGCACGACTGTAGAACGGTTTCTAAAGTCTTTGCATTATTTTGAAATTCTAACCCTCAGACTTTTCGAAGCTAAAAAAAAAAATCAATATTTCCACAAGAGGCTGTCTCAAGTAACACCTTTATGCCTTCATTTTCACAGTTATTTACCAGGTCATGGAACCTGATGACTAGATACCTACACATTTCTGCTCGATCATTCTGGTAGCACATATGTAGAAATGTTCATCTGGTATATGTTTTCTTTCCAACATCTATATCTTTGTCTATCAGAAGCTTGAAAACATCAACATTTCCTCCATAGGTTATATGTTGTAATGCATATAGCCTTCATTGTCACACATTCTTACCAGGTCGTGGTACTTGTTGACAAGGTACTTATGAGGGTTGTCCCAAAAAACACAAATATTCTCAATATCTTTTTTTTTTTTTTTACTAATACTATAAAGTGAAAATTTGGCAAATACCATAACCAGCATTTTTTTAATAATGCATAAAATTTCAATAAAATATCTCTATAAACTTAATTTTTCTCTCAAGTAAACGAATCTCACAATATAGCTGTCGGCGCAAAACTGACAATGTCAAAACTTAGCTCATGGCGTTTTTTTTTTTTTTTTTTTTTTTTTTGGTTTTTGGTACATTTAACAAACCGCGCCACTCCTACTTTTTAGATTGCGTCAAATCGATGCTTTTACAATTCTTAATGTATTTCCTATGTAAAATGTTGATAAGAAGGACACTTACATAATTTTTTTATCATAAGATTTTTCCAAAACCCATTTATTTCATAAAGTTTATGTATTATATGCATTATTGTATCCTCATTTCCTATGGCATTTAGATATTCTGGCTAAAAATGCAAATACAGAAACAAGGCACAGATCTTTATTTTTGAGTTACTTCCTTTAAAATCTATTATTACTCATAATGGTAAAGAGACTGACTGACTGTTTCTATTTTGTAATTTATTGGAAACACATTAGTTTTGTTTTAAAAATATTGGCATAGATTTGGTTTTAATTTATGTTGGCATTTACTAAATAGCGCCTCCTTCACAAGACCTAGAACCTGTTCTCAGCATTTGTCACATCTTTGCCCTTCCCAGCGTAGCTACGGTAAATAACGATCTGCTGACTGTCTGTCCCTTGACAACAATGTCCAACAAAGCCACAAATGCTTTCTTTCTTGTCGTATAGAGATGATTCTACCCGTTGAAGGAAGCACACTTGCTTTTATTTATCTCTGTAACATACGTATGCTTTATTGGTTTTCACTGTGTAGAGAATATTCTACACGGGAGATCACTCTCAATCACAGTTTTATAAGTAAAAAACCCCCACGAATTAAACCTTTTTTTCTCCGGATAACCGTCACTTGCCAATTTCCGAAACCCCAGTCATAAATTTACCCAACTGTTCGCATAGTTAAACGGCGGTAGCCACGTATGACGTCCAGCGCTTCGGACTTTTCAGTTTGTTGGTCTTCCAAGCGCTTCTTCCATCGAAGAACCAGTCAAGCCATCTTGAACTCGAACATCTAAACCTTTGTCTGTTAGAAGCTTGAATACATCATTATTTCCTTTAATTGCTGCCTCCTGTAATGCATTTATGCCATCATTGTCACAGATTTCTAGTAGGACAGGGTACTTGTTGACCAGGTACTTACACATTTCCAATCTACCATTCTCACGGCAGCAAATATTAAGAACAGTTTTTCCAGTGTTTGTTTTCTTTCGAACGTCTACATCTTTGTCTATCAGAAGTTTGAGTACATCTATATTTTCTCCATAGACTGCATAATGTATTGCATTTATGCCATCATTGTCACAGATTTCTACTAGGTCAGGGTATTTGTTGACCAGGTACTTACTCATTTCCAATTCAGCATTTTCACAGCACATATGTAGAACAGTTTTCCCAGTGTTTGTTTTCTTTTGCACATCTAATCCCATTTCTAGAAGAAATTTGAAAACATCAGTATTTCCTCCGAAGGCTGCATAATGTAACACAGTCTCCCCCTCACTTGTTCCCATTTCTAATAAGTCGGGGTACTTGTTTACCAGGTACATACTCATTTCCAATTCACCATTTTCACAGCAAATATGTAGGGCTGTTTTTCCAGTGTTTGTTTTCTTTCGAACATCTAAACCTTTGTCTGTAAGAAACTTGAAAAGAGCAATATTTCCTCCATAACCTACATAGTGTAACACTGCCCTGTCATCACTTGTAATCATTTCTACCAGGTCGCTGTACTTGTTGATCAGGTACTTACCCATTTTTATCTTACTGTTCTGACAGCACATATGTAGGACTGTTTTTTCCAGAATTTGTTTTCTTTCGCACTTCTAAACCTTTCTCTATCAGAAGCTTGAAAACATCAACATTCCCTCCATACACTGCATAATGTAATGTATTTATGCCATCATTGTCACAGAGTTCTACTAAGTCTGGGTATTTGTTGATCAGATACTTGTACATTTCCGATTTACCATTCTGACAGCACATGTGTAGTATTGTCTTTCCAGTGTTTGTTTTCTTTTGAACATCTAAACCCTGGTCTATCAGAAGCTTGAAAACATTAATATTTCCTCCATAAGCTGCATAATGTAACACAGTTTCCCCATCACTTGTATAGGTTTCTACTAGGTCGTGGTAAGTGTTGACCAGGTACTTACTCATTTACAATTCATCATCTGACAGCACAAATGTGAAATAGTTTTTCCGGTATTTGTTTTAATTCGAACTTCGAAACCTTTGTCTACCAGAAACTTGAAAACTTCAATATTTCCTCCATAGGCTGCATAATGTAACACAGTCTCCCGATCACTTGTATTCATTTCTAATAGGTCGTCATATTTGTTAAGCAGGTACTTACACATTTCTATGTTACCATTCTGACAGCAGATATGTAGAACAGTTTTTCCAGTGTTTGTTTTCTTTTGAACTTGTAAACCTTTGTCTATCAGAATTTTAAATGCATCTAAATTTCATCCATAGGCTGCATAATGTAACACAGTTCCCCCATTACCTTAGTCATTGTAATTGTTGGAAAGGTACTTACTCATTTCCAATTTACCATTCTGACAGCTTATATGTAGAACTGTTTTTCCATCGTTTGTTTTCTTTCGAACATCTAAACCTTTGTCTATCAGAAGTTTGAAAACATCAATATTTCCTCCATAGGCTGCCTCATGGGTTATTTAAAATTTCAGCTCTTATGCTTCCTCCAGAAATAAGAATGTAAATCAAAACAGCAGTTTTGTGTTCCTTTTCTTTAATTCTTTGTTTCATTTCTTCTTGCAAATGTTTCACGGGGTGTTCAAAAATTTTGCAGATATTGACTTTGCTTTCTGCTATGTTCTTTAACATTTTAATACGTTGAGGAATTCCGATCGTGGAGCCAAGGTTCCTGATCTTTAAAATTTCTTCAACGGACACCATTATTTCCTGCAAGGCGTACTTTCAAATTCCTCTCTATTTATTTTGTTTTCCTTGTCTGATATATCAACAATGGAATGGTAGAAAAAATCGATGTTTTTAATTGTGTTTTCACATTCTCTGTAGATATCATTCCGTATAGTTGCTACAAACATAGTGCCATTTCCTTGTTCACCACAAGACAGGTTAGCTTTTATCAACTTGACGCGATACGGCTCTTCGGATCAAGTTACTGTTATAATGATAAATTTATTATATACCCCTCTAAAACTAGCAAAATATAATAAAAGGAAACTTTTTGGATCAATTACCTAACTTTTATACAGTAAACAAACCATTTTGTAAAGGAACATTTTGATGCGTGAGAATAAAAACGTCATTTACCTGTGTACTACGTCATCAGTTTCAGAGAGGGGTGATATGGATTCAGAAAACCACAGTGTGGTGATCCGGAATGTCGGATCACACCGTCACGTGATTGCATAAATTCAACAGTAAAACTGAGTGACAAACAGTTGGGTATATAATAAAAGAGATGCTTGACATTTGGTAGCAATGAAAAATAATAATAACAAATAAGCAGAATCATACTAAAGAATTGGATGAAATTGACCTTTTTATTTCTTTTATAAAGAGCCTTTGTTAGAAAACCATCCTTCAATAACATCAATTTTTCCTAAATCAGCTAGATTTCTTTATTCATCACTTTCTGTATGTTCAAGTGAAACAAGCTTAAAGTAAAAACGGTCTTTTTGTGCTTTCTTTCTATATATTATTACACTTCCTGATAGCCTTTATAAATTTAAATGAAATATAAATATTACATACCTGCCATTATTTGTAACTTTGGACCTATATAATGAAAGTAACTTTTGAGAGAAAAAAAATGAGACACGTTTCTTTCAAAATATATCACAATTAAAAGTTAATCTCTAACAAAGTAATAATTGAACAGACAAACATAAAATCAATCAATTTTTATAAGAAACACTAAGGAACTTAACCCAAGCAAAAATGTCCTCATGAAAAACAACAACAAACTAATCAACAAATCGCGAAGAAAACTAAACATTGCGTACCAAAGGGTACATCATGAATGACAACAGTGGGCGAAAGTTCTACAAAAACCTTAAATCTTTCCGCCCGACAAAAGCATAAAATAGTGACACAATAACAGCTTAGTCTGCACAGGGTATATAAAAAAAAACAGCAAAATTTCAGCAACGCACATTCAGAGTAACAGCCCGGTCACAAGCACATCAGGAAGCTTAATTGAGCAGTCAGCACTATTCAAGGATTGTGCATAATTCAAGTGACACTTATGTGTTATTGTGATGTTTTAAAAAGTTCATTTTTTATTTATTACATGAGGGATTCACTGAGGGAAAGTACAGAAAATAAAATTTTTGCACATTTTTAAATGTAATGCTTTTTCATTCATTAACGAGTCATTTGTCATTTGATATTTTTTGTTCTATCAGTTTAATGATAAGTTTTTATTAATTTGTATATCTCTCTAAATATAACAAAGAGCACACGGAGGATGTGACCGGTCGGCATGGGATGCTTACTCCTCCATGGCACCTGATCCTACCTGATGTTTTAGAGGTCTGATTGCTCTGCCCCAAATTTGTATTGTTTCAGTGGACTTCTGAGATTGATTGCTGTTCGTTATCTTCCTATTTCGTAAAGAGAAGCGTTTTGTATTGATTGTATTGATTGACATCTCTAAATGAATATTTTATCTGGAAAATGGGATGTCATATACGAATGATATGTTGTACGACTTGTTTATTTATTTTTGTATCTTCAATATTAAGGCGTCTTATAAATGATACAAGTGTTAATCAATAATTGAATAAACAAAAACAAATCCAAAAAAAAAACAAAAAAAAAACAAACAAACAAACAAACAAACAAACAAACAAACAAACAAACAAATTTAAAAAACAAACAAACAAACAAACCAAAATAAAACGCGACTGTTTATGGTGATATAATTAGACAAAGTGCACATTAACATAGGCAAAGGCAAGCATAGAAATGAAAGGCATACAGCCTTATCAATTTCTTTTAAATTTCATACCGTGTGTAATTAGTAGATCGGTGTTGTTTCGTATCCTTAATATCTCCTCTGAAAAATACTCAATTATGAATTGATAATGTTTTTAATCAAATGTCTGGAAAATTACAGATAGATACAGAAATCTGCAAACAAGAAAAAATTAAGCTCACGTTTTAGATCATCAACCATCTTCCTTGTTTCTTGGTCCTCTTCGATATGTTTCTTGATCTGCTCAGCATACAATGTGTCACGGATAGGGTCCATTGTCTCATGACGCAGAATATCAAGTTGAATCGTGTGTTGACTTCTGTTGCTTAGGAACGAATCTATCTCCACGACTGCTGACCTGAGGTCAGACCAAAGAATGTTGAATTTGGTGTTTGGGAGTAAAGGATTGGTTAAATGTCCTATTTCATTTCGTGCCAAACGAATTCTGTCAATGTTGGCCGACAGAGATGTATCAGAGGGGGAGGGGCATTTCCCCAACCTTTAGAGTGAGGAAGTATATTACATATATTTCGTAATAGTAAATAAAGTAATGATATATCCATATCCTCGTAATTTCCAGCATATTTTCCTTTCTGAGGCAGTATCAGGCTTCTTTGTACAGCGGTAATACGTGATAGATTCGGAGTATATTGTTTAATGACCTGTGAAAATATATGTGGTGGTACCTTTTTACGTAACACATCACGAAGAGCATCCGTACAGGGACCAAGAAGAAGTCGACTCGCTCTGTTGGCGTTTGTAGTTTCCTCCGTTTTTTCAATTACATGCGGTCATACTGAAAGAACAGATATAAAATGTAACCATATAATTTATTATACAAATGGTTTATTTACTAAATTTCCCTGACGGTAGTATTGATTAAACAACTTTTAACTGATTGATTGTATGTTGCTCAATTCCTATTTGAGATTTTATCACTTCTATACAGCCATCACTATACATCGGTGAAGGAACTTCAAAATTTATACTTCATTCGGCACTAGGAGCCATTTAGAAGAGAAAGATTTGTTTCTAAATGTAAATATCATGAAATCCTTCAAACGAAACTAGATGCTATTACTTTTTTCTGTAAACATAAACTAGTACATGTAACACACTCTAAGAAGGGCTGCTAAAATGATTAAACGTCTGAACAGAAAAATGCATTTTAAACCGCATTGATTGATAACTTTTAACTTATTTTTCAATATTCTTTAAGTCCATGAAAATAGGTGTTAACTTTTTCTTGACCATGCGGTCTGCACTTTGAATTGAAAGTTGCTCGTCTTTTGGATGAGACTTTAAAAAGGAAATCCCGTGTCACGGCAGGCATTGACAGGATAAAGATTAAAGATGATGCATCTTCCCTGAAAAATCTTTCAAATTGAACCACGCACAGTTTTCTGTATTCAGGCTAGTTAATGTGGAACCTGCTAGTACATGAAAACTGGAAGTGCCTTTAAATTCGGGAATAAAGATTTTACCATCAAAGCAGACTCAACATGTGAGTCTAAAATGTATTTTACTGTATTATATGCGCTGGATGTGGACACCTCTATATAGGAGAAACTGGAACCACACTACGTACACGTGTCCGAATACACAAACAACACATTAAGCAGCCTGAATACAGAAAGATAAATCTAAGCTTGATATTTGTGGCCGGGGACATTTTTCGGTTTTTCCGTTTTACCAACTTAATACAGACAATGAGATACGAAGACAAGAAAAGGAGGAATCCTTTATCAAGCTGTTCAAAGTTTAGTCTTGTCAAATCGGACGATTTTTGGTAACCAGTAACTTGCTTACTTTTCCAATCGAGTACCCGGTTACTCGGATGCTTTTACATTTCGCCTTTTAACATCGTTGCTCGAGGTAAATATTCAATAGTAACTGTAAAATATGGTAAATTCTTCACAATTTCTAGAAACATTTGTATATCTTATCATCTAAGATATGGGTATAAATAAATAATTAAACAAATGCACACATGCACATTTTATTTGCAATTTCTTTTAAATAAATTTGTTTTTGCATAAAGCTGGAAGAAGAGCGACTTTTTATCCAACAAAATACACCGTATAATGGTTGACTGTTTTTGCATATTTCTTTATGCTATTTTACATGTTTTAGACTTCAAAGCCTTTCTTTAAAAATATTTTTATGGTTTTGATGTCTGAGACGGCATCTTGTTATCCTGTACTGCTGACTAGCATGGGTTAATCCCTCTCTCTCTCTCTCTCTCTCTCCTTCTATATATATATATATATATATATATATATATATATATATATATATATATATATATATATATATATATGTATGTATGTATATATTCCTTTTTTCCCGATCATGACAATGAGCACATGGCGAGTGTGACCGATTGAAAGGGGATGCTCACTTTTCATGGCACCTTATCCCAACTCCCATGTTTTTGGAGGTCCGTGTCTGCTCTGATATGAATTTTTACTTGTGCAGTGGGATTTGCAAAACGAAAAAACAAAAAATGGTATGTACCAAGAATTTACAATCAAACCTGAGTTGCGGTAACATCTATTGGTAACTGACATGTCGACAACTTGTTAATGTATCATTTTATGTAATCAGAATTGATATTTAAAAAAATACTTTGGTAATCATTTTTGTGTCTTCTGAAAAACTTCAAAATTTCACATACGATAATTTGGAAGCGCAGCAATGTTATTTCATACATAATTATGAGAGAAAGAAACAGTGTCGTTCATCAAATGTGGAACGCTTAGGGTGAAGCTTACTCGATAAGATCAATTTTGCTTTCCTACAAAGTTCAGAATCTAAGATTTATGGTAGTGCAAAATCTTACATGTCTACTTGGAAAGAATGCCATTCAAGACATGAAACTTCTGACTGTGAGCAGTGCATTTCTTGTCAAAAGTTGGATTCTAATAGTATCTTGGTAATTTAGGGTTGCACTCAAGTATTTGTAGGTACTATATGATTTTTATGATACGTTGAGTTACGAAAATGACATCGTTCTGAGAGATGAAGCAATAAGTATTACAAAAGCACTTAGATTGAATATGAAAATCCACCTATATAAAGCATATCTAGGATACAACAGCATGATAAGAAGAGCTCATGGTAACATATTTTGGCCGGGAATGAAGTTTGATATGAAAGAAATTGCTGATTATTAGAAGATGGCAAGATTTGTCAGGAGAAAAAAAACCCTGAAAAACTGTAAAGAACCTTTAATTCAGCATTCAACATGTGAATATCTCAAGTAGAAACTTGGACTAGATTTACTGAGAAACAAAGATAGCTCATGGTTTCAATAGACTTATTTCTAAATTTATTGAAGTAGATTACTTATTAAAAAAACAGCAAGCTAAAGAGAGATTTCTTTGCTCCTGAAGCAACTCATCATATTTTGAATATCAACCGTTATTATTTCAGATGGTTTTCCACAAATTGGACGTCAAGAATTTCACAAATTTGCATTGACTTTGAACAGTTTGTTGAATGTTGACTACAATCTGTCATTAACGATGCATTGACAAGCAAACAGAAAGGCTGAAACTGCAGTATTGGACATCAAAGCATTGAATAAATAGACAGGATTGAACAGACCCCAGTGAAGCAATGCTCGTGCAGTGTTTTGCCCCAAAGCAGAATACTGGTCTAAGCCTAGAACAGATGATGTTTAATAGAAAGATATATGCTACATTTCCATCAAGATCTCGAGAGAGCAAAGCCTTTGAAGTGGCGAGGCCAATTGCAAATCTAAGCAAGCTTATTTTGGTAAAGAAATCGCATGACAAGAAAGCACAGGCCTACCTGATGTTAATATTGGACAATCCGTATACATGTACTTCAAGTAACTGTATACACACCCATTTTCCTAGTCAGTTTGCAGTACATGAAGAATCATTCAACAAATGTAAACGTTTTTGAATTTTCTGGATCTCTAAATGAACCTCTAAGTGAATGTATGTCAAGCAAACAGAGAGTTACAGGAGCGGATAAACATCATTATGTACCGAATTCAATGTCAGAAAATGCAGATGGCAAGCCTTCTTGTAATGGTAATTGAAGAATACTCGAATTTAATCCGTTTTCCAAACTTTATTACATGTAACAGGCATAACAGCTTACATCAACATATGCTTCCACACCGACCTCCTGGCTGCACGCACTACCCATGCTAATACACACTGACACATGACAAACACTAAGAAACATAACTCTTGCACACAAACTCTTACGTACAATACACATTCAGAGTTACTTCCCTTAGATAATATCAATCCACTACAATACCCCCTTTTCTAGAATAAACTTTTACAATTCTCAATAATAAAATGTATTACTGGAAAGAAATTACTGTCCAAAATATTGATAGAAAACATTTACAATATACAGTCTTAGATATAGAGAACTTACAATCAATCACATTCACACGGAAATAAGTTTCACATTTCAAAGTCCTCAAAACGTTGCGGTAATTTCCTAATACGGGTCGACCTTCTCAGTTTCGGAGTTACTGGAGCAGAAGACGGAACATCATCACTGTTATCTGTAGACTCAACACTCGGTTCACTAGGAGTCTCTGGAATATCAGATGCACTTTCCGGTTCCTGATATTTTTTAACAAATTCACTATTTCGCTTCACTAAAACTCCCTCCGACGATTTTACGACACAACTGTTTCCCGTTTTCTGTACAAGTTTATACGACTCGGCATGATACGGCGTATCCATTTTATCCTTGACTGCTTTCTTCAATAGGACCGAATCTCCTAGCTCTAAATCACAATCCACTGCACCACGTTTCTTGTCAATATAAAGCTTGTTTTTGTATTTGGAATACACATCCTTATCACGCACTCCCTCATCATAAACATTTTCTTGTAGATTTTCTACTTGTGGTAGCTTTGTTCTCAGTTTACGACGGAACATCAATTCTGCAGGTGGTACTCCTGTTGTATTATGAGGAGTCGTTCTGTATGCAAATAGATATTTGCGGACTTCTGTCTTCCAATTCTTAGACTCTGCTTGTGCTATCCGAATTCTTTTCATCAATGATCTGTTTTGTCTCTCTACCTCCCCGTTTGCTGATGGATGTAATGGTGTAACTGCTCGGTGCTTGATACAGTTATCTGTTAAATAGTCCTTGAATAACTTAGATCTGAATTGGGGTCCATTGTCTGAAGTTATCTGTAGAGGAAGTCCATGTCGACAAAACATTCCCTCCAGTATATCAATGATTTTCTCACTTGTAATATCCTTGGTAATTTCAATCTCATAGTATCGGCTGTAATAGTCCACAACAACTAACACATACTGTCCAGATGTTAACGGTCCAAGAATGTCAATTGCCAATTCTTGCCATGGTCCTGTTGGTAAGGGTGTTGGACTGATTGGTTCTGGTTTCGGAAATGCACTGGTAATCTGACATCCATGACACGATTTCACATACTTCTCCACTTCCTTATCCATACCAGGCCACCAAACTTTAGTTCTTAACTGCTGTTTTGTACCAACAATCCCTAAATGACCCTGGTGAGCTAACTGTACACACTGCTTCCTCAGATTTCTCGGAACCACTATTCTGGATCCACGCAACACCACGTATCCAATACAACAAAGTTCATCTCGAAATGGGTAATAATCAACACATGACTTCTCCCACTTTCCCTCTTTGATAAAATTCCGAATTCTAATAAGTTCATCATCCCTCCTTGAAGCTTCTTCTACTTCATGAGTGGACAGTGCCTGAGGAGTTGCCTCCCTTGCAATAAATTTCACATATTGCTCAGTGTTCCATGAATTACTGTTTTCTACAGGTGTCTTGTCCACCAAACGTGATAATGCATCTGCGATATTCTGATGCCCAGGTGAATACCGCACTTTGAAGTTGTAAGCCAGAAGTTTTAATAGCCATCTTTCAATTCTTGCATTAGGTCTGGATTTTCTTCCATAAAGCACTTCCAATGGCTTGTGGTCTGTGATTAATTCAAAATCAACCCCGTATAGATAGATATGGAACTTCTCGCATGCCCATACAACTGCCAAAGCTTCTTTCTCTATTGTTGAATAATTGCGTTCGGCTGCTGACAATGTACGACTAGCATAACTGATGACCCGTGTTTCACCCTTGTTAACTTGAAGTAGGACAGCACCAAGGCCTACATTGCTAGCATCTGTCACTAACTGAGTTTTTTCTGCATCTAATTTGTAATGTCCCAAAGTTTTCACATTTGACAAACAACTCTTTAAAGTGTCAAAACTTTTCTTCTGTTCAGCTGTCCAGACAAATTTCACATTTTTCTTTGTCAGTCTTCTGAGAGGTTCTGCCACAGTAGCAAGATTTGGTATATAACGAGCACTAAAGTTTACAAGTCCAAGGAAACTTTTCACTTCAGATCCATTTGTTGGCTCTTTAGCGTTGAGTAATGACTTGATCCTTTCACTAGTAGGTCCTATACCATTCTTTGACAAGACATGCCCCATGAATGTTATTTTATTCATCCTAAATTCACACTTGTTTAAATTTAGTGTCAATCCTTTATCCTTGAGTCTCTGTAAGGCTTTGCGAAGTCGCTCATCATGTTCTGCTTTGTCACGACCATAAATAACAATATCGTCTGAAATATTCTGTACTCCTTCACAGTCATGAAACACTTGTGAAATCACTTGCTGATATTTCTCTGGAGCTGATGAAATGCCAAACATCAGTCTTTTATATCTATAGAGACCTTTGTATGTAACGAATGTAGTGATCTCCCTTGATGACTCTTCCAGCTCAATTTGATGGTATCCACTTCTAAGGTCCAACTTACTAAAAACTTGGCTACCATTCACCATGTAGAGTATGTCATCCACTGTTGGAATAGGATGCCGTTCACGAATTATGGCAGCATTGGCTTGTCTCATGTCGACACACAATCTAATGTCACCACTGGGTTTTGGTACGATAATGACTGGACTGACCCACGGTATAGGATCATTAACTCTTTCAATGATATCCTGAGACTCGAGTTCATCCAACTGTTCTCCTACTTTATCCCTCAAACTGTAAGGAATTCTGTACATAGCTTGTGCTACTGGTTTCACATTCTTGTCAATATGTAATTTCAACTTAAAGTCTTTTAGTTTTCCTATTCCTTGAAAACACTCAGAATATTCATGAACAATGTCAGTTGGCTGAACTGTGTTGACTCCAAGATTCAAAACTCCTAAATTCATAGCAGTGTCCTTGCCTAGTAATGCTGGTCCTTTACCATCCAGTACATAGAATTCTTCTTCTCTGCTGTTACCAGTTTCTTGAATTGATGCCTGCGTTTTGAATCTACCAAGTAATTTTAAGGGTTCCGTAGAACTGTAAGCAAAGAGCTTTTTCTCGCACTTCTCTGACTGACACTTAATACGTTTCTTCTTCAGAGATTCCCAAAGTTCTTTGTCAATAATATTTGCTGACGCCCCACTGTCAATAACGAACTCCACGGGATTTCCTCCAAGACTGACTGTCACTTTATCCGACAACTTGTCCCCTGTTTTAAGACTGAATGCATACACATCAGAGTCAGAATCCAGTTCAGAATTATCCACTGTGTGAATTTTCCCTCCTTTGCTTGGTCTGCTTGTAGCCCCTTTTCCTGATTTCTGCTTTGTTAAACAACATTTCATAAAGTGTCCAACTTTTCCACATTTTCTACACTCTTTATTCCTCGCGGGACACGATATATCTTTGGCGAAATGACCATCTCGTCCACAACGAAAACACTTATTACCTGGCTTTTTGTTCTGAAATTTTTGTTTCTGTTTGTCAGTTTTTTCACGATGTCCCTGAATTCTGTTAACTGACGCCACAATTTCAGTGTCCATATGTCTAGCCTGTACTTCAGTCATTTCATATGTAGCTGCTATTGTCCTCAATTGTTCTAAAGTCAAATCTTTTCCTTTCTCTAACAACTTAGCTCTTATTTTGTGAGACCTACACTTTTCAATCACTTGATCCCGAATTTGCTCATCTTGATTTGCAAAATCACAATACACTGCCTGTTGTCTCAATTTCGTAATAAACTGTTCTACTGTTTCATTCTCGGTTTGTGTTATTTTTCGAAAAACATAACGTTCATACGGCACATTCACTTTGTTTTCAAAATGTTTATCTAATGTTTTCACTGCAACTGTGTACACATTGTCACTGTCACCCGCTTGCACTTCATTCAATGTATAAAAAATGTCTTGAACTTCTGGTCCTGCACAATGTAATAACAATGCTTTTTTCTGTTCTGGGTCACTTACCCCTTTTCCAACCACAAAAAGTTCAAAACTTCTGTGCCATCTTTTCCACGCCTGATTTAACTGCGATGGTTCAACATTTGGATCAAATTTCCCAACTCCGTTGAGTTCTATGAGTGTAGCCATTTTGTATTCATCCTCGTCGCCAGTGAAGAATACTCGAATTTAATCCGTTTTCCAAACTTGATTACATGTAACAGGCATAACAGCTTACATCAACATATGCTTCCACACCGACCTCCTGGCTGCACGCACTACCCATGCTAATACACACTGACACATGACAAACACTAAGAAACATAACTCTTGCACACAAACTCTTACGTACAATACACATTCAGAGTTACTTCCCTTAGATAATATCAATCCACTACAGTAATGGATCAGATGCCAGTGCTTAGCTAATAGCGCATGAAGCGTCATCAAAGACTGTTCAAAAGTGATTGAGATACTGTTTAATTTGATTTGATGATTTTGTTAAGAAATTTTAAACAGTTAGAAATGTTAATCATTTTTTTTTTTGGTAAATGTTTATTTTGATTACTTTGTTTGACCGACGTCTTTCTCAGAAGAGGGATATTGCTGTAATCTGATCAGGCTCGGAATGTCAGTATTTATTTTTCTTTTGGTCACCATTCCTCATCAAATGTGTTCTTAGCTCAGAAATTGAATCTTCGCCCTTATAGGCATATAAACATGTTTCAATCAGTTCAAACAATGCCCTGAAATTTGGTAAAAGAAATGGTACTTTATAGCATTTACTACAGTTTTAGGGGTTGACATATTTGCAAATTTCCGGATAGAATTAGGGAATACTGTTGCAGAATATCACTCAACTATCTAAGTACCTTTTATTACATACTTTTTGCTGCTTAAATTTTTTTATCTATTTTTTTTTCATTAAAGAGACGGATTCTTTTTGTTTTTGTTTGTCAAACAATTCAAGATATTAATTTAGGTAATTAATACAAAAGATTCATTCTCCCAAACTCATTCTTTGATAAATAAATATGAGGACAATAGCACGTTTATCGTCCCCCAAGACAGCAACTATTTCCCGAGGCGCAGCCGAGTGAAATAGTTGCTGTTGAGGGGGACGATAACGCAGCTATGTTAAGGCTGTCCGAAGGCTTAATATGCATTAGATATATGCTATTTTATTATGAGCTATGTTTTGATTTCATTTTGTAATCTATGTATACATACACAGTTAAGTTGTAAAGAGAGTTGAATAAGGTATTATGAAAAAAAAAAACATTTTTGTGAGGTCACATGACTGTATTGATCACGTGACGGACACTTATAAATTTTCTTAAATGTTGCACAAAAATCGCATCGGCACAAGTGAATCAATGAAACGTATTCTTGGGTATATATAAAGTGCTGGAGGCAAGTCTGAATTTTATTTCTTAAGAAAATATTTCACAAGAAATTCAACTTACCCACATACAAGGGGTCATTTTACACTCTTCATCGCAATTTATACAAAATGGGAAAAAATTACATACAATCCCCCAGCAAAGTCAGTTAGAGGACATATTTCTCTAGTGGATTCACACAGAATATCTTCAATTAATCCTTGTTATTCACTTGTGCCAGTCTAATGTATATAAGATTTATAAATTCTAACTCTGTCTACGGACGTTTAAGGGGGGGGGGGCATTTCACATTCTTTTTTGTAATATTGTTTGAATACGTACATGTAGACAAGAAAACGGAATAACGATATTATACTGCAAATATTCACCATCATAACAGCATTAAAACAACAATCCAGACACATGAATTAAACATCAAAGTAAAAAAATTCTACATGTGATGCGAAAGTAATGTAAAAGTTATGACACTTTCACCGTCATGTCTGCTCAAATTTGCAGTGACTTGACGTCATATGTCATTATGACGTCATATCTTGGTAGTTCAGAGAAGTTACTACGGCTGGTACACTGTGACATTCTTCGGACAGCCTTATCCTAGCCGCGAAACGTGCTATTGTCCGAATAGTCAGTAAATAGGTGTTTTATTATACCGAAGCCGATTTTACTTTTTTACGTATGAAGTTGACATTAAAAAGATGCTCGAGTTTCTGAATGACAATATCTATGTAGTTTTTGGAGATCAGGTCTTCCAACAATCTATTGGAATTTCCATGGGTAACAATTGCGCCCCGTTATTAGCAGACCTATTTTTGTATTCGTTTGAAGCAGAATTTGTTCAAAATCTTTTACGTGAAAAGAAGAAAACAATTGCTGTGGCCTTCAACTCGACATTTAGATATATCGACGACGTATTGTCAATTAACAATGGTTATTTCCATTCTTATGATTCATATATATATATTGGATATTGTATTAGAAAAAGACGTTAATGGTAACCTAACAAAAAAGCTTTATGATAAACATGATGACTTTAACTTTTCAATCGTCAACTTCCCTTATTTATGCAGCAATATACCTTTATCACCCTCATACGGGGTTTATATCTCTCAGTTGATTCGATACGCAAGAGCATGCTCTACTTATGAGCAAATTCTAAAACGAGGTAAATTATTGACAAACAAGTTGATGAAACAAGAATATCAGCAGTCTCGTTTAAAGTCATCATTTTTTAAATTCTATGGTCGATACAATGACCTTGTCAGCAAATACAATCTTTCATTAAGTCTAATGCTGACTGACTTTTTTCATACTAATTGTTAGGCCACTATTTACACACTGATTTGTCGATCCCTAACAAAAAATACTATAGTTAACAATAGTGATAATTTTGACACTACGAAAACTTTGATTTACTATAGTGATAACTTTACATTTTGATTTACTATAGCGATAACTATGAAAACTTTGATTTTCTATAGTGATCACTATGAAAACTGATTTACTATGGTGAAGACTTTGATTTACTATAGTGATAACTTTGAAAACTTTTATTTACTATAGTGATAGCTATTACACTATAGTGATCACTTTGAAAGTATGAACAGCACTATTTCCAGCAATTGGTTGAAATAATATTTTACAATTCAAGGAGCAGGGCAAAAAAGAATATTATGCTAGACGTCATTCCCATACATGTTTGAGGAGGGTCTTGCATTTGATTCAAAGATAGCTGTTTGATTCAATTCATAATTCTATCAGGATGTCTTTTTAAATACCTTTAAACACATAATTCAACTCAACAGTCAATTTAGAGTTCAGTCGTTAAAAAACTATCTTTAAAAATAAGCATTGAATGATCTCTTTCTTTTTATTTGAACACAGCAATTTGACCAAATAGTTGGCAGACAAGTCGACTCTTTCGGCCTCCTACCTTCAAATTGACCGAGTGCCGATTCAGAATAAAAGAATGAACTGGTTAACTTAAAATAATTTAATTTTGTTTGTATTCTAGCCTCTGATTGGTTAATATCCAAAAAGGAACACAAATTATTTCTGTATGACCTGGTTTGGTATGGGGACACACCCCCTTGACAACCAGCTGAATCATCTGTATCCATATAATTCTCTCATTTCAAGTCCTCGGGATTGATGGAAAATTCCAGATTTAATAAATGTACCTTTAATTTCAAACGATAATTCGATCTTACCACATGTAACCAAACAACATGGCTGCTAGGCCTATGTATCAGTTTTTACCTCCCCTCGCTTCCCATCACTTCCGTTACTTCCGTTACTACGGTTGTATTATTGAGCGGCAAATTTGAACTAATAAAAAGTAACAAAATTTTACACTCATAGTTATTTAATGATTTTAAAATTAAATTATAAGGAATGACTCTAATTCTTGGCCAAATTATTCGAGTATAACCTGGTTTGGGTCAGTTTACGCTGTTTTATAATCCGCTTCGCGGATTATAAAGCGTAAACTGACTCAAACCAGGTTATACTCGAATAATTTGGCCAAGAATTAGAGTCATTCCTAAAATAGTAGATTGTTTTGCTTGAATTGTTTGTTTGTTAGTTTTTTGTTTAAGTTTTTTTTGTTCGCTTGTTTTTTTTCCTTATTTAAGGAAACAAATTACCGAATTTATGTTCTTCACTCTTTTCATATATCCATAATGTAGGTGTTCAATGCGCCTTATTGAGCGTTAATAAATAGTTAAATCTTTTATAGAAATAAAAACAATTATTTCCTTATGATGATTAAACAGGTTCTCTTTTTTTCATTTAAATCATTTCCTTTTTTAAATCTGGACAAAAGGATCCTAAATGGAAATTGCATTATGACAGAGCGTTTTAGTTAAAAAGCAATCTTTCTCGTGATAATTATTCTTAAAGTATCTATGCGCATTCTAAAAGTACAATATGTTGGTGGTATCATTAAAAAATTTCTGTATGCATATTAGAATCATTTGAATAATTAGGCCTTAGGGCAATGAATCTTAAAGGATTTCACTTTTGATCCCAGTCTCACTTTTCCACGTACCATTAGTTCCTTTTGTAAAATGAGACATGAAAGTAAACAGGCTCAAAATAATCCATTACAAGAATATAAATTTGGAGCAGAGCAAAAAGATGGGACCAGGTGCCATGGAGGAATAAGCATCCCCGGTAGACCAATCACACCCGCCTTGTGCTTATTGTCATAGTCGGGCAAACGGAAAAATCCGTAAACAAATCAATGTTTTAATGATGGCCTTACAATTAGTGTGAAAAACGTCAGCATTCAACTTAATGCTGGATTGTATTTGCTGACAAGGTCGTTGTATCGACCACGGAACTTGCGAAATGATGACTTTAAATGAGACTGTTGATATCCTTGTTTCACGCACATACACAGACAAAATTATTTGAATTTTTTTCCAAAAATGAAAGGGATTTCAAAACCCAAAGTCAGGATCACAAAAATGATCATTAATCTTTAAAACTCTTGAAATGTTGATAATTCAAAGTATGGATTATATTAGGACATTCAGACGTAATGACAGCGGTTACTCACCAGAAGTTTTTTTTTATCGTACTCATTATATTAGAGTGTATTTAAACAACCATGTACAGCCTTGGCTTTCTCACCAAGTATCACATCGTGCTATTTAAAAACGCTGTAAAACTGGGGATATTTTCTTTCTATATAAAACAAAGAATAAGATAATTTGGGAGATAGGTGTACATAACTGAAATTTGTGAAGAGGTCTTCTTTGATGAAACAGATACCTACACTATGATGGGAGCGATATAATTGGTCAAGTATAAAGAAATGTGTACACACGTGGTCATGGACCATTTAAAGAAATAATGCTGTTGTATGTTTTAAACAATGACTGTTCATAAAGTAAAATATACTGTATTGATAATGTTTTTTTAAAGTAATACACCCATTTATCTCCTGAGAGTATTTGCAAAACAAAAAAAAAATCCAAGGGGATATTAATGCAAATTAATGCTAGATAGGGCATGCAAATTTTTCAGATACCATTTATAAAGACATGTCATGAATCTAAACTTACAAACAAGCTACACAATGAAAATTGTAAAGGATTATAGTTCTACAAATAGTTTTATAAGATTAATTAACTCATAAAATTTATAGCGTCTTCAAAATCACATTTCAGTGTTTAATACTTTTAACATTCAATTCATCCAAGATGTGTTAGATCTACCCTACCTATCCTGAATTCTCAAACTTCGTAAAAATTCTTACTGAGAGAGATATATTGCCGGGTCCAACAAATGCTCTACCAAGACCCTATCTTTACTCGTTTCAAAATATTTACTGTTGTAGTAGAGATCTGGAGTCTAAATTACTCCAAAGAACTTTCAGAAAATTTAAAATCGCCATATTTTAAAAAAGTCAGTAACATCAAGACATACGACTTTTCTACACTCTATATAACCATTTCTCACGATGAATTAAAATCTAGGTTTTTGATATTATAGACAAGAAAAATGGAAGTCGAAAATATTCGTATCTTGTGATCAATCATCAAGAAAATTGCTTCGTCAAATATCACTCTGATTCTACAAGTAAGTACTCTGAAGTTGATATTAAAAGGATGCTGGAATTCCTCATTGACAACATTTATATAGTCTTTGGACAGGTCTTCCAACAAACTATTGGAATCCGATAGGCACTAATTGCGTTCTTTTATTAACCGACCTCTTTTTATATTCCTATAAAGCAGAATTTATTCAAAGACTTCTATCTGAGAAGAAGAAAACAACTGCCATGGCCTCAACTCGACCTTCAGATATATCGACGACGTATTATCAATAAACAATAGTTACTTCCAAATTTGATATATCCCAGTGCACTTGAAATAAAAGACATCACAGAATCTACCTCATCTGTTCTATATTTGGGTGTTTTACGACCATACACAATAAAGAAAAGGCAACCTAAAAACGAAATTGTATGACCAACAAGAGGAATTCAGCTTTCCCATCGTCAACTTCCTTATTTATGTAGTAATATCCCACCATCATCTGCATATCGTGTTCACATCCCTCAAATTATTCGATTCTCACGAGCATGTTCCGAGTTCGATCAACAATTAAACTAAGGCAGCCCACTGACAGATAAGTTGATTTTACAGAGATTTCAACAACCTTGTTTAAAGTCAAAGTTTAAAGTTTTCGCACATTCTATGGTCGTTATAATGGCCTTGTTAGCAAATATATCCTGTCATTGCGTCGTAAGTTGGCTGACGTGTTTCATACCAATATGCAAGTTTTGAGATTATCTCCCTTGGTGCGCTCTTTCATTACGAAGGGGAGTTTTGTTTCTGCGTAAACCGGCAGGTGGGACAGTTATTTATATTGGATATAGGGATGCTTTCATCAACTCGAAAATAACCGAATTGTAGTAGTGGCATTAATTTTCCCCCCCAAAAAATCGGAAATAAAAAGAGAAAATACCAGTGGATTAGACATCAGACGAGGTCAGAGACATGGATCTCCGATACACGAGCATCTGATCATTGCATTTTGAATGACACAGCGACTTTTTCCCTTATAATAATTTCAAAAGGTCCATCAACTTTTTAGAAAAAAGATTTGCAATCAATGAAGCGTTTATTTCACAAAAAAACTATGAGGGTAATTTTGATTTCAAGTATCCTATAATTAAAAGTAGATTTTGTTAAACACGTAAAGTATAGATAATATAATTATCAAAATCATCACTGTTTGACATTATGTATTCAGGTATGATCTTTCCATAACATAAAAAAACATTTTAAAAGCCCTAGTCATCGTCCATTTATTTATGCACGTTTGTGTGCATCGACAACCTGTCCCACTTCCATGCTAATATGGATACTTTTTGAGCCTCTTTCGTTGGAGAGCTACAATCTCGAAACTTGCGTATTGTTAGGCCTTTGTTTTTATACTGAATTTGACTACGGAATGCCCATCCACCTGATCTACACATAGGTCTCACGGCCTGTGCGACCTGTCAACATGGAATGCTTACTCCCTCTTGGCACATTATCCTACCTAAATCAAGGGGCCTGTGGATCAATAAGCTCACCTGAGGTAAATTGAGGATGATCTGTTGTTCTCAGTAAGTCTTTTAAATGTCTTTTATGATATATTAACATTAATCGACTTCAATCAACTATGTGGAAAATCTTCTTTATTGATTTTACTAATGTATCATTGTTTTAAAGAAGGTTTCCATTTTTTTATTTTTCGCTCATATTCCAGAGAGAGAGAGAGAGAGAGAGAGAGAGAGATCGAGATCGTTGTTTAACATTTCTTTCGAGAATTTTTCACTCATAATGAGACAACACCACTATTTATACCTATACTCGGCATTTATAGCCTTTGAGCAATGAGAGATCGTTTTTGTACCAGCTCACTCTGCGACATGTGACGTCGGTTTATCTGAAGGACCCGTCTTCATGCCGCACAGTGGATTTGAACCCGAGACGTAAGGTTAATTCCTTACGTCTGAACTCTAGAACAAAACGATCAAACCACTGCACTACGCGGGCGACTGGAGAGAGAAAAAATTGCTTATAAAATCCATTTACCGGTTAATTAAGTTGCGTCTAAGTCAATGACTTAAAAAGTGTACATATACTCCGGCATACATGTAATTTTAAGACAAATAGCAAAAGTATCTTACAATATGAATAAGATATGTTTAGGAGACTTCCATACATTTATATGAAAACCGAAAGAACAAGCATTAATTGACTATCCAGTGCATATGACAAAAAAAGTTGAGATGCAAGATATTTTAACCTAAACTGCAAAGGATTGGAGTCTATAAACATGTCCATATCTCGAAACCAACGTGCACTTGATTCATATGCTTTATGCATGTTCCTTCTTTGATTTTCTTGATGCTCTCCTTTATAAGAGAAATTCTTGTATTAAAAAGAAACAACATCAAATCTGTTCAAACAAATCCGTAAATCGGTAAATTATTATACAAGTAATTGAAACATGGTGTCATTCATTTGTTCGTGTAGTCTATAATTTTACCTGCGACAGTCCGATATTAGTGAGCAGTCCGATATCAAGCGTAATATCAGACTGTTCCAGTACTGATATCCTTCAAAATTGGACTGTTACTGAGCAAAAGAAATTAAAATGTTATTTTTAGAAAACACCAGTCTCATCTTATATTTACAATGATTATCGTTAAACAGAATATTATTTTTTGATCATACAGAATTGGAAAGTTAAAAAAGTAAAAGAATAAACTGCAAAAAAGAAAGAATAAATAAAACGATTCAAATACGAGCTCCCTGGACTTGTAATAAGGTTGTTAAATTAACTTCAAACAAAGTTTTAATTTAGTGTAAAAAATTCAGAAAATCCCCCATCTGGTTTGAAGCCATTTAAAAAAATAATAAAGCAGACTTGGCTGATGAATCTTTCATTTTAATCGTAGAAGAGTTCTACTCCTGCTTCCAATTTACAAAATTATCCATTACACATGCAGTCTTTTATAAAGTTACTCTCAATGACTTAAGTAAAAATTAATATATCTTAAGCATCTGCCTGTTTTCTGTGTTTGTTCATTTCAAATCAAAGTTGTAATCTGCATTTTCCTTTCCAGTTCCAAAAATATTATTTACTATACTATCTTTATTAATCCAGTGTATTGCGCTTTAAGCTCTGTGCATGTTTAATTAAGGAAAATTTTAGCCCCACTTTTCTTTCCAATCAATTCTATCTTTTTATACCTAGCTGATTAAAAGGTGCTGAGTAGTTTTCATTCAAGCATGAATTCTTGAAACAACTGCTTCGATGGTCATGTACACTTTTTCTATAGTTAAAATATTGGACTGTCTCAGGTAAATTCAAGAGCAATGTTTTAAGTACGATAATTATATGCCTCATAAAATTCTGTATGGAAAAAAAAAATAGACAGTTTTCGGCCCTAACGGGCCTCAAACTCAAACCAATTTAATCTACTTTCTTCTAGCCTACGTATATATACAACTCGTTCGAAGAAAGAATGTATTTATCCACATAAATATTTTGTTTGTCTGAATGAAGAACTAGCTTGTCGGTTATTGTCAGACCAAATGTCTTATTCGCCCGAACATTTGTAATTCTCTTCTGGGCTTTAACGCAACATACTATTTCATGATTGCAACTTACAAATTAAGATCAAAGCAGACCTCGCAATGCAATATGTTTTAACACAATTTAAAGCTTTGGGAAACCTTAACACAGCTGCGTTTCAATGTTACATTGTTTTAGAGGCATATTTTGGGAATCTTGTCGTTGATGTATCTTGAGGCCTTGGAGTAAGTGAACCAAAATGTAGGTGACGGTGAACTACTAATAAAAACTTCATGGACATATTTGAATATCTCAGATTCCATTTGACTAGAATCATCAAACTTTGTCAGTTGATGCATCTTAGGTTTTCGGAGTATGTTAACCAAATAGTAAGTCACGGTGATCTAATTTTTGAATTTACGGTCATATCGTAATACTTTATATAAGATGACACTTAGAGTCTTCACACTTTATCACTTGATGCATCTTTAGTCTTCGGAGAGTGTAAACCTAAAAATAAGTCACCGTGACCTTTCATTGGAATTTCACGGCTATATTTACATTTTTTAAATACTAATTGGCCTACAATCACCAATATTTTTCAGTTCTTGCATCTTGCATTTTGGAGTATTTTAACCAAAATATAGGTCACAGTAACCTAAGTTTGGAATATCACGGCCATATCTTTTTTATTTTTTTTGGTTAAGAAAAGGTCAACTAAAGTAGGTCACGATGAACTTCTTTTGGAATTTCATGGGTATATTTTTAAATATTTCAGATAATAATTGACCTAGAATCATCAATCTTTGTCACTAGAAGGATCTTTGCTCCTCAGACTGTGTCGACCAAGAAGTACGTCACTGTGACCTAGTTTTAGAATATCGTGGGTATATTTATATATTTGAGATACTTACTGGCTTAGATTCATCAAAATTTGTCAGTTGATTCATTTTGGATTCTCAGAGTATGTTAAAGAAAAAGTAGATCACGGTGACCTACCTTTGGAATTTCAAGGCTTTATCTAAATATTTTGTAGACTAGGAGGCTTAGATTGGAAGTGATAAGGTTGTACAATCTATCATGATCAGAAGATAGATTCTAGGCCTATGGGCCTCTTGTTTAGAGACCTAAGTCGATAAAAAATGGGTAGCAACTGTTCCTTCCCAAGTAGGACTGGGACGATACAACATTTTCTATACCGATACGTATCACGATATTTAAGCACGATACGATATGTATCACGATATGTTGAATTAGTTATAATTTTTTTTGTATTGAAATGAACAAAACATTTCTTCACAAGAAAGAACAATTTATTCAAAGAAATCGTATATCTGTTGTAAAACAAAATTATTTTTACACAAGTGGGTTTATTATAATGTATTTCATATTTATATTTTGCTTATCTATTTTATAAACCTAACCCAAAATGTGAAGTAAACAAAGAAAAAACATAAGTCAAAACATAAGTTTTTTGGTGCAATATTTCGATATTTCTTCATACGTATCGATATGCGTATCAACCTCACATTGAGTCAATATTATCGATATCTCGATATATTGTCCCAGCCTTATTCCCAAGCGCTCGACGTTTTGAAGTGAATGTTGCAGGTCCTTCGGATGAGACCTTAAAAACCGACGTCCCGTGCCACGGTAGGCGTTAGCACGATAAAGAACCCTCACTGCTCAATGGCCCTGAGTGCCGAGTAAAGGTCTAAATTTGAAGCCCTTCACCAGTATATGGTGACATCTCTATATGGCTGAAAAATTCTTGACGTAAAAACATACAATCAACCGAAATTAGCCTGATACTTTCTATATTAAATGAAATAATTATGCTTCTTCACATCGTACAGCTGATTTTAATTTAACTTTATTTTCATTAAATGTATCCTCTATCCATCTTATCTAACCGTTGCACAAAATCAAAGCCTTTCCTTCTTTCTCTGAATAGGTTCATTGGTTAGTTAAGTTAAGATGGATCTTACTATTCCACTTTTTTGGCTTGTGATTTTTGCATCGTCAACATAACAAGTATTGTATTTAACTACATTTAAGAAATGAAGCTTATTTATGATGAAAAGCAGATGCTTACCAATGGGCGTCTTGTAGTTCATTTTGTAATTTTAATGGCAAGTTTAAATTTTACTAAAAATGTAAATACACTGAATCATTTTATTTCTATAAAAAATGGTGTTACAAGAAAAGGGATGCCCTGGGGGGTCGCTGTTTTTGCCCTGCATGCGATTTGACTTCCCGTTGATTGACTACTTTGACATAGTACTTTAGTTTATACGGTCTTATCCGAAGAACAGGTCTACACGTCCTGCAGTGGGATTGGAACCCGAGACTGTAAGGATCGCCTCCTTTATTCGCGACCTTAGAGCAAACGCTCTACCACTGCGCCACGCAGGCGACACTCGTACTACAGAAATAAGTTATGTGAGAGAGAGAGAGAGAGAGAGAGAGAGAGAGAGAGAGAGATGTAATCTTAGCATTTTTATCAGCTTTGTAAATCATCCATCGGGAGTTAAGGGTAATAGCTTCACTATGTCGGAAAATTCTTTGTCACAAGATTTTCAAACTTTAAAAAAAAACCCAAAACAAAACAAAAAAAAAAAAAACTGCTCGTGATTACAAGGTACATATTTCAGTCATATTTAACGGTACATGATCAGAAGGACAAGATAGAAAATCTCCAAAGCAGTTTTTCAAAAAGCATCGTTTACTGACTTTCTATCAACTGGAGAATAGTTACTTGGTTTTGTTTTATTCAGTCAAAAATAGTCCCTGTAGTCTCTATATAGAGGAACAGTCTTCAAAACTGATATTAGCTCATCCAAAAATATTAACGATCATTTGATTTTAACTATTGACCGGCAAAGAGAGTTTTCCCACAATACTATGGATTTTGAATCTGATTAGTAGATCGATTATTGTGACGTAATGATACCGTCGCGACTTCCAAAAAACATAAAGACACAATTAAAAAAACAACAACAAGATAACAAAATAATGGCAATTTGAAGATTCGCTAGCACTACAATCAACGGACAGGATATAAACCAATGCTCAGTTTCAATGAATGAAATCAGAATGCTATTTAATTCATTTGTTTTTTTTTTATATTACAAAACAATTATTGGATGTGTTTTTGGGCAACATTGAATATAACAGAGTCTCAACTAATTTTTTATTTGTCTAAACTATTTTTTTATTCAAATATCATCTTTTCAAGGTTTGATTATTAATGGCTCATTCTTCAACTTACAAAAAACTGTCCTGAAGCACAAAATTGAAATGATGAAATTCAACTTTTCAAACTTGAGCAGAATGTAGCTGAATTGGTAAACAAATTTTCTGAAATTCCAGATCGAGAGGTTTTTACTGAAAATAGTTTTAAAATTTTCCATAGTTTTACCTGCATTGTTGTAATGCCATACAACTTGCACAACTATATGCATATGCAGATTATAAAGATTTCTTAATTCTTCAATGCAGGAATTTCATGACTACGTAGTGTGAATGCAGGCTTCATTTATGTTGAATTATCATGTTTGTCAATACAGGCATTGGCTGACTATACAGTCGGTCAATGCAGGCATTTAACGATGACACATTCAATCAATGCAGACATTAGCCAACAACTTAGATAGTCAATGTCTGCATTGGCCAACTACACAGTCAGTCAATGAAGGCATTTGCTGACTACACAGTCTGTCAATGCAGGCATTGGCCGACTAAACAGTCGGTCAATGAAAGCATTGGCCAACACCACAGTCAGCCAATGCAGGCATTGACTGACTGTGTAGTTGGCCAATGCAGACTACACAGTCAGCCAATGCAGGCATTGGCCAACACCACAGTCAGCCCATGCAGGCATTGGCCAACACCACAGTCAGCCAATGCAGGCATTGACTGACTGTGTAGTTGGCCAATGCAGACTACACAGTCAGCCAATGCAGGCATTGGCCAACACCACAGTCAGCCCATGCAGGCATTGGCCAACACCACAGTCAGCCAATGCAGGCATTGACCGACTACACAGTCAGTCCATACAGGCATTGGCCGACTACACAGTCAGTTAATGGAGGCATTGGCCAATACCACAGTCAGTCAATGCAGGCATTAGCCAACAGTACAGTCAGTCAATGCGGGCATTGGCCAACTCCATGTTATTTCAGAGGAGGCCTAAGTTGACCACTGTCTCTCAATGTAGAACTTGGCTGACTTTTACAAGCTTTTCTATCAAATATGGAATTGTGATCGTTAACAATTTTCACGTCATGGATAAGTAGAAAGATGAACAATTTCAGATTCATTTGAAATTAATAAGTTAATAATATGCAGCGAAGTAATTTTTAATACATTAAAGAATAATGGACACAAAAAATATCTTGTGAGTGAAACTTGATTTTTTTGATAGTATGATATAAATTCATTTCAGACATTAAAAGGATGCCAGCATGAAAATGATCCTAACTCTAAATGTCTGCACAGTACTGTATGTGCTTTGTACCTGATAAAAATTCACATCATTTCACTGCGGGGAACTTGGTGATATTCCAACATGAATGAAATATCTCCCAACAAACCGTACACAAATAATCAAATAAAACAGGAATATTAACTGGTAGTAAAAATGGTCGAAAATTTCCTGCAATATATAAACATACGGGTCATTTTAAAAGAGTTTTTGCTCCTCTGTCATTTTCTTTTCCTTCGGTCTGCATGTAAGTTAAAGCCTTTGTATACCTGAAAAAGAAAATGCAGTGTTGGTAAAGTTATCAAGAAAATTTGATCATAATTACTTTTTAAAAAAAATTATTTGCGATATTTTTTTTTTCAGATATATTCTGACGACCTTTTATTTTGACTATGTTTATGACTTGGAACAGTTGGATTAACAAGTACTGAGTAGTTTAAACTATTGTTTAAACTATAGATATTATTGGAACAGGGGTGGCATTTTTTTTTTCTAAGTTTAAGTTGGATTAATTATAAATATGTATTTTCAAACATTCAAAATTAAGAGAGAATATTTAAATCCAGGATGAACAGAGGCAGATTATTTATTTTCTCGCCAGTGTACATTATTAATTTTCATCATTTTTAAGGACAATTTATTTTTAAAATCTGCAAGATCCCCTCCCCCCTTTCCCCAGAATTAATGAAATGGCCGATCCCCAACATTCAAACACACACACACACACAAAAAAAAGAAAAAAGAAAGAAAGGAAGAAAAGAAAGAAATATATATTTTTAAAAAACTCTACCAGTGTTTTCTTCTGTGACTTCCACCAGCTCACTGTCTTCTGTATTTCACTGGTTTCTGGGAGTTCATCATCATTTTATAGGTACCGCCGCGCAGGTCGATTTCTATCTCTGTAACATTCATCATAAGGAAGAGATTTCGCATCAATTTCACATTTACCGTGACAAGCCTTGTGTCCTAAAAATAAAACAAAAAATATTTATAGCCTTTTCAATTCAATCTTGGTGAAGGTAAAACCTATTGAAATCACATTGTATTTAGGATTTTTTTTTTAAAAAAAATATCATAAACTATTTCACGGTGGTTCAGTCTTTTGAACGCCTCTGTATTAAAAGTGAAAGTAACATGCGTATGTTTTGATATTGTTTATATTTAAGTAAGTCAAAAGCAATTTTATTAATACTGGTTAATAAAAAGACGCAAGAAAAACTTACCCATGACGAACGCATACACTCAATCATTATAATCTGCTGATCGGAATAATGCTTGGCCTCGATGGATATACATGTACATGTACATACGGCCGTAGTACGTAAATGCATATATTCTTTCACTAAGATACACATAAATACAAGAAAATGAAATTCCGTCCTTTCTTTCGTTGTATTTAAACGGCCTTTACAACTACTAACGTTTCGCGGATTTTAGTTTCTGTTTGAACACGGTTGAATTCAATGTACGTGACGTCATAAAGGCACATTGTGTTGCTCTCAACAGTTATTTGAAGATTTATCATTCATGATGCACTCAAGTAACAAAGATGTGGGCGATTACAAAAAATTGGAATTATCATTATGCAGTGGAAAACAACACCCAGATGTGTTTATTTTTCTTGAAGCAAAGCTCTGTCCTCCATCTATACGTACAGTGTACGAAAGTCCAACCTAGTTCTAAGACCTCTTGATTGTAAGTAATACATGCATCTGAGTAAATGTGTATATAAATATACATGTATATTTTTATCAAAAAATGCTGTGAAAATGTAATAATACTAAAGAAAATCTCAATAAAAATAGAGAGAAATCACGCAACATTTATGGCGTCGCCAGGGATATATATGTCCTTCCCGCAGCGAACGGTAAAAGGATATAAATGTCCTTCCCGCAGCCAAAGGGTTAAATTAAAAATCTGCGCCAGAAGCATTTTAATAGGAATTAGCATATAGAGCATATTGCATCAAATTAAATGGTGGGACAAGATGACAAATTGTAATTATTTGATAGAAACAATGCCGAAAATGAGATTTACTTGAAACGATTTTGTGGAACGAACTCCAAATTTATTTTTCAGGTGAAGTACTGAGAACTGCACAGAAACATAAACATACAGTAAATGGAGAAGGAATCAGGAAGACAATGTTCTGACAATGCAATAAGATTGTGCAAAACTATTCTTTTTTAAAAATCTTACTTTAAAATTACATCGTTTCATTTCAGCTCAGATTTCTGCTTTTTCTTTTTTTAATATAAAAAATTAAAGTTAAAATTGTTGTTATATATTATCTTGCAAGTTGTCAATGAAAGTAAAATACGAGGGGAAAGGATCTTATAAGAACCTTCATCATTAAATGCTTTCTGGATGTCTGCATTAAAAACAAGGTCTGACAAGGACAATATATATTTTTGAAAGGAACAGATTACTTGGAAGAGTCTCCCAATGTCTGCAATGGACTTGAAGAGTGTCGCCCAATGCCTGCATTGGCTCTTCTGAGTCGCCCAATGCCTGCATTGGACTTTGAGATAGTCGTACAATGCCTGCATTGGCTCTTCTGAGAGTCGCAGAATGCCTGTATTGGACTTTGAGAGAGTCGTGCAATGGCTGCATTGGCTTTTATGAGAGTCGCCCAATGCCTGCATTGGCTCTTGTGAGAGAGTCTCCCAATGGCTGCATTGGACCTTGAGAGACTCCTCCATTGCCTGCATTGGACCCTGAGGGACTCTTCCAATGCCTGCATTGGACCTTGAGAAGTCACCTAATGTCTGCATTGGCTCTTATGAGAGAGTTGCCCAATGCCTGCATTGGACCTTGAGAGAGTCTCTCAATGCCTGCATTGGCTCTCATGAGAGTCACCCAATGCCCGCGTTGGACTTTGAGATAGTCGTACAATGCCCGCATTGACCCTTTAGAGAGTCAGGCAATGCCTGCATTGCCATTGAGTCTCAATGTCTGCATTGGTCCTTTAGAAAGTCATGCAATGACTGCATTGGCCAACGATGAACAAATTCCCTTGACAGATTGTCATGAATTTCTTGCATTGTCTTTACTATAAAAAAAAATTTCAAAATTTTTTAGACATTGGTGATTCTTAGCGGGAATTTACAAATAATATTTCATTTTCGTAACAATCGTCACTGCATTGCAAGTTTATTTATTTTCCAAGTGTTCAAATAGATTTTGTATTCCTTTAACGATAAAATGCATTAGTCTATTACATTTAGAACAATTTCAATTGCATATGTGATTAAGATAAAATTCAAATCAGAATAAGAAGAAAATTCCAAAAAATTGAATAAAGACATAAGCACTATTTCCGTAAAGACTTTTATCACATGAATTTGGAAATGGGCAAATTAAACCATAAAATGGATTTCGAGATACCTTTGTAATCATAAACAACTTTCTTCATAAATTCGTTAAATTACATTCACTCTGGTAGTAGAAGCCAATATTTCTTTCCACATTACCTAAAACATTGATCTTGAATTAAAAAAAAAAATAATTAAGACAAATAAATTTTAGTTGAGACTCCATTATACGTTAGCCTCCTCGGAACGAAAATATCGACTTCCACTCCGCGTCGGGCAATATTTCATCCCTTGGAGGCTAACATAATCAATGTTGCCCTCAACTCCAGTCAATATTTGTATAATATTATTCAGGAATAATTTTTTCAATTAACATAACAAATTAAGCTCACATATCAACAAATATAAGCTAATTTTTCCAATGATTTCTTGAGTAAATCTAAAACCCTGGATTTTGAAATATTTTCCAGATGTCTTTTTCATAGGATTATCACTTCTTAAATTATTGTGAAAAGTGATGAGAAAATATACCTTTCTCCATAAACTTATAAAACTTTATTTTTATTAGTACACTTCTGTTGAGCTTTTTGCACTTACACAAGATTTGCTGATCATATATAACCTTTTTTGGGTTATTTTCAGAATTACTGTGTAAATAGTTTTTTTTTTTTGAATTTTGAATTTGTTTTATGGAAATAGTACAATGTCATATATTTTTATGCATTAACCATCGAAAATGCACGAGAATAATTAATAATTGCTGGGAAAATGATTACACATCATTTCATAGTAGATATATATCAAACTGTATACACAATCTTTAAGCTGGTCTATAGCTTAGACTTTTATTATCAAGATATTGTACTGTTCTGTTGGACATTGAAGGTTTCATGGCAACCTGCTTCCCTTCAGAATAGTTTCTGTCCTTCACACTACAACGCATACGGTAAATTTATTACCATTAGTGCATTTTTTTTTCTTTTGGTCTATCTGTTCCTTTAAATTATTGATCTAATGATTATGCTAAATGAGTTAAAACAAACATTATGCAAAACATAATTGGTTTTACAAAACCATGATCATTTAAATTTTCTGCAAGACAACAAGTGGTATTTGTCATAAGTATTAGCATTTTGTTGCTGTATTTAAAGGTGTGCATATCAGACAAGGAAGTCTTAACATTCAAATATAATTGGACGTACCCTTTATCTTTCTTCAGGCATAAAATCGTATTATACTGACACTCTTCTAGACTATATGAAGGAAACTTAAGTTTTGAAAAACGAGTTTTCTTACAAGGTATGTGCATGAAATCTTAAAATATTTTAATGATAAAGTAGACCATTGATGGCTGACTGCATCAGTTAATGAAATACTTAATGAAATATCTACATCAACGTAATTAGTCGAGAAAATTCATACATTTAGTGAAAGGCACCGCTAAAATATATCCATAAATCAAATTCATTAAGAATACAATTAATGTGCTAGTTTTACACGATATCTTTTGTGAATTTCATATCGAAAGAGGTTACAACAGAGTACATAATTGATGCAAGCTTCAGATATTTTTATAAAGGCACACTATATGGGGTATATGCATTCTAACCAATAATGAAAAAAAATCTACTCACGAATGAAAAAAGATAGTAAAAAATGAATTTTCCTTTGACAGGGCTGGGGTTAATTACTTGAAAATATAATTAAATACTTTCAAATGTATTGAAAATTTTGTCAAATACTAACAAGTACGATTAAGAAAATTTTATATTTTTCAAAATATCTATGGTGAATGATTCATTTTATTTCATATTATAATAAAGAGAGAGTTTATGCATATATTCACCAAGAGATTTGTTTAAAAATTCAGATTACTTTTTACAGTATCTTAATAACACACGCGTTGCCCATAGACTTCAATGTTAACTTCAAGGTACAATTAATTGTACAATAATCAAAATTCGGTAAAATCCATTGGTGGGGTATTTTTGTTGATAACACCTTCAAAATGCTACTATGATTTAAAAATCGGAACATTCATTTATTACGTACAAAAAATGCTCGTTATACATTGAATACCTTAACTTTGGTTTAATTTCCAAAAATTTTGAAGACCAAATACAAATATAGGAGAAAGCAGCAATATTATTAAATTTTACCTTTCCTATTGCCCTGGGCAGTATTTTTATGCTTGATAAACATTATTAGGCATTTAATTATTGAAGGAACACAACGTATGCCAAACAGTACTGGTATACATCATTATAAAACTCCCTTTGATAATATTTGACTTAAAAATGAAGTATTTAAAATGTAATTCAAACGTAATTGAGAAATACATGAAATTTTAGGAATGTATTGAAATACAATCAGTTTCTTGTAACTGAAAGTAAACAAATTACAAATACTTTCAATTATATTGAAAAAATGTATTTAAATACAGTTAATCATAATTACTCATTTCAAGTACCCAATCCCTGTCCTTTGATATTTTAACAAAAGATAACCCCAAATTCCTGAGTTGAATGCTGATATAATACATTAGACAATCTTCAAATTAAAACTCTGATCCCCTTCTTTCTTTTTTCTTATCTGATTTTAATAAAATTGACTTAATATTACTATGTTCGTAAGAAAAATCCAAATACTCTGAAGTAAAAGGACCCAGATGTCAGAAAAGTACGATTGAGATAGAAGCCATATTAACTGAATAACCATATGTAAGCAAAAAATATATATTTTCTGTTTTTTATGAAAATATAGAAACCCTATTTAATAGAGACTGTAGTACAAAAAAAAAAAAAAAAAAAAAAAAATAGAGTTGCAATTTCATTTATTGCAATTTTTTTGTTCTTTTGTATACCGTCTTCCAAGAAAGACAGTATTAATTGTCAACTCTTCTCCAAAGTATGAATCACCTGAAGCATGACTGATTGTGTATATCCCCTTATTAATTATGCACATCTGGTCATTTTTGGAAATACAACCAATATTCAGCCTAGGAAATGTCTAGGAAATGTCCAGCTATTGCAACATTGTCAAATTTGGAATCGTTGCCAAGTGTGACTTTTTCAATTTAACATCATTTGTCATAAACATGTATCCAGCTTCCTGACATTGATGTCATGGAAACGTCGTATAACTTTAACTAGCATGGTAAAACCTTGTTATTTATTGTTACTGCTGAACTTATCCAAATATTTCTAAAACGGTAAGAAATATCATTATTTATTAAGTGCTAAAAATGAAATGCTGAAACATGGATATTTTTATGCTATGAATAGATAATGTATATGGCAGTTTTGTTAAATGTTTAATATTGATTTAATTGTTTCAGGTTAAACTGGATCGGATACATTAGTTCATGTCCAGTGTTTTTTAGCTCCTTAATTGAAGTATATATAAAATGTCAACCGTTTTAACCTTTCCAAACAAGGAAGTGTCTGCGGCTTTCTCCAGAGCCAACAGAGGATTCATGTTGAGTCTTTTGAAGCATTTTCCATCAGAATCCAACATCTTCTATTCGCCTTTTAGTATTTCTACAGCCCTCGCCATGGTTCATATGGGAGCAAAAGCAGACACTCGAAAAGAAATGAGTCGAGTCCTTCATTTTGAGGAAATGGACAAAACTTTCCATGCAGCATTTGGTTCTTATCTTGACTACTTGTCTAAAGACACTGGTGATTGCACACTTAAAACTGCAAATAGAATCTATCAAAGCATGAGATTCAAACCGGAGGAATCTTTCCTACAAAACTGCAACAAACATTTTAAAGCTTCAGTGGAGTCAGTGGATTTCTCTAAGTCTGCAGTAACAAGCAAGAAAATCAATTCCTGGGTTAGTCAGCAAACTGAAAATAAAATTCAAGATCTGATTCCAGCAAGTGCACTGAATGAACGTACATTCATGGTTCTTGTAAATGCCATCTACTTCAAAGGAAATTGGAACAGCAAATTTGAAAGCAAACACACACAAATAATGGAATTCCAAAACAACAAGGAGAAATTCATGACAGACATGATGTATCAAACCGATGATTTCAGATTCTGCCAAATGTGGGATCTAAGGCTTAGTGCCCTTGAGCTGCCATACGAAGGAAAGACCCTCAGCTTGCTAATTCTTTTACCCACAGCTGTAGATGGTATAGAGAGTCTGGAGAAAAGTTTGACTGAGTCTGTCCTCAAAACTGTAGTTAGCAACATGAGTGTACGGGAAGTTAATGTTTATCTTCCAAAATTTAAAATGAAGTCGAACTTCGAGTTGAAGTCTAATTTGTCTGCCATGGGTATGCCCTCAGCATTTGATATGGATAAAGCTGATTTTACAGGCATGGATAAAGATAAAAATGTGTATATTAATGCAGTTTTCCATAACGCTTTTGTTGAAGTCAATGAAGAAGGTACCGAAGCTGCCGCATCTACGGGTCCCGTTTCATCGATAGAATGTATTACACCGACGTTTCAGGCAAATCATCCTTTCCTTTTCTTTATCCGAGATTATGTTAATGACATAATTCTGTTTGCTGGAAGATTTTTTAAACCAAGTGGTGCATCTGCCCAAGAAGAAGTGTAGATGAAAATAGTACTATATTAAGGGAATTGTTGTTTATCAGGATAAAACCTCACAATGTTGATGCACAGTTTGTAGAACCTAGGCATACATTAAATACATTAAACAAGATCTTAAAATGTTTGGACAATAATTTTAACAAAAGAAAATACATTCAATTCCAGTGGTTTTCAAATAAATGCAATTTGTGGACTGTGATTGTAAATTTGTATCTTTGAATTGCTTTCATAAAAATAGGAATGAGAAGAGGGGGGGACGTTAATTATTACAAAAGCACACTAGCTTTTTTTCATGATCATGACTTGTAAATGTGGCATAAAATCAAGATTTTGAGACTGTGGTGTCCTATTGCGAAAAATATTTATGTCATATATTTTCTTCTGTATCACATCTGCTTTTGAAAATCCATAGCTGGTTATTTGCACTGTACGAGGGGTGATCAAAAAGTTCGCGAACAAATTGAATTACTTCTTTAAAAGAAATAAAATGAAGTTTCAGTGTTTATTATTTTTTTAAAGTAGTCCTTTTTGATTTTAATGCACATCTGCCATCGTTCTGCACATGCGCGAATCACGTGATCCAGGCAGTCACGTGACATGCTCCGAAGCAGTCTGTTCAGAGAAGCTAAAAGATTTTTCCGAGTCTTATATTTCTTGCCATGCAAGTTATTTTTTATAACAAAAACAGTCCATCTGTCAGAAATGGCCAAATCTCGGCAATAGGATGGGTAGATAAGAATATCCCTTCCCACAATTAGTATGGTGACCCAACACAACTCGAGTCCTCTGTCTCGGGAGAGTCGTTTTTCCAATGTGGATAGAGTATGGGCGCCTTCTTTTTATCATATCTCATATGTTTAAAGTCTAAAGTAAACGATATTTTAGAGATTTAATAACTATATTATTGTTAAGATATACAACCATTTTTCTAATTGTTACTTGACGATGTTTCATAACAAATTGCTCAACTAAGGACACATCTTTTCCCAGGCTTGCTTTCGCTGGGCAACAGAACAAACATCATTTTTAACCGTCTCCCTGTCTTTACTTAAACAATCAATCCAATTAATGATTGAACTTCTGGTAAGTCTTTTGTCTTCATAAACCTTGTACAAATTATCATATTCTACTGCAAAGGAATTTCCAAGATATACGATAAACTTTACAGCCGTTCGTTGCTCGAGTACGACTGAGTCAACCATTTTTTTGTCACAAGTGACCTACATATTGACGTCATTTTCACATTGTGACGTCACAAACACGGAGCAAAACATTATTTAACATATGTTGTTTATAGAACATGTGTATGACTATATGTGTGCCAAATTTCATTCTGATCTGAATTGTGGTTTTGTAAATATAGAGATAGTTCGCGAACTTTTTGATCACCCCTCGTACTTTGCCGTTGATGATATCGTTTTTTTTTTACTTCAAATATTGCAATTTTTCTTATTTTTAAAATTGAATTAATAAACCTTTACTTACCATAATACAATCTGGCCGAAAACGGTAATTATACCCATCTTTATATAAATTTTGTTTATTTAAAAAAGGAATGATGTATACATATGAAATATTTAACGTGTAACTACATGGCCATTCATAGGACTGTCCTTTGAGGTGCTGAAGATTTGAGGTAGCGGCATGACGTCACGAAATACGAAAAAGCTAATTCTGAACACCCTCAAAAGATTTTTCTTTGTTTTAGAGTGTTCAGTTTCACACTAACAACTTTGTTAATCAACAACATGGATCCGTTTTTTTGCATCTCGCTAGGGTACTATTCCTTTCATATATTTAATCTTAATACATTTCGATATATCGAAGACGTAGTATATATCAATTAACAATAGTTACTTTCATTCATATGTCGACTCCATATATCCTCGTGAGCTTGAAATAAAAGATACCACAGATTCTGACACATCTGTTTCATATTTAGATATTTTACTAGAAAAAGACGTTAATGTTAACCTTACAACAAAACTATATAATATATGTGATGACTCTAACTTTTCTATCGTCAACTTCCCTTACTTATGTATCAATATACCCTTATTACCTGCATAATGTGGTTTATGTCTCTCAGTTGATTCGATACACAAGAGCCTGCTCTCAGTAAGAACAATTTCTAAAACGAGGCAAGCTATTGACAGACAAGTTGACTAAACAACGATATCAACAGTCTCGTTTGCAGTCATCTTTTCGCAAGTTTTTCGGTCGATACAATGACCTTATCAGCACATACAGCCTATCATTGAGTCAAATGCTGACTGACATTTTTCATACTAATTATTAGGCCATTATTTATACACTGAACTGTCTACGGATTTTTCCGGTTGTTGTTTCCCGATCATGAAAAGGAGCACCCGGCGTTTGTGACGTGTCGGCAGTGAATGCTCACTCCTCCTTGGCACCTGGTCCCACCTCTAAATTTTCAGGTCCGTGTTTGCTCTGCTCCAAATTTGTATCGTTCATTGGACTTTCGAGATAGAATACTGTTCGTTATTTTCATATTTCAATTGAAGTTATTGCTTTCCTTTCTGTAATATGTGAACCCTCCTTGGAAATACATCGCTAAGATTTTTTTTTTCACATAAAACTTTCCTTTGAAATATCTCACTGCATCCTATGCAGTAACTTCTCTGAACTACCAAGATATGACGTCATATAAGGGAATAAATGACGTTTAAGGCACCACAAACTTGAGCTGTCATGACGCGGAGACAGTGTCATAAAGTTCACTTGTTATTTAATTTTTGTAATATTCAAGTGTTTTGACCGAAGACTTCAGCTTCAGTGTGTGTAATTATTATCGAATACTAAAACTTAACTTTGTTTTTTTTTTTTTTTTTTTTTTTTTAATTTTTTTATTATTTATTATTATTTATTATTATTATTATTTTTTTTTATTGAAACTAAACGTTTTCATAACAATATTGTAAAAATTTGACTTTGAATTGCACCTGGTTTTAAGACCATGGCTAGAGGTAGAAATCATATGTGTGTATATAACAGGTATATAACAAGTGTTTAATAAGGATTAACTTTATATTTTGTGAACATTCATAAAAGGAGAATGTTTTTTAAATGCATCTAGCTTGGGATAGGAATGTAATTGTTTTGCTTTTACTTAAACTATGGTTAAACTATGGTTAAAGACGTACATGTACAACACAGCGGGAGAGATAAGACTTGCAATTTCACTTAAACATTTAATGTGACGTCAAATTTGACGTTAATATGATGAGCGATACGTGTATTAAAAGTAGAAACAGAAAAATTAGATTAGGGGCTTGATTGTTATTTCTTTATGAGTACCAAATTCTATCATTGATTATTTTCTTTAATTAAATCCCTCCCATCTATGAAAAGAAAGAAACGAAAGATTACCCCTTAAATTTCTCTAATTTCATATTATGTAAATTGTATCCGTGTTCAAAGCATTTTTCCTCTGAAAATTTTTGTTACATTGGGTATTTTTCCCATTACAGTTTGCTACATAACATTCTGTTACATTATCTTGCTAATTTTGTTATAAGAGTTATCCCCCTTAGATATTGATTTTTTACATATACTTGGTTTGAGTATGCGCAACGATATTGCTATTTGCAATGGCGTGAAGTCACCTTTCAAAAATTAAATTTATCGCTTATATCTAATTATGAAGAACAAACCCGAGCAATTTTTTTTCACAACAAAGTACTTGTTCTGGTATTCGGACAATGTTGTAATATTTAAGCGTTCGTCATTATACTTTCTTTAAAATAAATAAATAATGAATATAATACCCAGTTATTTTTATTACGAAATGCACTTCTTTGTAAAACGGAAATCAACATAATTTAAATAAGTCATGTATCAAATTCTCGCCGTTGCTTTTTTCATTATATGAATTATTTAAGAAATGACTTCACGCCATATTGTTTGTAAATGTTTTTATAAGCAAGGTGACTTCAAATCAATGGCACCATACATGAAGACTGCAGTATAGTATCAAATTTTGCTATATATTCTTACCAAGAATGCGCAACTAAGAGTAGGAGGTCATAATTAAAACAAACTTTTGAGAGATTTCCTTTTAACATCATGTAAAATTATTCTTTATGAAGATTTTAGTACCAAAAAATACATAGCAATCCAGCAAGGCACGCAAGTTTATTTCGGTCGAAGTCGAGCTAGTGCTTGAAAATCAAATGCAGGACCTAATAACCCCACACGCAAACGCAGTATATAAAAAATAATCAGCACACCCTAAATTATAATGAGTCTGATCAAACCAGGAAGTTTACAGATAATTTTTCATCTCATAAAAAAATTCAGCTCAAGTATCATGCAAAAATGCCCGAACCGGGAGAGGAAATTCAGGAATTATTTTGCGTCAGCCATGTTTTGACGTGAACCTCAAATGAAATACACCTCAACTGAAATACGATAATGAAACCTGCATATCTAGCAAGGTGACTTCACGCCATTGCACGTTTATATGAATATCTAGGCAGGGGACTTGACGCCATTGCACATTTATATGCATATCTAGCAAGGGGACTTCACACCATGGCATTTAAATATGAATATCTAGCAAGGGGACTTCACGCCATTGCACGTTTATATGAATATCTAGGCAGGGGACTTCACGACATTGCACATTTATATGCATATCTAGCAAGGGGACTTCACACCATGGCATTTAAATATGAATATCTAGCAAGGGGACTTCACGCCATTGCACCTTTATATGAATATCTAGGCAGGGGACTTCACGCCATTGCACATTTATATGCATATCTAGCAAGGGGACTTCACACCATGGCATTTAAATATGAATATCTAGCAAGGGGACTTCACGCCATTGCACCTTTATATGAATATCTAGGCAGGGGACTTCACGCCATTGCACATTTATAAGCATATCTAGCAAGGGGACTTCACACCATAGCATTTAAATATGAATATCTAGCAAGGGGACTTCACGCCATTGCACCTTTATATGAATATCTAGCAAGGGGACTTCACGCCATTGCACCTTTATATGAATATCTAAGCAGGGACTTCACGCCATTGCACATTTATATGCATATCTAGCAAGGGGACTTCACACCATGGCATTTAAATATGAATATCTAGCAAGGGGACTTCACGCCATTGCACCTTTATATGAATATCTAGGCAGGGGACTTCACGCCATTGCACATTTATATGCATATCTAAGCAGGGACTTCACGCCATGGCATTTAAATATGAATATCTAGCAAGGGGATTTCACGCCATTGCACCATTATATGAATATCTAGGCAGGGGACTTCACGCCATTGCACATTTATATGCATATCTAGCAAGGGGACTTCACACCATGGCATTTAAATATGAATATCTAGCAGGGGGACTTCACGCCATTGCACCTTTATATGAATATCTAAGCAGGGGACTTCACGCCATTGCACATTTATATGCATATCTAGCAAGGGGACTTCACACCATGGCATTTAAATATGAATATCTAGCAAGGGGACTTCACGCCATTGCACCTTTATATGAATATCTAAGTAGGGGACTTCACGCCATTGCACATTTATATGCATATCTAGCAAGGGGACTTCACACCATGGCATTTAAATATGAATATCTAGCAAGGGGACTTCACGCCATTGCACCTTTATATGAATATCTAGGCAGGGGACTTCACGCCATTGCTCGTTTATATGAATATCTAGCAAGGGGACTTCACACCATGGCATTTAAATATGAATATCTAGCAAGGGGACTTCACGCCATTGCACCATTATATGAATATCTAGGCAGGGGACTTCACGCCATTGCACCTTTATATGAATATCTAAGCAGGGACTTCACGCCATTGCACATTTATAAGCATATCTAGCAAGGGGACTTCACACCATGGCATTTAAATATGAATATCTAGCAAGGGGACTTCACGCCATTGCACCTTTATATGAATATCTAGGCAGGGGACTTCACGCCATTGCACATTTATATGCATATCTAGCAAGGGGACTTCACACCATGGCACTTAAATATGAATATCTAGGCAGGGGACTTCACGACATTGCACATTTATATGCATATCTAGCAAGGGGACTTCACACTATGGCATTTAAATATGAATATCTAGCAAGGGGACTTCACGCCATTGCACCTTTATATGAATATCTAAGCAGGGGACTTCACGACATTGCACATTTATAAGCATATCTAGCAAGGGGACTTCACACCATGGCATTTAAATATGAATATCTAGCAAGGGGACTTCACGCCATTGCACCTTCATATGAATATCTAGGCAGGGGACTTCACGCCATTGCACATTTATATGCATATCTAGCAAGGGGACTTCACACCATGGCATTTAAATATGAATATCTAGCAAGGGGGCTTCACGCCATTGCACGTTTATATGAATATCTAGGCAGGGGACTTCACGCCATTGCACCTTTATATGAATATCTAAGCAGGGGACTTCACGCCATTGCACATTTATAAGCATATCTAGCAAGGGGACTTCACACCATGGCATTTAAATATGAATATCTAGCAAGGGGGCTTCACGCCATTGCACGTTTATATGAATATCTAGGCAGGGGACTTCACGCCATTGCACATTTATAAGCATATCTAGCAAGGGGACTTCACGCCATGGCATTTAAATATGAATATCTAGCAAGGGGACTTCACGCCATTGCACATTTATATGTTTATATTTGAATCTAAAAAATAGGTGCTAGTAAAAATGAAATTAGATCCTGTCATAAGAAAGTAATACCCGCATAGAAATGTGTTGCCTCTAAATGTACTCTTCCCTTTATCTGGATAGTGAAGAAACCTCAATAGTTTATAATCTACATTACATACATAAAACATATTCATGCATTCAAATGACCAAAAACTGCACAGGTGAGAATATAGGCAATAGGCCTCTGGTGTTAGTATTTCAATAAAAAAATCATTACCAGTCCGAAATTAAAGAACTCTTTTTAAGAAAGATTTTTCAGAAATATTTTTCCGTTTATAAAAGTTTATGTCTGGTTAATTGATAAATCTGTTCATGTTGTTGCAAAACAGCAAAAAATACTTTTTAGTGTGTGAAAATTTATGATGAAATTGAAAAATTTTAGACGCAAAAACGTCATTTTTTAAAAAAAAAAAGTGACTCTAATTGATCTCACCCAAATGCACCTCTTAGAATAATTTGTTTTCCGGTCATATTTGCCTCAACTATCCCTCTTGGGTAAATTTCTAGATGGTGTTTTTGCAACCTCTTAAAGTTATAAGCACCCTAGCTGCACATCTGTAGCTCGCTGGTCTGAAAAAAAAATGAAAAACATTTAGGATGGGCAACCAGAGACTCTGGTCGTCCATCCTAATTTTTTCAGACCAGCGAGCTACAGATCTGCTGCAACTACAAGCACCCTTCCCGAATTACAGCAATGGTACTAGTTCTACGATGCTCTTTGAATTCTAGTGGGTGTCTGTGTTACTTAAAAGATGGATTATTTCATATGCAAGCTATTTTGTGGTGTTAAGAAAAAACTTGCATCATGTATTCAATGGATTTAAATGATTTATGGACTAGCTTACAAAAAGAGGTCATATTTTCTCTACTCTTGGCTCAGTTGGGCTCGTACTTCATCCATTGAGTGTCCTTGGGTAGAGGGTGTGTAATGACCTTGAATCGATTTTCTAAATGAAAGCTGAAGGTCAGAAAATCTCTCTGCATAAAAAAATACTTGTCCAGAACATATTTTCTTCAATTTGCCTCAGTCAGAACCAAACGTCACCCAAGAGTGCTTCACGGTAAGGGTGTGCAGTGAACTTGAATAAACTTTCTAGACCATAGCTCAAGGTCAAAGAAACCTTTCTTTGTAAATTCCTTGTCCAAAGCATATTTTCTCTACTTTTGTCTCGCATTGGCTCATATTTCACTCATGGAGCATTCATGGGTTGGAGGGTGTGCAGTGACCTTGTACTAATTTTTATTGAAAATCAAAGTCGGAAAACCTCTTTCTGTTAAATCCTTGTCCAGGATATTTATTCCCTTGGCCCTACCTGGATCAAACTTCAAGTTTCTAGATTGTGATTAGGTTTAATCAAAAAGTATTAAGCATTTTAAGGCTGTTAAGCCAAAATGACTAAAACGCAAACTAGTTGCCTCCAACTCTAGTCTCCAGATTATGGTGGCATATATCTGCCACCACTTGTCAGATAATTATGTCGACTGGTCAGATCTATACGTCGACTTGTAAGATATTTTTCTCAAATTGTAAGATAATTGTGTTGACTTGTAAGATAATGATCCTCGTGACTAGACACTTAGTCTTGATATTTAAGCTTGTTAATGCCACTAACTGGCATCTACTTGATACAATATCTGACAAGACGATATAATTTTCTGACAAGTCAACTTGTTAGATGTTTAGTCGACTTGTCAAATAATTATGTCAACTTGTCGGATGTTTTGTTAACTTGTCTGATAAATATGTTGACTTTTCGTGTATTTATGTCAACTTGTCAGATAATTATGAGGACTTGTGAGATCCTATTGACGACTTGTCAGAAAAATATGTCTACTGAATGGCACAAACTGGGCATGGACACATTTTCATGGGAGGGGTGTGTGTCCAAACTCGAAAACTTTTAAAGTTTATTTCCAAGACCTAGCCCCCTTCCGGAATCGAATCGTTGTCTTCTTAATAGTATTTTTTTTTAAATATCGGACAGAAAACTCTGATTTAAATAATTTTCAAACTGTTCCGAAATAGACATTATTTGTCTTCTGGATTAATCACTTACACTGTGCGTATGAGAGTAGCTGAGGTGGATCGAAAATAAATTTCGAACTTGAATTTCAATCCATTGTTGTTTTTTTTTTTCAGAAGCCCGCATCGAATTGTTCCCGCCCAATTTATTGTCTATCATCAAAGGTTTTGACTGCAACAGATGGAAATGGCGTAAGCAGCATATTTGCAATCTTGCCAGTTTATGTTCTTCGGTCTTAGTACCAAATTTCATGGTACTTGAGAAAAGATTTCAAACATATACTTATCCTATGCATCCAAAATTTTAGGAAGAGCTGTGTATTGAGTATTATGTTGGGCAAATACTCTAGGGTCATCCCTACCCCCCCCCCCCAAAAAAAAAAACCCATCAAACCCCCTTTTGGTTTTAGCTCGTCTTTGCTGAAGGCTCATGTGAACTTTTCTGATAAAAATTATTTCTGTCATTGTTGTTGTCTTTGTCGTTACAATATCATCTTTTGAAGAACTGCTGGGTCAAATCAAACAAAATTGCGTCGCCCGCGTGGCGCAGTGGTTAGAGCGTCTGCTCTAGAGTCGCCAAGTAAGGAGTTGATCCTAACGACGCGGGTTCGAATCCCACTGTGGGACGTGGAGACCGGTCCTTCGGATGAGACCATATAAATCGAGGTCCCCTGTCGCAGTAGGTGCTGGCACGAAAAAGATCCCTCACTGCTCAATGGCCGTTAGTGCCGAGTATAGGACAAAATTTGCAGTTCTCCACCGGCAAGTGGTGGCGTCTCCATATGAGTGAAAAATTCTCGAGAGGGACGTTAACAACATACAAACAAACAAACAATCAAACAAAATTGCCTCAAAGTATTCTTAGGTCAAGGGGATTTAAAACTATATATGGCGTATTTTGGATCAATTCAGATAACCAAAATTAAAAAGATCTTTCTATTTGTTTTATTACTTTAAAACAAGATAGGACTTTTCTGCAGATACACTGTAATACAATTTAGATCAATCGTGTTTCAAACAATAACCAATTTATTTACCGACTCCACATTTAAATTACAGACAAAGTTTAAAGTCAATTTATCTAAAAAAACGTGGGGTTTTTCAAGTTCAAAATTAGTTAAAAGTTTAATTTGAACGTAAATAACATATCATGTATATCTACACTCAATCTCGTATTATTATTTTTATTTAGCTCAGATACGCCACTAGTTCTAGTTCTGGGAACTAGAGGTTTTTTTTTTTAAAGAAAAATGTCTTTTTTTACCCCCATTTTACCCCCAGGGTGAAAATGGAAATTCCGAAGTCTTATTGCGCATCTACAGACACCACTTATCATATTTGAAAAAGATTTATTGGTAACTGCTTAAAATAAAAGAGGAGTTTGAAAATGAAGAAAGTGTCACAGACGGACGGACCAGGGTAACAACAAAATAAAACAAGATGTGTTTGTGAAACACTGATGCCCCCGTATGGCAATTTGTAGCGAAGGTTGAACTTTCTCAAATGCAAATCAGATATGTTGGTACCCAAAGTAAGGTCTTCTCACAAGAAATGCACTTGTGAAATAGGTCTTCTTACAAGACATGCACTTGTGAAATATGAAAGCCCTAGCACCACCTGTTCAGAAGTTATGGCCAAGGTTAAAGTTTTTTTTTAAAGTGGGTCAAACTCCAAGGTCAAGGTCAAAGTTGTTGCTATCTAAAGGAAGGTCTTGTCACAAGGATTACATATGTGAAGTATGAAAGCCCTAGCCCTAACCGTACAGAAGTTATCGCCAAGGTTAAATTTTTTTAAAAGTAGGTCAAACTCCAAGGCCAAAGTTGTTGCTATCTAAAGGAAGGTCTTGTTACAAGTATTACATATGTGAAGTATGAAAGCCCTATCCCTAACTGTTCAAAAGTTATGGCCAAGGTTGAAGTTTTTTAAAAGTAGGTCAAACTCCAAGGTCAAGGTCAAAGAGTCAAAGGTATTGGTATCTAAAGCAAGGTCTTGTCACAAGAATTACATATGTGAAGTACGAAAGCCCTAGTCCTAACTGTTCGAAAAATATGGGTAAGGTGAAAGTTTTTTAAAAGTAGGTCAAACTGCAAGGTCAAGGTGAAAGGGTCAAAATTGTTGGTATCTTAAGAAAGGTCTTGTCACAAGTTTTACATATGTGAAGTATGAAAGCCCTAGCCCTAACTGTTCAAAAGTTATGGCCAATAAAAGTAGGTCTAACTCCAAGGTCAAAGAGTCAAGGTATATGAAAGCCCTAGCCTTAAATGTTCAAAAGTTATGGTCAAGGTTAAAGTTTTTTTAAAGTAGGTCAAAGTCCAAGGTCAATGCGAGAGAGTCAAAATTTTGTATCCAATGGAAGGTCTCGTCACAAGGATTACATATGTGAAGTATGAAAGCCCCAGCACCAACTGTTCAAAAGTTTTGGCCAAGGTTAAAGTTGGGAAAATTTTGCAAAACTGGGTCAGACTCCAAGGTCAAGGTCAAAAAGCCAAATTTGATGGTACCCAAAGAAAGGTCTTGTAACAAGGATTACACGTGTGAAATATGAAAGCCATAGCCTCAACCAATCAAAATTTATGGGCAAGGTTAAAGTTTTTGTGGACAAACAGACTAACAGACAGACAGACAGACAGACAGACAGACAGACGGAAGGAGAGGGCAAAAACTATATACCCACGAATCTTCGATTGCGGGGGCATAATTACTACAGTACCCGCACTTTCTTGAAAAAGTGCGGGTCTAAAAAATCAAAATATAAAAAAAAAATCCTTGGTTATAACAAGAAGGACACAGTATTAAAAAACAAGAGATCTCCATTGTTTTTGCAACAAAATTCAATCCTGGGCTCCGAAAAATACAACATAAATTATTAAAATACCGGCAAATTTTATTAAACAAAATGAAAAGATAATTGTAATTCAATAAGTCTTTCGTAATTTACGCAACAATTAAGTTCTTGCCAATGAAAAGAGACTTACGGTAGTACCTTCCATTCATATGTCGGCTTGTTATGAATTCAGAGATAAAATTACTGACTATAGACGATAAGGAACAACTAACAACTTACTTCCATGTATGACAAAAGAGATGACTTCAGGTTGTCTACCGTCAACTTTCCCTATTCATAAACATGTATAAAGTAATATTCCACAATCATCTGCATATGGTGTTTATATCTCCCAACTTATTCGATTCTCAAGAGCATGCTCTGAGTACGATCAATTTTTAATCCTAGTCAGGCTACTGACAGATAAGTTAATGTTAGAGAGGTTTCAACAACCTCGTTTAGACAATACACTACGGGATGTTCCGTCTACCTGAACAATACAAAACTCATGGTGGGTGAGACCGGTCTACCGGGGACGCTTACCCCTCCTAGGCACCTGATCTTACCACTGGAATTTCGGGGGGTGTCCATGATTTATGCGCATTTCACGCTTTATTTTGTTGAAAGTTTTCTTGATTTATATTGATCACTGTTTATTATGTTCATTTTATCATGCATCTTAAATTAATAATACTAAAATATTAAATGAGAGCTACCCCGCGTTTTGTTTATTCATTGTATACGGGATACTGGTAGGCGTTGCTTGAACTATAAGTATCACATTCAAAGATATTTCTCCGAAGAAAAGAAACAAAGTTATAGCCAAATAAGGAATAGCAAATCAGTCTTACTTAATGGAAAATTTATGCACATACTCGTATTTTGTGAATTCCAGATTATTTAAATGAGAACTACCGATGTTACTCTAGCATTGCGTCTGACCAGAATTTAGCACACGTACATATCCATGCAATTTCTTGCATTCTCAATTGACATACTGTATACAGGGTTATTTTCGCCCCGTGTTATTTTCGCCCATTCACACTTGCAAATAATTTTGTCTCGTTTTAAATTCGCTCAATCACAGTTCTGTTTAAGAAATTATACTGTGTTTCTTGAATTCGCCTCGTTTTAAATTCGCCCACCTGTGAGTAGGGCGAAAGGGGCGGAAATAGAACGGGGCGAAAATTTGAACACGGGACACTCACAAGCAAAGCCAGAATCATACTGAGGCGCTTGATACTCGTGCAAATTAAATCCAAACAGCAGGTCACATATGTACATGTTTATATTCACGTTCGACATTGTGAATATTTTACGCAACACATGGTATATAAGTTAGCCTTTACTAAACAGTTCTAATAGATGTAATTAGAGTATAAAGTCTGTCGACAACCTGTATTATATGTAATAACTCTCCACATGCTACATTTAATACAAACGGGGAGTAACTCTGAAACTTTGAGTGTGATTGATGCAAACAAATTTCCAATTTACTTTTGGAAAAAAATGAAAAAAGAGGGGGGGGGGGGGGAATTGAGAGGGGCGAGCGGGCCATAGGGAGTTAAGATATAAAATTTTATTGCAATACCTCAAAAGCTTCTTGAGATATAATCGTTCGGAAACGAAGGTAATACACACAAAGAGAATGTATGAATTTACGATCTTGATTTTTGACCTCAAAATCAAGAGGAATCTTCCTTAGGTCAGATGTGGTATAAATTTTCATTGAACAATTTCAAAGACGTCTTTGGAGATCGCGCGGAAACAAAAGTGTAAAAGACAGAAAGACAGACTGAAGGACGGACAGACATCTAGACAGACCGGAACTCATAAAATCACGCAATGGCGTCAAGTCCCCTGCTAGATATGCATATAAAGGTGCAATGGCGTGAAGTCCCCTTGCTAGATATGCATATAAACGAGCAATGGCTTGAAGTCCCCTTGCTAGATTTTCATATTTAAATGCAATGGCGTGAAGTCCTCTGCCTAGATATGCTTATAAATGTGCAATGGCGTGAAGTCCCCTGCCTAGATATTCATATGAACGTGCAATGGCGTGAAGTCCCCTTGCTAGATATTCATATTTAAATGCCATGGTGTGAAGTCCCCTTGCTAGATATGCATATTTAAATGCAATGGCGTGAAGTCCTCTCGCTAGATATTCATATAAACGTGCAATGGCGTGAAGTTCCCTTGCTAGATATTCATATTTAAATGCCATGGCGTGAAGTCCCCTTGCTAGATATTCATATTTAAATGCAATGGCGTGAAGTCACCTTGCAAGATATGCATATAAACGTGCAATGGTAAGACGTCCCCTTGCTATATATTCATATAAACGTGCAATGGCGTGAATCACCTTTCTAGATATTCATATTTTATATGCAATGGCGTGAAGTCCCCTTGCTAGATATGCATATAAACATTCAATGGCGTGAGGTCACCTTGCTAGATATTCATATTCAAATGCCATGGCGTGAAGTCCCCTTGCTAGATATGCTTATAAATGTGCAATGGCGTGAAGTCCCCTGCCTAGATATTCATATAAACGTGCAATGGCGTGAAGTTCCCTTGCTAGATATTCATATTTAAATGCCATGGTGTGAAGTCCCCTTGCTAGATATGCATATAAATGTGCAATGGCGTGAAGTCCCCTGCCTAGATATTCATATAAACGTGCAATGGCGTGAAGTCCCCTTGCTAGATATTCATATTTCAATGCCATGGTGTGAAGTCCCCTTGCTTGATATGCATAGAAATGTGCAATGGCGTGAAGTCCCCTGCCTAGATATTCATATAAACGTGCAATGGCGTGAAGTCCCCTTGCTAGATATTCATATTTCAATGCCATGGTGTGAAGTCCCCTTGCTTGATATGCATAGAAATGTGCAATGGCGTGAAGTCCCCTGCCTAGATATTCATATAAACGTGCATTGGCTTGAAGTCCCCTTGCTAGATATTCATATTTTATATGCAATGGCGTGAAGTCCCCTTGCTAGATATGCATATAAATGTGCAATGGCGTGCTAGATATGACTATAAACGCACAATGGCGTGAAGTCAACTTGCTAGATATTCATATTTAAATGCAATGGCGTGAAGTCCATTACCTAGATATTCATATAAATGTGCAATGGCGTGAAGTCCCCTTGCTAGATATGCATATAAACGTGCAATGGCGTGAAGTCCCCTTGCTAGATATGCATATAAACGTTCAATGGTGTGAAGTCTCCTTGCTAGATATTCATATTTAAATGCAATGGCGTCAAGTCCCTTGCTAGATATGCATATAAACTTGCAATGGCTTGAAGTCCCCTGCCTAGATATTCATATAAAGGTGCAATGGCGTGAAGTCCCCTTGCTAGATATTCATATTTAAATGCAATGGCGTGAAATCACCTTGCTAGATATTCATATTTAAATGCAATGGAGTGAAGTCCCCTTGCTAGTGTTGCTTACAAACGTGCAATGGCGTGAATTCCCCTTGCTAGATATGAATATAAACGTGCAATGGCGTGAGGTCTCCTTGCTAGATATTCATATTTAAATGCAATGGTGTGAAGTCCCCTTGCTAGATATTCATATTTAAATGCAATGGCGTGAAGTCCCCTTGCTAGATATTCATATTAAAATGCAATGGAGTGAAGTCCCTTTGCTAGATATTCATATAAACGTGCAATGAAGTGAAGTCTCCTTGCTAGATATTCATATTTAAATGCAATGGCGTGAAGTCACCTTGCCAGATATCCATATTTAAATGCAATGGTGTGAAATCCCCTTGCTAGATATGCATATAAACGTGCAATGGCGTGAAGTCCCCTCGCTAGACATGCATATAAACGTGGAATGGCGTGAAGTCCCCTTGCTAGATATGCATATAAATGTGCAATGGCGTGCTAGATATGACTATAAACGCACAATGGCGTGAAGTCAACTTGCTAGATATTCATATTTAAATGCAATGGCGTGAAGTCCTTTACCTAAATATTCAATAAATGTGCAATGGCGTGAAGTCCCCTTGCTAGATATGCATATAAACGTGCAATGGCATGAAGTTCCCTTCCTAGATATTCTAAACCCTTGTATCCCTTTATAATAATGTTGTAACCAGCTGTACCCAAGTGTACCCTTTGTAACCCCTGTACCCCGTGCCTAGATTTCTAAACCCTTGTATCCCTTTATAATAGTGTTGTAACCAGCTGTACCCAAGTGTACCCTTTTTAACCCCTGTACCCTGTGCTTCAGTTCTCTTGTTTGATTTTTTAACTTAGACAAAACTAGATTTCTAAACCCTTGTATCCCTTTATAATAGTGTTGTAACCAGCTGTACCCAAGTGTACCCTTTGTAACCCCTGTACCCTGTGCTTCAGTTCTCTTGTTTGATTTTTTAACTTAGACAAATCTAGACTTCTAAACCCTTGTATCCCTTTATAATAGTGTTGTAACCAGCTGTACCCAAGTGTACCCTTTGTAACCCCTGTACCCTGTGCTTCAGTTCTCTTGTTTGATATTTTAACTTAGACAAATCTAGACTTCTAAACCCTTTTATCCCTTTATAATAGTGTTGTAGCCAGCTGTATCCAAGTGTACCCTTTGTAACCCCTGTACCCTGTGCTTCAGTTCTTTTGTTTGATTTTTTTAACTTAGAAAAATCTAGACTTCTAAACCCTTGTATCCCTTTATAATAGTGTTGTAGCCAGCTGTATCCAAGTGTACCCTTTGTAACCCCTGTACCCCGTGCCTAGATTTCTAAACCCTTGTATCCCTTTATAATAGTGTTGTAACCAGCTGTACCCAAGTGTACCCTTTTTAACCCCTGTACCCTGTGCTTCAGTTCTCTTGTTTGATTTTTTAACTTAGACAAAACTAGATTTCTAAACCCTTGTATCCCTTTATAATAATGTTGTAACCAGCTGTACCCAAGTGTACCCTTTGTAACCCCTGTACCCTGTGCTTCAGTTCTCTTGTTTGATTTTTTAACTTAGAAAAATCTAGACTTCTAAACCCTTGTATCCCTTTATAATAGTGTTGTAACCAGCTGTACCCAAGTGTACCCTTTGTAACCCCTGTACCCTGTGCTTCAGTTCTCTTGTTTGATTTTTTAACTTAGACAAATCTAGACTTCTAAACCCTTTTATCCCTTTATAATAGTGTTGTAGCCAGCTGTATCCAAGTGTACCCTTTGTAACCCCTGTACCCTGTGCTTCAGTTCTCTTGTTTGATTTTTTAACTTAGAAAAATCTAGACTTCTAAACCCTTGTATCCCTTTATAATAGTGTTGTAGCCAGCTGTATCCAAGTGTACCCTTTGTAACCCCTGTACCCCGTGCCTAGATTTCTAAGCCCTTGTATCCCTTTATAATAGTGTTGTAACCAGCTGTACCCAAGTGTACCCTTTTAACCCCTGTACCCTGTGCTTCAGTTCTCTTGTTTGATTTTTTAACTTAGAAAAAACTAGATTTCTAAACCCTTGTATCCCTTTATAATAATGTTGTAACCAGCTGTACCCAAGTGTACCCTTTGTAACCCCTGTACCCTGTGCTTCAGTTCTCTTGTTTGATTTTTTAACTTAGAAAAATCTAGACTTCTAAACCCTTGTATCCCTTTATAATAGTGTTGTAACCAGCTGTACCCAAGTGTACCCTTTGTAACCCCTGTGCTTCAGTTTTCTTGTTTGATTTTTTAACTTAGACAAATCTAGACTTCTAAACCCTTGTATCCCTTTATAATAGTGTTGTAACCAGCTGTACCCAAGTGTACCCTTTGTAACCCCTGTACCCTGTGCTTCAGTTCTCTTGTTTGATTTTTTAACTTAGAAAAATCTAGACTTCTAAACCCTTGTATCCCTTTATAATAGTGTTGTAACCAGCTGTACCCAAGTGTACCCTTTGTAACCCCTGTACCCTGTGCTTCAGCTTTCTTGTTTGATTTTTTAACTTAGAAAATCTAGACTTCAGAACCCTTGTATCCCTTTATAATAGTGTTGTAACCAGCTGTACTCAAGTGTACCCTTTGTAACCACTGTACCTTGTGCTTCAGCTTTGTTTTTATAATTTAGTTTACAAAAGCACTTTTACAGAATATCTACTTTCATTTTCAGCAGGAATATATAGCGTACCCTTTCTTTAACCTTTTGTCCATACATTATATAAGGATGTACCCTAGGGTACAAAAGTATAACCTAAAAACGCAGTACCAATTTCTTGCCATATTTACCAGCCAACCTGTACCAAGACCGTATAGTGACACAAGCACAAGCCATGCGTCCAGTAAACCCGTACATGTATGTCCGAACTGTGGATACAAACATAACAAAACGGAAAGGTGTCCTGCATATGGGAAAACTTGCAAGCTTTGCAATAAACAGAACCATTTCGCCAAAGTTTGCCGTAGCAAGAAAGTTCATGAAGTTCGTGAGCCAACTGGAGCAGATTATCCTTTACACAGCTCTAATGACAATTTTACTGATTTGTTTGTTGATTGTATCAGTGTAGTTCATGCTCTTAACAAATCTGATGTTTAATTTTGTATGAACAAAATCAAGCATTTACACATGTCACATTAGGTCCAAATAATGTACCAGTCAAATGTAAGCTTGACACTGGCTCACAAGTTAAAGTGATACCAATTTCTACTTATAAACAACTGGGTATTGCTGATCAATTGAGTCCATCATCTGATTTGTCGGGTTATGCAGGGTTCCCCGTTAGAACACTAGGTTCTTGTGAAGTAGCTCTTAAGGTTGGGGACAAGATATTTCACACTCAATTTCATATTGTTGACCTTGACGGTAGGCAAGCCCCACCTATCCTCGGACTTTCTTCATGTATGAACATGGGACTTGTTAGATTTGTTAATTCGGTGACAGTAAACTCGACTAAAACAGACTCAACTCCAGACAGTGTACTAGAGATAGGGAGACTGTTTTGACACAGTTTAAGGATATCTTTGAAGGTTTAGGGTTAATTCCAGGGGAATGTACTGTCCATGAAAATTCTAATGCTATACCTGCTGTCCACCCCCCTCGTAGAATACCACAAGCTTTGGGTGACAGGGTAAAAACTGAGTTAGACCGGATGGAAGTTACTGGTCATCACTAAGGTCGATACCCCCACATGTTGGGTAAACTCCATGGTTGTTGTGGAGAAGCCATCTGGAGCTCTACGAATTTGTCTTGACCCTAGGGATTTGAACAAGGTCATTCATCGACCCCATTACCTCCTTAAAACTCTCAATGATATTTTACCTGAGCTATCTGGTGCACGTTATTTCACCAAACTTGACGCACGATCAGGTTATTGGACAATTAAGCTACTCTAGCTATTTTAGCTACCTTACCACTTTCAATACCCCCTACGGTAGGTATCGCTTCCTCAGGTTACCTTTTGGCCTTAAATCTGCGCAGGATGAATTTCAGCGCAAGATTGACTATTGTTATGCAGGCCTCAAAGGTGTTGTTGCTATAGTCGACGACATTCTTGTGTACGGTAAGACCCGTGCTGAACACGATAGCAACTTGAAAGCTGCTCTACAGCGTACAAGAGAAATGGGCATCAAGCTCAATGATGAGAAGCTCTACGTAGGTCAGTCGCAGGTCGAATACTTTGGTCACTTGATTTCTGCAGATGGCATCAAGCCAGATCCTAAAAAGGTCTCTGCGGTTAAAGACGTGAAACCACCTGAAAATCGTAACGAACTTGAAACAGTGCTGGGTATGGTAAACTACCTATCCAAATTTGCACCAAACTTGGCTGAAATTACTAGCCCCATGCGACAATTGTTGATAAAAAGGTCTGAATTTGTTTGGGACCCAGCCCAAGAAGAGTCTTTTATTAAGGTCAAGGACATAATAACAAGGTCACCAGGACCAGTATTGGCTTATTTTGATCCTAACAAAGATACTGTATTGCAAGTCGACGCCTCCAAATTTGGTCTTGGAGCTACTCTCTTACAAGAAGGCAAGCCTGTTTCTTATGCCTCTAAATCACTTACCCCATCAGAAATTAACTATACACAAATAGAAAAGGAAATGTTAGCCATTCTGTTTGGGTGTAAACATTTTCATCATTACATATATGGGCGTGAGGTGTGCGTTCAAACAGACCACAAGCCATTAGTATCTATTATGCAGAAGTCTATACTTAATGCCCCTGCCCGCTTACAGCGCATGATTCTGCAATTGCAGAGATACAACCTTAAGCTTGTTCATGTTCCAGGAAAACAGATCCCTGTAGCAGATACCCTTTCTAGAAAGTATTTACCTTATACAATGCCAGAGCTCTCCAAGGGCATTGAGGCTCAAGTACATTTGGTTCATGAAAACATACAGGTCAGTGATCGTCGTCTAGAACAGATTAGGTTGTCTACAGAATCAGACCCCCAGTTTCAAACCTTAACCAAATATATTTTGGAAGGATGGCCAGATTCGCGCAGAGATTGCCCGAAACCCATTAAGGAATACTGGAACTTCCGCGATGAATTGCCAGTAGAGAATGGGCTCCTTATGAAGGGTTTTAGAATTGTCATTCCCTGTGACCTAAGGACTGAGCTCTTAAAAATATTACATGTGGGACATACTGGTGTTGAAAAAACCCTGAGAAGGGCTCGTGACATAGTTTTCTGGCCAGGACTTACAAAAGACATTACAGACCTAATACTGAAGTGTAATGTTTGTTTAGAATTTAGGAATTCCAACTCTAAGGAACTTTGCAGTTTCATGAAATTCCTTCATACCCCTGGCAAACAATTGCCTCAGATCTCTTTCTTTGGGATGACAAGGACTATGTTCTATTTGTTGACTATTACAGAAGGAATTTTGAAGTTTTCAGACTAACCAATACTCACAGTTCCACCATCATCTCGAAATGCAAAGAAGTCTTTGCAAGACATGGTAGACCTGAAAAATTTATTTCAGACAATGGTCCACAATATTCAAGTTATGAATTTGCTGAGGAGTGGAATTTTCAGCATGTCACTTTCAAGCCCAAGATACCCTAGATCTAACGGTCTCGCTGAAAAGACAGTACAAACCATAAAGGGCATTCTTACCAAGTGTAAGACTGACCGACAAGACATTAATTTGGCCCTTCTAACATACAGGACTACTCCTTTGGACATAGGGCTTTCCCCATCACAACTATTAATGTCCAGAAGACTTAGGTCTAACATCCCTATTGTTCAGGAAAGTCTCAAACCCTTTCATCATGACACAGATAAGATAAGGGTAAAGCTACAAGTCAGCCATGACAAATCAAAGTTCTATCATGACAGATCAGCTCATCCTCTTAGACCTCTCAATGCTGGTGATTCAGTTAGGGTTCAGCTAAATGATAAAAAATGGTCCCCAGCCATTATAATGCAACCACATGGGAACAGATCTTATTTGGTCAAAACACCTGCTGGTTCTTTGTATAGGCGCAACAGGAGATTTCTCCTTAAAACAAATGAGGCTCCCCAGCCAGGAGAGCTTGCTCTTCCCCAGTATGATGTTTTCAAACATGAGCCTTTGCCAGACAATACCCCAATTTTGAATTCTGGTGATGATGTACATCCTGGAGAAAATCCTGATACAGGTAACTCACCTAAGCCTCCAGAGCAATCCAAACCATATGTAACTAGGTCTGGTAGAGTTGTAAAACAAAAAATTATTCCCTCTATGAAATCAAATTGTCAATCAATTGTTATCTTAATTATCAAATCAGTCTACACTAATTGCATATTTATGCTCAAAAATATTTTTGATATGTTCATTGTGAATCAGAACATTGTCTACAGCATTGGACACTTATGATTTCAAATTGACTCTGTTTAATGTAATATGATGAATTGTACATGAATTAAGTGAATTTTATTTCTTTGTTAAAAGGGAAGATGTAACATTATCTTGCTAATTTTGTTATAAGAGTTATCCCCCTTAGATATTGATTTTTTTACATATACTTGGTTTGAGTATGCGCAAGGCGCCAGTTGTAATTTTCGTTCTGAAATACAGAGACCTGTACAAAAAACGTGCTCCTCGACTTATTATCATTTATCAGTGTATTGGATCTTTGCATACAAAAAAACGTAACACATTCCGATTACAGGTCTATCTTATAATTATGCATTCACCAAATAAATATTGTTTTGTTCTTCTTTTATATATATATAAAAAAACAAACAAACAAATAAGGAAAAAAATATGTTTTACAATGTAATTATCGATACCGTTCTCAGAAGCTCACTGGTCAAAAAGGAACAACTCTAAAATTGTGGGATATGTTTGTTTTCCCTCCCTTTAGTTGAGTTATTCCTCCTGTTTTCCGAACAATTATGTTTTTTCACAAATACACAGATACATTTACAGTCAGACCAGCCTGATGAACTCGAGAACTAAATACTATAATATATATACAAAGTGAGTATTGAAAGTGAAAAGGAATTGTTTACAGAAATTATTTGAATTCATGAATATCTCAGTGCAGCAAACTGTCCGACCTTCTGTCACTGTGGACCGTCTCCTCGAATCAAAACAAAACGTTTAATATCACTTTAGACATGAATCATTTTAAAATAAATGAAGAATTTAAAAGTTTGATCTAAAGACTGAAGCAACAGAAGTATGCATACAATATCGGGGGGTATTCCCACACACTCCGGAACCTTTGTTTGAAAATATGGCTATTGGTACTTTGCGGAACGAAACGGAACGGAACGGAACCAGTTGTGGGGTACCTTGTGGGGGGATTAGAAATGAAAACAAAATGCTACTTTATTGTGATACATTATGTTTTTTAATAGCTAAACATAAATTTCTTCACAGTATCAATTAAAGAATTGTAAAATAAAATGCCTGTAAGAGCTAGTTTATAATTATTTTGTCGTGTTGGTTTTTCAGAGGCTGCGTCATCTGTAGTTACTAGGTAAACTGTATTGAATGATTGATATGCGTTTATTATTGATTTATTATTTATGAAAAAAAACCTATCCAAATTTTCCTTCAAGAACTTGGATACATTATTTATCTACTTTTTTTTTACCAACACGTCAATGTAGAAAATAGAGTTGTCCCGCTTTGCCAGCATGACGAAATTCTCTGGTTCCGTTCCGTTCCGCTAAGTACCAGTATCTGTGTGGATATTAGTATTTAGCGAAACGGAACGAAACGCAGTGAAGTTAAAATGTCAGTATGATACATATGTAAGCACCCTGTTGTTATTCAAAGGAAATTCCGTATTAAAAGAAATATACATGTTTATAACAAAGACAAGAAAGATTAGAAACCATCTTTGAAGAGGAAAAATTTAGGTTAAGAAAGAATGTTTACTGTATAGGGGGAAAATAACTCGCGGTGTTAATATTCGCTATATTCACTGTGTTAATTAATCCGTGAATTCAAGAAACAGTGAATAAGTTTTAAATATTAAACCTCGATGTTTTATTTGGAAATTTTAGAATAGACTACGATAGGTACATGTATATATACGTACAATACATGGTCATTCATTTCAGTAATTACGAGTAGTACACGTACGCGTACTTGTCATTCAATTATCTTAATTATCACGCTTTACTTTAATTCAAATAAGCAGCTAATAACCTGTTTTTATTGTTCAACAGTTGTTTTAATAGATGCATGTTTCATCAATCAAAACACATGGGACATGGGTTTTGACTACCCGTGCTTAACGTTACCACGTGTATTTGTTCCCTGCAATATAGCATTATGCGTGTTAGTTTTTATGGAAAGTTTGGTTTAAAAAAAATATCATTCGGATAACTATCGATCTTGGTGAAGATATGGAAGGATATTATTATGTCTACCAACATTAATATATTTATTAGCGTCCAGTGTTTTTTTTCCCCCGCTGCAATGTGTTATACCTTCGGAAAGATGTGTACACATGTACTCATCGTAAAAGCATATAGGAAAGTCATTTGACGTTTATAGTCAAAAAAGTTTAATAACGGCACTTGTTTTGATTAATCATCAATTAACTACTAAATCTAATAATTTTATATAAACCTACCCTGTTCGTGAAGTGAATACATAACGCTGATAAATGTCGTTCTAGCTATACTATGGATTTCACGAATAAAGACAAAGTAGGTTACTTTTATTATATACCGATTCCGCGAATTCAACAAACCGCGATCGTGTCCGGGGAGAGAAAAACGTGAAAATTACAACCCATGAAATTAATCCCCTATACAGTATTTGATTTTTGAATTTTCATAAAGCTTGATTCTTTGTCATTATAATAATATACTTATGGCACTGGTCTTGATGCTGATATGAAAACTCAAATACCATTTCTTAATCAACTTGATCTTTAACTTAAACATTAATTAAATCAATTTATGAACTAGTTTTCAATATTAAATTATAATTGTTTAACATTACATGTATGCATGTGCTTTTTGTGTTATAAGCCGAAAGATGTGTTAACTTATTTAACATTTACAGTGTATTGACACATTTAGTATGCATTTGATATTTTAAAGAAGGAAAAAATCGACAACGGGTTCCGTTCCGTTCCGTGAAATACTAATATCCACTACAATATCGGTGCTTTGCGGAATGGAACGGTACGACATTGTTTACATATAGGAATTCTAAACTGTGTCGATAAACAGCGAGATGGTTTGGAAAAAGGACATCAATCAACCAATCTTGTTGTAAATTTACCAGGACTCGACACTGTAGGTAGACCACTTATAACTTACTATTTAATAAAAATGTTCTTATGGAAGCATAATAATTTCGGTGGTTTTAAAAGAGATTTTTTTTTGCTCTTAAGGCCCTTGTGTCCTGTATTAAAGGATTCTATTTTAAGATTATACCCCTGAGTAAAATTAATTTTTATATTATATGGAAAATAAATTGGTTGAATGAAGAAGCGTTATAGCAACTTTTAGGACAGTAAAATATAATGCCTAAAAGTTCTAGTTTATACATTATTGCGTAGTGTTGTTTTTTTTGTCGGCTGTGACATCTGTAGTTACTAATACTATGTAAAATGAATTGAATCATTGATATGCATTTATTGAGATAAAATGCATTCCTATCCAAATTTTCCTTCAAGTTCTTTTGTTTGTTATCATTACTTTTTTAACCAACACATGTAGAAGAGCTACTTCACCGTATTCATAAGGGCAAACCTTACCATCAGACCATTAAAATGTAAGCTGGGATCAACAAAAATCGTTTGTTTGAGACACATAGTTGGGGAGGATCAATTAAACTAGACCCTAGCAAATTGAAAGCCAATGCCCATGGAGGATTTTCGGCTTCCCTTGACGAAGAAAGAATTATCATTCTTCGGGTTTGCTGGATATTATCGTCAGTATGTAAAGAAATATGCTGAAATAACTGTACCATTGACTGATCTACTTACAAAAAGTCAATAGCAGAATTAAAATTAAAAAGAGAGTTGTCGCACTTTGCCAGCACGTTCATTCTCTGGTTCCGTTCCGTTCCGCTAAATACCAGTATCTGTGTGGGTATTAGTATTTAACGGAACGAAACGAAACATGGTCAAAATTGAAATTAAATGATACTCAGGCAAGCACTATGTTGTTTTTCAAATAAATTTAAAAATATATATTTAACACAAAGACACGGTAGATTAAAAACCATGTGTGAAGAGGAAAATTAACTTATGAAATATCCAGGTTTAGCCAAAACAACAACGAATTTTTAATTAAGAATCCTGATCAGTCATAATTTAATGACATAGTTCCCATAAAGATACCAAAATTAAGACATTTTTATCGTTTCTGTATGTACACACTCTAAAGTAGCGTCGGATAAATTGTTTTTATCATCATCCTTCACGATTAATTTAAATCCAACGTTCTTCAAAATGCCGGTTTGATATTCAACAAAATAATTCATTTACAAGTGACCAAATATTTTACAACAATCGTTTGTATTCTTCTTTCAAGAATTGCGTTCTTATGTATTCCAGCCACTACATAATTTTGGGAGAAAAGGCATGTCCCTCTCTAAATCCTTTATCACTATTTAAAATCGGCGTTATAGCTGTCAGCCGAGCTGTCATGAATCCTTGGAGATTCTGGCTATCCCGTTACGCAAATCAAGATAAAAGACAGGGTCTCATTTTTTAAATCTAAAAAATAATGATTTTCCTTTAACAACATACAGTTTATTTCTAAAGTTATTCATATTAAATTTTATTTTCGTTTAAGCAATTTCGGAATATTATTTTCAAATTAAAAAAAAGTAATAAAATTTGGAAAGTGTTACTGTAGTACCTCATACATTTTAAACTACATTATACAAATAAAAAACATTATGAAAGTAAGTCAAAACAGCAAACTCAAATTTTATTCCTTTTAATTCCGCTTTTTAATGTTTGTTTGGATATTAATATTTTATTTTTGGGAACAAATACAAATAAAAAATGTGTTTCAAGGTTTTTTTAAATATATATATATCGCATCAAAGACTAGAAAAAAAAAAGCGTCCGTTTAAACCCAACAGAATTGTCTGCAAGACATATCTGATATATCTGAGAGAGAGAGAGAGAGAGAGAGAGAGAGAGAGAGAGAGAGAGAGAGATTACTATAATTTAAATCAACATTGCAAATTGAGAACTGAACATTACTAATACAATGCATCAGGGGGAAAAAGCTATGAGAATTCCGCGTTGTCAGCAAAATGTATGGTGAATAAATATCGTAAAGTAATTAATGACAATATTGTATGTTTGAATGTATTAAACATCAGAAGCAGTTCTTGTGGGCGGAGCAAACATTATCCGAGGCCTCCATTGCAGAAAAAGGAGGAGTTACGTGTTGAATGAAGCAATAAATTTTTCTATTTCCTGTGGGTTTTTTTTTTCTTTTTTCGCGCCAGTTTAGTAAATAAACTTATTGTAAACCAATTCTAGATTTCGAAGCTACATATACTGCATTTCTTCCCCGAGTGTTCCAACTGAATTGATTAACTGTGTGTAGAATTGGTATACTTTTATGGTCGAAATGAATTTCTTTTTTTTCTTCTCTCTCTTTTTTTTAACGCGTTTGGATACTGCAAATGAAGGCAAACACAAACCAGTGGTAAGTACAGTAGTTACTCTTTTTTTTTTTTTACTTTAAACATCTTATATATATTATATTCAACTATCCTTAATTTCATCAAATTTATCTAAATTCAAATGTATTAGTACTCGTCCATTTTATAGACAGTTATATTTTTTGTAAAGACCACCATAATATTATAGTTACATGTATCAAATGCAACTTTTATGTATACTTAGTGATGTAAACAACTGCTGCAAAATTCATCTTCTACTAAGCAAAAATTCTGATTTTGGTAAGAGGGGGTATTATTATTTAAAAAAAAAAATACAGTTTTGTGCATTTGAAACCAATTTAAACCAGAGAAATTTTGAATGAATTACGTTTATATCATAGTAAACTGTTATATTAAATTCTTTAGTTTTCCTTTTTTTTTTAGCTTGTCAAGTTTTTCAGGTTGTTTTTTTCTCTGGTAACCCCCCCCCCTCCCCTTTTCAAAAACGATGCTACGTCACTTATAGAGAGGATGTTGTAATAAAAGAGAAATATCTCGTATGCATAATTCAATACAGTGTTTCTCGCCAATTTAGCGTATATGTTTGCATTGATATTACATTTGAGACAGGTAATTTCCATTTCAACCTGATATAGGGAAAGGGTGCTTACTTGCACTTAAAGGGAAACTTATTAAAGTCTTGTGCATGAAATATTAGTAAATTGAAAACTAAAGAGAGATTTTAAAATAACTCCCCTGTATCTGCCCAATTAATTGAGCTAAAATTTACAGAAGTAATCTCAACAATAGGTTTGAGCCCCAAGAAGAATACACTGTCTGATCGAGTTAACTATCTATCTGTTGTTCAGATTATTCTTACTTTGAGAATATTTGTCCCTCTTTAAATGACGTGTTTTTTTTCCCAGTAGATACTAACAGATCCTCCAACTCCTAATGCAGCCAGATGATTACTATACAACATTCATATCGCCGAACAATAACCAAGAGGTAGGTACTGGTTAGCATTTATCACGTTTATGGGATTCGATCATAAATTTATGTCCCTACCACATGCGGATTCAGGATTCTTGAAAGGGGAAGCCCAGGCTGAGGATCTCAGTGGGTTAAGGATAAAGTCTTAGGGGACAGGGGACGAAGCCCCCGAATGCTCATAGGTTATAAGTAGTGTTAAACAGTTTTGTGGGTTATTTTTGCTAACAACAAAAAAAAATAATAAACAGAAGAAAATCAATAGGTCTTTCCACAGAAAGGTGGAAAGACCTAAAAAGATATTCCTCTTTACTAAAATTAAATATATGACCAAAAACGACGAGGAGTCACGAATGGGGGAAGGTTAGTGGGTAGTGCCCCCTCTAAAATCACCAATGCCTACCACGAAATGGTCGGATATGTATATAATGTTAAATATTTCCGTTTCTTTGTCTGTCATTCTTTTATAATTATTTAATTTTCAGGACTTTTTTTTTGGGGGGGGTGTTGTTGTTGTAATAAACTGAATGCTTGGAATTTCTCTTACATTGACGACTTATATGTACAAATCAGACTGTATAAACTTAGGTACCGGGTCGCAATAGCTGTCACAATAGGTGCTGGCACGTAAAAGATCTCTCAATGTTCAAAGGCTGTAAATTCAGACTAAAAGTCTAAATTTGCAGTCCTCCACCGGCATGAGATGACGTCTCCCTTGAAATATGAGCAATAAAAAATTCTCGAAGAGACGCTAAACAAAATTAAATAAATATTGCTGAAAACTGGAAATATCGACGGGGGCATACTATTTAATTAATTCTTCCTAAAAAATGGATATCATATGTATTTCTATGACACCTTTTTGTGGTGCAATAACTCAGATATGTTTAATACTGTTTTCAGTGTTAAATGTAAATCCTGAATAGTTTTTAAATTATGCGATAACTTGAACAATTTTCAAAGTATCTTAAAAAGGATGTTATGAATTAAATGAGGGTCATATCACTGGGTCCATATCATTACCGCTACATTTTCAAAATTGTCATTACCACTACGTACTTATTACCGCTACAACAAAGGTATACACTACCTCAACATTGTCTATTTCGTTAGCCAGCGGATTATGCTTGTACAGGTTAATTTAAAATGAACATATACAGCTGTATATGCATAAGACCCATGTGCGGATCTAGAGGGGTCGGACCCCCTGGAATTTGCAGAGTTATTAAATGTATATAGTAAACCAACTAAAAGTGGTCTTGGACCCCCTCCCCCTAGAAAACACGGACCGTCCTTCGAAAACGCAGATGTGTGTTAAGTTGGTATGAAAAGTCATAGATATGAAGCTTTAGAAGTCACCGACCCCCCCTCCCCCCCCCCCGAAATAGTTTGGGAAAGGAGTTTACGGGTTTTTGTTTTGTTTTGTTTTTTGGATAAGGAATTTTCTAGGTTGGATATTTTTTTTTTACTGTGGTGGACCCCCCCTCCCGAAAAAAAAAATCCTGGATCCGCGTCTGTGACGTGTTTAACCTGCTCACGACGGGGAGGTGAAAGTAAGACTTAGAGTTGGATGTTGTTTTCTTTTTTTCATTCTTTATTCAAAATCTATTTTATTTAATATAACATTTGATAACGTTTTAAAACCGAGCATTGTTCATGAATAAAACAGTCTTTACATAATTTGTAGAGCTTTGAAGGTCATTTGCTTGACGAACTGCTGTCTGAAAATCTTTTATTATGATTCATAATGAATAAAACTTATATTCAGTGGCATTGCTGGCTAATTGAATATGTAGCGGTAATGTCTTGTAATCGGCAATCGTCTTATTGATAAAATGTAGCGGTAATGATCACCCGAAATTTCGAAGAAATGTAGCAGTAATGAGTTGAAACTTTTCGCAATGAAGCGGTAATGTTGACCTCCCATATCACACTGTCTGTATACTCCTTTAGCAGCCCTTAGCGGGACCTTCTCCGATTGTTTCGGTTTTCTAGTTTCTGTTCATAATTTCAGCAGATGATTCCTTTAATTCTCCTTGTTGAATTTTTTTGTATTTAATAAAACTTGTGACGTTCATGGGTTATTCGGGCGATATATATATATATATATATATACATATATATATATATATATATATATATATATATATATATATATATATATATATATATATATATATATATATATATATCCTGTCACCCTCACAATGTCAAGGTTTTGTGACGTGTGGAGTTCCGAAATCACAAAACCTTGACATTGTGAGGATGATATCCTGTGGGATTCAGTCCTTAATAAGAAATATATTCGGAAAGGACCCCATTATTTTTATACACGATTTGATATTTTCATAGAGTGTTTAATTATCTTCAACAATTTATCCTTATTCCAAGCTTGCATAATTTAACCCATAATTTGTTGATATTAAAAAAGTTGAATGTTTTCTTAAAGTCTAGGAAACAGCGGTACAATCTCCTACCCATTTTACGTAGAAATATTTATCAATGATTTTATTACAAAAATTGCATCAACAGATATACTCTCTATCTTAGTGACACCTAATGTCGGTAGGCTTCCCTCTTAGAACATTAGGCCCCATAGTTACATGTAGGGATTGTTAGGACATTAGGCTCCAGGTATTAGGGCCTGTTGTACTATATTTGTTGTCAAGACTCCTAACACATTTAGGGCCTCTGCTAGACTCAAAGATCAATTAGGGCACTAATCAGGCTCTATGGTCAGGGCCTTTCATACAACAAAGAGTATTTCATTTCTATTTATATTAAAATATTAACATGTAAGAACAAAAACATTACAAGCATTTTATTGTTTTTAATGCATTCTAATTTTATAAAATATCAATGTTGTAGGTGTAATCATGGCGTTTAAAGTACCATCCCTCCCAAAACTATGGAAAAGAAAACCCCCAGAAGAACGGTTTTTGAAGCAGTGCAAAGATCTTCCAGTGACTGAATTCAAATTTGTAGAGGTACTTACGACAATTGCAAGTGGAAGTTTTGGATTGGTCAAACTATGCAAGAAAAATGGTACCAAGTTTGTTTTGAAAGAAATTATTGACGAGGATCATGAACAAGAACGATTATTTATCAAAGAGGCCAGCTTACTACACAACCTACACCACGAGAATATTGTAAAATTCGACAGTGTTGTGTATTGTGGTAACAGGAAATTTGGATTTTTAATGGAATACATGCAATTTGATTTCATTCCTTTCGGTGGAGAAAATAAAATTTCATCCCTGAAAGATTTCTTGTACAATTTAGATAATGATTGCAACTTTTCTGGTTTCGAGCATTTGTAGATATGTATAGCTCAAGACATATGCAGGAGATTAACCTTTTTGCATGAAAATGACGTAGTTCACAGGGACTTAAAGCCTGACAATGTTTTGATTTCCAATCAGCATTACACAAAGGACAATATTGGGGCATTTTGGGAAACAAAACCAGTAGTTGCAAAATTAGCTGATTTTGGAGAGAGCAGATCCATCATCATTATTACACACCAAAACAGAAAATATCAACAGAGGAACGCCTATATTTATGGCACCAGAACTATACAGAAATGACAGTCTTCCAATGACTCTGGAAAAACTGAAAAGCACAGATGTATGGTCAATGTCAATGATATTTTATATGTTGATTAATCCAGACAGAAGGTATCCATATGAAGCAGAAATAAAGGGCTTGAATCATCGGGAATGACACGTGAAAACATTATGAAACGCGTTTTTGAAAAATTAACAGTCCCAGAGCACAGTGAAAAGTACTCTGTAATGCGAGACGGACAATGGAGCCAGATTAAAAAAGCATTCATATTTGCGGCAAAATTTGAAAACAGACCAACAGCTCTTCAGGTCCGATCCCTCTTAGAAAAGAAATTTGATAAGAAGACCAGTGATAGGTATGATAAATTCTCATTTATACGAGTATGTAAATTGATATTGCTGTTGATTCGAGGATAACCATTTATTATTATTATTATTATTATTATTATGTTTTAACCTTATTGTACAATATCAGAAAGCATATTTTTTCATTTAGAAATCTTTTTTCTGACTTTGATGCTTGTATCCGTACCAGTCCAGAGAAAAAAATCTACACAATCGGCTTGTGAGGATAAGTTGAAAACTTCTCTGTGTGGCGTTGGCTCGCAAAGGAAACCAAGTGGTACTTAAACAACTTCTTTATATTAATGATATATGCTTTAAAATATATCCCCAAAATATCTAAAATCATTGCAGATTGCAAAGAACTATGATGGGCTTGTGCCCAATATTCATATTTTTTTTTTATTCAAATTAACTGACAAATTATAGTATTTTACTTTTTTTTGTGTTAGGTGTATATTTTGTAAGACTGAATGTATCGTATTCTATAGCATCGATATTGTATTAGATTTTAAAACATTTCTTTCATTTGCTTTTTCTAATATGGAATATGTTTAACAAATAAGATATGAAGGAATCAAGGACTGATGTTGTTGAAGAGCTATCCAGTGGGGAAAATTCAAAACTCCAAGTGGTACATGTAGTGTAGAAGCAGTATTGTTCCAATGAAATATATGGTGATAACAAACAGTTCAAGCTCAAAAGTCTATTCTAACTATACAAATCAGGAGCAGAGCAAACACTGACATCTAAAACATCAGAGGTGGGATCTGGTGCCATGGAGGAGTAAGCATCCCCTGCCAACCAGTCTCATCCACCATGTGCTCCTTAATGTCATGATAGGGAAATAACGGAAAAATCTGTTGACAATTCAATGTGTAAATAACGGCCTTACATTTAGTATGAAAAACATCAATCACTATTTGAATTTGCTGATAAGGTCATTGTATTGACCATGTAACCAACAAAATGAGGACTTTAAATAGGACTGTTGATATTCTTGTTCCATCACAATGTTACTTCTTTTATCTAAAAATTATTGAAACTATATATATGAATTTCAGGACGCATTCGATTGATACATATCCTTACATGTTCACGAAGTAAACTTTTGTTATCCTTAATACTTAAAAAAGTAGAAATTATGTTGTGTATTCATGAAACATTTGAAAACTTTAATCAAGAAAGTTAAGAGTAAAAATATGAGAAAGCAGAACTAACTCAGTTTTGTCAGTCTGTGCTTAGTGATGTGTGCAGACTCAACAAATCGAACACACCCGGTAAAACGTAAACACTAACAATAACAGAACTTGTGCCCTGTTTACAAACACAGGTGTTTGCCGTAATGTTACGAAGAATATTGTGGTCATTGATTTCATAGAATGTTCATGCAAGTTCAAATCATTTAACTGAAGTTATTCTTTGAATGAAATAGACACTTAAAATTGTAAACTATGAAACTGTGTCCAGGCCCCTTTGAGTGGCATATGTAGATTCAGTAAAAATTCTTTGTGGTTTTCCTTTTCAGCTCTTTTTAATAATATTTACATTTTAGTATTAAGCCATTCCAAGTTTTTTCTCTGTTTAGCGTTCACTCATCTTTTCAAAACGTACCTACCTATTAGCAAAATACCCACAAGCCAAAAAATAAAACAATTTTATACAGTCATAAAATTGATGTCATTTAAAGGATTTGATTTCATTAAACAATTTTTCTCGTAGAAAGATCTTTCTTTCTTAAAAATCAAGGTAATTGAATGCTTTAACTATAGCTTATATGAAATACTGTTGACAAATGTTAAGAGAAATCGACAAAATTTAAAGATTTTGGCCAAAATAATCAATTTCAGGAATCTTGATTGTGTTAGTTTTTGTGATCTAGGAGGTCAAAAACCAAGGCGCAGCCGGAAGCTAAATGTAGGAAAAACTTGGAATGGCCTTATTAATTTACATAATGAATCTTGTGTCATCATAACATTTGGGATTTTTTTTTTAAAATCAGTCTCTGTCTAGTCCAAAAATGCCTGAATAAGGGGGGATGGGGAATAGGGTGTTATATTTTCCTTGGCCATGTTTTGAAAAAATTATGACACCTAATTGGTTTTATGATATTTACATTATAATAATCTAACCTTTACATAATTACCATTATGCAACAATATTTGGTATTCATGGTAAAGTTATTCATTAAGTAGCGTGCGTCTATTTTCTATTTCAGATAGGAAATATTGATGCCGTTATTGGTCATTTTCATCAATCAACACCTGAGATCTTCAAACATGCAGCTGCTGGTACTCAGTGCAGCTCTATTTGTTTAACAGCTATAGTTGCAGCACAACTCAAAGCAGTTGAGGACTGGAATGCTGATTTTATTGACAAAATACTTCAAAAAGGTGATAGACTTCATCTACGTATTTTGAAAAGGTATAATTGGCCATTTGGAAGAAGTGAATCAAAACTGGATATGGATGAAATGCCAGATATGATTTCTCTAGAAATTGATGGCTGTGAGGCAGAAGCAAGTATAGGCGTTCTCAGTGATGCCTCATTTGGATTTTCAAATGAAATCCACTCATTTGATAATGAATGCTCTTAAAAACAAACCAAATAAAAGTTTCATACTTAGATGTTTTGGTTTGTGTACAGCTATCATCTGTGGACAGTACCAGAGGTATTCAATTTTTGATCTGCAAGGAATCAAGAAGGTGAAATTGATGCTGAGGGGTCAGCTGGACTGTTTCATTTCACAAACGTATCTGATATGATATCATATCTTCAAAATCAATGTGGAAATAAGCAAGAACAAGTTGATTTATATCCCATAGATGTGGAAATTTTGGAAACACGGCAGATTGATGAAGATGTCTACGAGCCTGCATTGTTACATTCTAATAGAAAAGATTCTTCATTGTCAAATTCTGGTAAGAAAACAGCTAGGTTATTATAAATAGTATTTCTGGTATAAAATGCGACTTAAATATTAGTGATTATACAGATAATTGAAAACATTGGTCCTTGTACAATGCAATTTATGATTTCTTTAAAGGAGGACATTTCGCTTTACTGATTCAGTGTTATATTTCATATTAAATTGAAAATGATATTCACCTCAAAATTTACTTTCGTTGAATGAACTTTTACAATTCTCACAGTTTATATGGATATTTATGTGCCAAATTAATTAAACTGGGTATTTTTATGCTATTTTACAAGCATAAAGTGCAAGAAGAAACCTTCATTTTGTTTTCAAATTAGGATGAATTTACATCTATCATTTCAGCAACTCCGGTTTACTCCAATAAAGACAAAGGACTCACTTTGGAAGAAATTATTGGAATTTGCACTGACAGAACAACCTTTGACAGGTCAAAAATTTGCAAAACAGTGCCTAGACCAAAGTCAGATAGTGTATTTGTCGTGGATATGACTGCAGTTGAGGAGAAAGATTTAACATGTGATGATTCTGGGACATATGATTCACATTCATCTCCATCATCTCTTGTTGAAGTGGCGATAACATCAAATGGGAAGAAAATCAGGAACCTGAAGATTATGTCACGGTTCAAGATTTCTGAAGCTGATCCTAGACTTAAACAAGATAACACATTCCTAGTTAAAAGATTATACAGTGTCCAAAACAACAAGTGTGGAAAAAGTCTCAGAATAATAAGCAAAGTCTTCAACAAATCAGAATTGTGCAAATATGCACTTATACAGTATATAGGAGAGAGACAGTCAATGTTAAGACCACATGGAAATTCTAAGAAGAGAGAAACACTCTACATGATGACAAAGTCATCTGTTATTTCAAAAGAAAAAGAATTTGCTCGAGAGATGGCGCCTAAACAAGTTATAAATTTGATTGACAAAGAAACTAAGCAAAACAATGACTCTCCAAGTGATTTCCCACGAGACAGACAGCAGGTGTACAACTTGAAAAAAAGATCAAACATCACTTTCAAGGCTCGAAATACAGGAAGGGTTGCAGCGCCAGATTTTTCAAAACTTGTGGCATCCATGGATAATGATGGTTTTGTCAAAAATGTTGACTTTGCAAGCAGAGAAAGGTGTAAAAGAATTCGCCCAAACACATTTGCTGCAACAAATAATATGCTAATATGGACAAAAACATTTTGCAATCCTCATGCACAGCACAAGTCACAGGTAGGAATTGACATGACCTACAAAGTTGGACCTTTTTATACCACATGCTTGAGTTTTCCTCACCAAATGTTTGTGCATAAGGGAGATCAACAAAAGCATCCAACTGTTTTTATAGGCATGTCAACAAGTACAGGTAGGCAAAAGGAGGATTACATGTACCTCGCTGGACAGTTAAAAGCAAACGGTATTGAGAAATTGATCTATGGAACTGATGGAGAACTTGCATTAGAGCTAGGAATGGAGGCAGTTTATCCAATAGAAGGTGTATCACAGTCAAACAGAAATATAAAGTTAAGGTGCTTTAATCACGTCAAAGACGATTTAGTTATGGAGCTTAAAAAATATCGCAGCCTTGAAAAGGAATTAGTAATCAAGTCAATAATAGGTAAAGAATTTTACGGAAGGAGGGATTCAGGGCTGGTTGATTCCAACAACTTTGAGGAGAATTATAGGTTCCTGTCTGCTCAATGGCCAACAAATTTCAAAGAATACTTAGAATCCACACAATTAAAAGTACGATCATTAAAGGAAACATTGAAAAAGTGCATGGGAAGAGAAACAAGAATAGCAGCAGGCCTTGGAAATCCTCCAAATAAATATGACAACCAGAGAGCAGAATCGATGAACAACGTATTGAAAGAGTCACTTGGATCCAAATTTGTAGACCAGGCATCGGTACACGATCTTGTTTATGAAAACATCGTTATTCCACAAGAGAGGGAGTTAATAAAAGCTATATATGGACATGGAGAGTATCGACTTGCACCTACCTTTAAACATTTAGAAATTCATCCACTAAAATGGGCAAGTATGACAGAGCAGCAGAAACAACACCACATAAACAGAGTTTTTCATTGCAAAGTACATCTCAATAATGAAAAGCCAATTCTACGAAAACTTTCAGTACAGCCTGAAGATTGCCAGTCTTTCCTTTCTGTCCTGCCCCAGGCCCTCGTAAGAGACCTATGGAAGGCATCTGAATTAATTTTATCGTACAACAAAGTCGATGAAATGGAAAACGGCAACTTTTGTGTTGCCGAAGATGAACAGGCGTTTATTCTAAAGGAAACACCGAAAGGGTTTTCTTGCCAATGTACACAGTTTAAAAACCTCGGGCTCTGTGGTCATGTGATTGTTGTTGGTGATGACAGGGGTCGACTAGATGATATACTTAAGAACTTCAAATATAATCCATCAATTGCTATCTACAAAAACAAACCTAGTTCTTCTGGTGAAAAAAGAGTAAAAAAAACCAAGAAAAGGCCTACAAAATATTAAAAAAATGCCAATCCTAGTTGAAGAAGAAGAAGAGAGTGATGCCATTCTTGAACTCAATGCTCAGAGACCATTCCAGTTCTGCGAACCATGGCATAATGAAGCATTCAAAATTGTCAGAGTTGATTCTGTAAAAGGGAAACGAGCAGTATCCTGTACTTCATGCACTTCTTTAATCAGCACCAAGAATTCTTTGCCGCCATTTGATATAATGTTCTCACATCTGGAGAGATATAAATCCCCACAACAAGCAGAGGATGGGAAACTGGTTTGGAGAACAAAAAAGAAAAAAATGAGATCACATTACTATTGTATCAAAAAGAAATGCGTACTGAGACGTCACCCTTACTTTTGGTTAGGCCTTATAGATATAAGTGAAGTAGCACTTCAAGATATTCACATGAATATGTTAAGAGATGTTTTAGGATTTGAGATTTGAAGTTTTTCTTGAAATTGAAAACTGGTAGCATGAAGCGACATTTTACTAGCAGCAATTTTGAATTTTAGGACAATCTCCTGTACTTCTTGTGCATGTTGATGATAGTGTTAATTTCTCTGAGGTGATCATCCATGGAGATTAAGAAGATGAAACTAAGAAATTTGATTTAGGAGTTGACATTTTGATGTTGCCCCAAAGTATAGGAAAGGTTACAGACTATGGTGCAGTGAGGAAAATGTATTTGCTAACTACTGTGAAATCCACTGTCCATGGTGGCAACAATGAAACCATCACCACAGCAACACCTGTACGGTGGGAAACCAACATTGGAATCATCAGGAATCTAGCTATGAAGGGTACAGGAGAGGGGGCATTGGTGGAGCCAGTCCCTCATCTTTCACAGAAGACGAACAAAGGGATAACCCAAAGGTAAAATATTTTGATGACTTCCATGGTGGTATAAAGTGATGATGATGAGCTAAGCAGAGATGGACCAGACAATGATGATGGTATAACGTATCTTTTTGGAACAATACCTTGGTGAGGAAGATTAACTATCAAGATCGGGTGTGATTGTGTGAAATGAAACTGTGCTAAATGATATACATGTATTATTATATACAAATGGGTGGAATGTAAATTATAGCAAATGCTCTTATTTCAGAGGTATGTCATTATAATGTATTGTACATTGTAAGATAGACAACTGGACTTGAATGTGTAAATTTGACATTTGTTTGATTTAAGTAATTTGTGAGGACAAAAATAATTTTGAGAGGGGAGTAGTGAAACAGTCCAGGATTTTGAGAAAAGTGGATTCTAGAGAGTTGTAAAACCTCATTATTGTTGACATTTGAAGGAAAGTTAAGATGAACTTGTGTATGTAAATATTTGACTTGACATTGCAGGAAAAAATATAAATTATGCTTCTCACAGCTGTTTCATGATAAGTAGTTTGTGCACATGTTTTGAATTACGTAGAGATCAGCTGGTCATACCTGTAATAAAGCTGTGAATATGTCATGGACTTTAATTAGTATCCTGTAGCAGCGTAACTTGTTTACAGTTCAATATCGGTAGTTTATTCTCTTGTTGTAAACTGGTATAATTGCTTGTCGTAATTGTGGGAAGTCGAGCCCGATCGTAAAAGTTCCGAAATTAATTGTGTTAATACGTTCTATTTCCACTGTGGAAGAGTTATACCTCTTAGTGCGCTCTTTTGTGAAAAAGTCGGAAAATGTACAAATCTCGCGGGATTTCTGGGACAAACGTAACATAAACATGTAAACAATATGTTGAATGTCGATGAACAAATCCTAAGAAAATGCAGATGAAATATTTTGTTGTGGACTTTATATACACCAAGAGTAGGAATGACAACGAAATCAATTTATAGCGAGCGCAGCGAGCGGCGCGAAGCGCCGCTCGCGAAGCGAGCTCAATAGACTAACGTGTAAGAACAGAGAAAATTCGGAATGAAATATGTACATACGTCAGGCAAATTTTCTGGGGCAACATTCCCAGAATTCCTTCGCTACCAGGGTTCCATGCGAAATTCTTACAAAACATTCAGAAGACCAAGGATAATTATTCATTATCGAGAGATACGTTTACTTTTCCTTCTTTGCAGAGGGCTTAAAAATAATTACATCCATTCTACAACGTATTTCATTTTTTATTGCACAAGATCTTTAGTCTGGTTGAGTCTCGTTCAACCAGACGCTCGGCGGTCTCCGTAAATTCCGACGTCATGTGACGTCACAGTCTTGACTGTGTCTCGTGCGGTTTGACGTTTGAAGAGGCGGATCCATCAACGTTAGAAGTGTAAACTGTGTACAGGTTTTTAATGGTACAACTGCGCTCGCCCCAACGGTCACACCGTAAAACATATTATTTATTGTTGATCGTATGTATCTATTTATCGTATGGTACATCTAAATACAATATACATGCCTCGGAAATGTCGTATTTTTTATCAATGGATGATAAATTTAGGGTTCTCGCTCTCTTTCGTATGTCTTTTAGTTCTTCTATACTTTAATTGGAATGACAAATACATTTAACATTTAAAATTGGATTGAGATTAGCATGTTTTGTATTATCCGCAATGCCATGCTGTCCCAGTCAGACGACCAAAGGCGCCTCTAATTTTGAAAAGTTCACTAATGGAAATAGAACGTATTGTTGTATTAAAATGGATGGTGATTTACTTATTTCAGTTTAGAAATGTATCAGGTGATGACTTTAATTCAGAATAGTCGTGTTGTATGTACTTTTTATAATTTTCCTCTTCAAACATGACTTTTAAGTCTTTCTCGACTCTTTTTAAAATTTAATTTCATTTTTTTTAATTATTAAAAATTATATGATGAATTGAATATCAAAGAGTGCTTGCATATGCATCATTATGTATATTTTGAATTCTTTTGTTTCGTTCCATTTTGCTATGTACTAATATCCACACAGATATGTAATAAGGTATTAAGCAGATGATCTCTCTATATAGGTATGATGAGCAGTGGTCCTTCTTCCAGAATTGGAACTGGATGACAAATATTTTACAATAATCATTTTATTCATCTTTCAAGAAATGCATGAAACTTCATATAATGTAATATAATCACTGAGTGGCGTAGCTACCATGTATGCATGCTCAAGCATGTACATCATTTTGTAAAGCTTAAAAAGTTAATCGAATTTCCTTATCTGTTCGAAAAATATTTACTTTTTATTTGTAAGAATTCATTAAATCCTCAAGTTTTTATTTTTTAGATTTATATCGGCAGTATAAATCTCATTAATTTCTCTCCAGTCATGTACACTTTATGTAATATATATTATAGTATCCAAAAAAAGGTTCTGATTAGCATATATTAAATTACATCTTTTCTCAAATTAATCTTTTCATGTACATACGAGGGGTTATCAAAAAGTTCGTGGACTGATGCGATAAAATTAATACTATGTAGTCTGTGCTTACAAAATTTATAAGAAACATAAAACAACAAAAGTGTAATAAATGTTGAAAATTTTAGCTTGATACGTTGATAATTTGCCAAATTATTCTAAAATAAAAAGAACATTATTTGATCACCCGGCGCTGTCGCCGTTTTGTTTCAAGACGTCATACACGTCATTTTTCTCAATTTCCGCTCTCTATACCTCATACACTTATCTTGATAAGATTACCTAGGGGACTTTAGCTCGTCTTGTTTATATGACTTTACAATGTCATGAACAGCTGCTTTCAATGCATATAGTATTGTCAATGGATCTATACATAGGGAAAGATGATCACTTGATTATGCCAGAATACTTAGCTTGTTGGAGTTCAATTTCTACCACACATGATCAACGTTACTTTTCGACGTGACTGACTTTTGACACCCTGACTACAAATCGACATTAACTGTGCATCTTTCATCTCTCTGAATCTTTTTGGGTATTTAAAAACAAGTATTCTGGATGCACTTTATTTTTCTGTAGCCCGTTTAAACTTTCCTTAGGTCCATACCAGTTTTTCCAGGAGCAAATCTTTATAGAATGTTGGAAGAATAAACCCCTATCCCTTTTTAACGTCATTTTCATGCCCATAGTTGTTTGGACTATCCATATAAAATTTACGATAAAATTTCATAAAACTTACAGAATGGGGTAAAAATAGCAAATTTCACGGAACAATTGTGTCGTACCACATGCCTGAATTAACGGGATTTTTTTATGACAAATGCTCGTACCAAAAGAGTTTTTTCTCAGTTACACTCAGGAAGAAAAAAAAGCCATATTTGAGGTTGCGCCGCCTGGACATACCATTGCTTACAAAGACATTAACAATTTATTTGAAAAATAAAAATTATGATTTATGGTTTATTCTATAGATAGAAAAGATGATGCTTACTAAATGTGTAAAAATTCAGTGATGTATCTAAAGCGGTTTCAATTTTATGGTGCTAGTCCACGAACTTTTTGATAACCCCTCGTATGTGTGATTAAGCAATTTTATTACTTTCTTGGAAAATATCAGTCGTGAGTTCGAAAATTGTTATGGCAGCTATCGTCAAAAAGTCTATTAATTTTGTGTAAAACATTTGATTTTCTCAAATTAAATTAAAGGTTGAGTGGACCAAATGACTTCATAGATCTTGTGCTTTTAATTAGATACTACTATTATTAGTGTCGCCTTATGGGTCTATTTCTAATGATAAAACGTTGTCAAAATGTTTTATTAATTTTATCTAATATAAAGTTGAATATGATTACAGTATACTACAAATTAATTTGTTATGTAAACATTTTCAACTTTCAACCCTAGGGCGGCCCCCAGACCCCCTGCTATTTTGAGCAGTTCACTTCATTATGTGCCTAGTTATGCCACTGATCACTGGATATTAGGGGGAGGGGCATGCCCCTCTCTAAATCCCTTACCTCTGAATCGGTGGGTTTTTTGTTTTTTTTTTACTATCAGCCGAGCTCTCTTGAAGCCCAATTGAATCGAGAAATTTCGACACACAAATTAGTTTAACTGACATGATCTCATTTTTTAATTTAAAAAATATAATGAAATTCATATTACAACATATTTCTTCATATTGTATTTCTTTAAGTTTCATTTTCGACGTGTTTCGTTCCGTTCCGCTAATTACTAATATCCACACTGATACTGGTATTTAGCGGAACGGAACGGAACCAGAGAATGACCTTGATGGCAAAGCGGGACAACTCTTTTTACTTAAAACAAACTAGTTAGTTAACAAAATAAACGATATTTGGATATCAATGCATGTTATACATTGTATCAATAATAAATGCATATTAATCGTTAAGTACAGTTTACATAATATCTACAGATATCGGTGATCAAAAACCCACACGACACTAAAATGTATATATTTTAGTGTGTTTCTCTTACGGCACTCTACTTAAGTAAAAATTGATGTTCAGATCTAGGTAAATTAATATATTATACTAAAGCAACATTTTATATTCATATTAATTCCCCCTCAAGTTTCTTCATAATTGGTTCCGTTCCGCTAAATACCAGTATCTGTGTGGATATTAGTATTTAGCGGAACGAAACGAAACACAATGAAAAAAAATATATGAAGAAATAAGTTGTTACATGAGTGTCATATTTTTTCATTAAAAAATGAGATATTCCATGAGATAAACTAATTTGCGGAATACAGTCGTTTGGAATATTCCGAATTAACCAGGATTGTTGTGTTATATAATGTTTGTGATAGCAATAATTTTGCATACAATAATTTTTAGTACACTTTTGTCATATTTGTAGGATGTTGCAACGTCGAATAATGAGCCAAGAAAATAACTGAGTCGAGTTTGTTGGTCTGAAATTCCGCCACATAAGGATTTTATTTTGAAATCATAACTCTGCAGGAAAATGAATTTCTTCAGTAACATGCATATATAAAGTGAATATATTTTGTAATAAATGTTAATTAATATTACTAAAACATTCCGTTTTAAAGTAATGTTATTTATGTAAAAAAGAAAGATAAGAAAATACGCGATAGTCATATATTGTTCCGTTCCGTAAATTAACAATACCCACACAGGTATTGGTATTTTGCGGAACGAAACGAAACCATAGGTTTCCTATTGGAGAGAAAGATCAAATCAAAAAAAAAAAAAAAGTACGACAGCAGACACAATTTTTTCAATGTGTGGTTTGATATTGTTTGTGAAAAAAGTGTGATAAATATGGATTTAGATGATGTTAAAATTAAATAAGCAAATATCTTTTCCTCAATTGCTCAGCATTTTTATCTACCATAATTTGGTATTATGTAATTGGTATTATGTAAATGTTATTATATGCATAATATATTGGATGAATGAAGTAGCGTTACAACAACCTTTAGGACAGTAAAAAGTTCTAGCTTATACATTATTTTGTCCTGTGGGTTTTTCATCTGGCGTGACATCTGTTGTTGCTATGTAAACTGTATTAAGTGATTGATATGTATTAATTATTGATGTAAAATGACTTTATCCAAATGCTTGATGCATTTGGATAAAAATGTGTGATTTTGATTTTTAATACACCAATACGATATCAAACCGTTTTGTTTATAAACAAGTCCAAAGTAAAGAGAGTTATCTCGCTTTGCCAATATTGGCTATTCTTTGGTTCCGTTCCGCTAAATACCAATATCCATGTGGATATTAGTATTTAGCGGAACGGAACGGAACCAAGTTACCCATGAATCATATAAATGTACGAGTATTTTATGAGTTTCAGTCTGCTATTCTTTATCGGTAAATCTCATTATATTATTTCTAAATGAATTAATATTACATGGTTACGGAAGCCGGTAGGTGCCAGGTAGAAAAATATTTTATCTGGCGGCCGCCAGATAACTTTCTGGCGGCTGCCAAATAATTATCTGGCGGCCGCCAGATAAATAACTGGCGGCCGCCAGAAAGTTATCTGGCGGCCGCCAGATAAAAAGATCTGGCGGCCGCCAGATAAATTATCTGGCGGCCGCCAGAAAATTATTTGGCGGCCGCCAGATAACTTTCTGGCGGCCGCCAGTTATTTATCTGGCGGCCGCCAGATAATTATTTGGCGGCCGCCAGAAAGTTATCTGGCGGCCGCCAGATAAAATATTTTTTCTACCTGGCACCAACCGGCTTCCGTACATGGTACTCCTGCATTCAAATAATTAAAAGTGACATCGTTAATAATGTGCAAAAGTATCCCAAATGTCACATTGTAAGTAGAAATGTTTTTGTTTGTTTGAAATTATTTTTATTCAAAGACACTTGAACAAAATTTCTTGGTAAATGGTAGAATTACAAGCTTTGAATGCCTTTCTAACAACAAATCTCTAATCTTAAATCCTCTATCAGCCATAATTTCATGACCTGGTCGTACATAATTAAAAAAAAAATATATATTTAATGATACCCTGTCAGATTCCATCAAGATCAATAATTTAATATACATGTATTTTCACCCTTCCTGCATGTACACACTCTAAAAGAGATAATTGCAATTTTCCTTTGCGGCAATCTGGGGAAAAATGCGGGAAAAATTTTTCTTGTCTCTTTAGTATTGATTATCTAAATTGAATAGACGGAATTCCACTTTTCATGATTAAAAAGAATTAGATTAATTGTCTAACAACAGAGTATATATACATATACATCATTAGATTTCAACTTCGCTGTGTTTCGTTCCGTTCCGCTAAATACTAATAACCACACGGAAATTGGTATTTTGCGGAACGGAACGGAACCAGATATATAATGTCCATAAAAAGAGTGTAAATCTGAACTTTATAAATATATCAATCAATGTTGAATTAGCATATACATTTCTGTCAGTCCATAACACATTACACATATACCTTTACACAATACTATTGAAACTAGTCTATAAATGTTTCAATTGATGGAGAAATGGGTTTGAGTTTTATTATCAGCATCAAGGACCGCAATATATAAATATATAATAATAAATTATAAAGTGATAATGATTTGCGTACATGTGCGCGTTTTTAGTCTTTTTGAAAAGTCAAAAATCTGATTAAAAATCAGGCATATTGATTCTAACTTTCCTTGTCTTTTTCGTATTTCTTTTCAAAATTTAATATACAGGGTTTAATTTTTATAATTTAATTGAAAAAATAACAGAGTGCTTGCGTGCGTAACATTACAAGTATTCAATTTCTCTGTGTTTCGTTCCGTTCCGCTAAATACTAATATCCACATGGATATTGGTATTTAGCGGAACGGAACCAGAGAATCATGTCATGCTGGTAAAATGCGACAACTCTCTTTACTACACAGACTTGTCAGTAAACAAAATAAACGATGTACCGAAGTTCTTGACGGTAAATTTGGATAGGAATGCATCGTTAATAGATGAATATTAATCATTCAATACTGTTTACATAGTAACTACAGATGTCATCAAAAATTAATGCTTACACTAGCTTACAGGCATTTTATTTTACAGCTCGCTACTTGACACTGTGGAGTAATTTATGTTAATTAAATAACATTATTTATTTTTTTTAGTTTTACATTCATTTTTATTTCCCCCACAAGGTACCCCACAACTGGTTTCGTTCCGTTCCGTTTCGTTTCGCAAAGTACCAATAGCCGAAAATATTAAGAAACTATAAAGGATGACTGCACTTAAGGACATGAGAAATTTGCGACAAAATAAACTTTCAAAACAAGCATTTTTCTTTTCATTGCAAGAATGGTCAACACCCAATCTACAACTTTATGCAATTACGTTTAATAAAAGTGTATATTTACGAAGTTCGGATCTATTTTCAAAGGTAGGGGTCATCACAATTTCTTGAATCTCCGTTCGATAATGAGGACGCCCACTTTTTTACTGACTTTATACATAGTCAGCGCATGTTTGTCTATTATTCTACGTTTAATAGTAGTTATATATTTGCATAAATAATAAAGTGTCAAAAGGAGATTAATAGACAAACATGCGGTCATGGTTAAAAAGATAAAAAAAAAAACTGCTTCTTCTTACATTCGCTCTCTGTGTTGTAACCAAGCATTGTGACATGTTGAATATTATAATTCACCACGTGATTTCTTACCTCAGGTAAATTCCGTCACATGACTACTAAGGTAGTCTGTTTTGTGCTAACTAGGACATTGTGTTCGAACACATTAAGTCATCTGGCATTGATATAAAATCTGCTTTAATTAGATTGACATGCTCATATTGTTAACTTCGTTTGAAACCTTTGTCAGAAGTGTATTTGTGCCATAGAGAATAAAGAGGGAGATTGGAAAGAGTGATCACGTTCTTTTTTTCAAACATGTCATTGTTATTTATCAAGTCTAACTCTAGACCCATTCTTACAATGTTAACTCCACCTCTCATGCATTTGTAATGTTCAATCAAGGGCAGGTAATTGTAAATTCACTATACTTGGAAAGCAGTAAGGACAAAAACATTGAATCATTTTATTGAATCACAGTCTTAAATCATTTTAAGATTTAAATTTGGCTCAAAATTGACATGATTCCTTCATAAACATACAAAAGTGAAATAAGGTTTAGATATAAAAGCAACAGAAGCAACCGAAAAAGACCCAAAAACAGGCGTTAAGTGCAATCATCCTTTTCCATTCATATCACAGGACAGTTGAACATACGCCATTGTGAGTTCACTTTTAACAAGAAATAAAATTAAAATCGATTAAATAAAAGTAAATTTCATTGGCAATTGAATTTCATATCCAGGTATGAAATATGATTGCATATGTACTGACTATGTACATACTGGACACGTTGGCATAAAATCCTAAGACAAAAGTAAGTTATACTTCAATCAAAACATTTTAATAGTCAATATTTTTTATGCATACACGAATAAACAAATTAGTACTTCAGGAATTCAATGGACTAAATATATCTGCAATATATGCGATGTTTCATCAAGCTCGAATAGTCTCTGTGTCACAAAAAAAAAAGTGAGGGGGGAAAAGGGGGGTCGTAGTAAAAAAAAATTTGCCTATAAACCTACATTTAAATGCGATTTATATTTGAAAACTCTGATAAAATAAAATGTAAATATCATTTTTAAAGCAAAAAATATTTTCCAACTTGGAATTTTTTTTGTGCATTTGTAGATTCATAGCATTTTATCGTCCCAAGTCTGAAAGACGCTTGAGAAACGTGATTTAGTTAGAAAGGCGGAGGGGGTGATTTTCCGCTATAAATTCAAAACGGGTCGTTTAAAAAGATTACAAAAAATTATGAAGATTATTTTTGCAACCTGCTACATAAAGAAAGTATTTTTTCCAAAATTAAACGATTGGTTTTTTCATAAAAAAAAATATTTAAATTGAAAAATACACATTTTTCAAGGCTAAGATGAACCATAGTTTTTCAGTTTAAGGTTTTCAAAAAATATTTGAATCGATATTTACTTCTACAAAATTACTTTATTTGTGTGTTACATGGTCAAACAAATTAGTCGGTGAAGTTTGAGAGCCAGGCTATCCCGACTTTTTTGAAAATCAAGGATTTTATAGTTGGTTGATTGAAAATTTCTTCTCCACGTGAACAGCTAAAGGGGGGTAACTTTTGAAACTTCCTGTCCAAATACGACTGGAACGATTTTGTCCAAAATGTGCATACACATAGTTGATATAGTCATGTAAAAAAAAATACAAAAATAACGAAAATTAAACAACAGGAATTTTTTGGGGGGTGGGTTTGTTGTACATCCTTAAGAATGGAAAATATCCTCAAATTTGTAAGTTGAAATTCTTATGAAATATTTTGCAAACTAATTATACTATAGCTCGTCCAAAGTACTTTTCAGGTACTCTAGGATATAACAAAATTATTCATGTAACAGAATTTATATATTAAGAATTGCGTTAAATGATTGATTTGCAACACTTGAAAAAGTCATATTTGGTAGTCACGTGATCAACCCGGTCATGTGATATCGCAACAAATGTGTTCATATGTTGTTGAGAAATCCCTTTGTGCAAATTGTCCGCGTTTATGTTTATATCGTACATATTGAATTTAAAACCGAGCTGAAAATATAATGCATGTTTTGAATGCGATTTGTTAAAAATTACTGCTAAACAAAACTGCGTTGTAGGATTAAACTTAAGTTGCATGAAATATTGTATAAATCTAGGTAAAACATATTATATAATGTTGTGGTTAACAAACAAATTTTGTAGAAAAACTGACAAAATTATAAAAATTCAAAATATCAAAAATTGCTTCTTTCTTCTATATAAAGCTTTCGAAATGACGCTATTTACCCATATTTCTAATTGATTTGACATCGCCTCACGGTTTTCGAAACACAACAAATTCCGATATTTCTATTGCATATTTTGATGTGCACATTTCATGAGAGGAAGTTTTAGCATAAATGTTAAAAAGAAGGACGCAATTCATAAACTATTACTGGACATCCTTCTATCTTCCGGAAGGAGAATTAAAACATTAAAAAGAACAGTTCCTTATCGTACAAAATTTGTACATGAAACCTACATAGTACATGTACACTCAACACAATTACATGTATCTTTGATATCAATAATAGCAAAAGGAGCACTAAAGTAACCACTAACGATATGAAATTTTGTTATATATAAAGTTTTACAGCATGATTGACTTTGCCTCAGGGAACCGAATTATATACAGTACATACTCAGTATTTGTATCAACGTTATCATTGGTCAATAAAGTTTCATATATTAATTTAGTGAAAGACAATGCAGAAATATACCCAGAAATGAATGAAATAATTTATATCATTGTTATTTTGTAACATAAATGCACCTCTTTTACATAGTAGTTGATCAAATATTAACCTTTATTATAGGCAAAATCATCTAAAACACACTGAACTGTAATTTCTAAGGCGCCAGAGTTAATATGTACAGGAGCAGTAATATATGCCGTTAAGGACATACCCAACGTTCCTTACCTACTGATAATTTTTCCAGATATTCTTCATTTAAGATTATAGTGCCATCAGATGTTCGTCGACAAAAAATCAATATACATTACCAAGGGTTTTGAAAAGATACATGTATCAATTGATGAAAATTCTTGTATAATTGAATGAAAAATACACAAAAATTAATAAACATATATCCTACATGTTTTGTTTATCAAAACTTGTTTTAGATGAAGTGTACAAAAGCATATATAGACATAAAAATGTAGCACTCAATTCCTTTAAGTATTGGAACTCCAGAGAAAAAGACAATAAAGTTCAAACTACGTTGCGTATGTCCTTAAGTATTAATTATTATATTATCATTTCTAACAATTGGGATGAAAGAATATTCCACCAAATTCTCCAAATGTGCATATTTACGGTAAGTCTTTCCCTTAAAACACACGCAGTATACTTTTCGTTGATACATCAATGAGAGATTACATTACATATATCTTATTTAAAAATATATATTAAAAAACTTGTAGTTTATGGTTACTGTTGTGTTTGGCCAAATATTTTTGGAACGGTAAAAATTATCACTGAGCATTTGCTGAAAAATATGCTGAAACTTGAATTTTTCTTGTAGCCATAAAAGAAAAGAACGTCCAGTTATAAAGTTATAATATTGATTTAGTCGGTTCACGATAGTTTAGTTTCCGATAGAATCCAATATTTTATACTCACCTGTCAGTATTTCAACCGCCTTAGCAATGGTTCACAAACATTATGACATTCATTGAAAACATTTATGTAGTCTTCGGAGACCACATCCTCCAAGAAACTGTTGGAATTCACTATTAGTGCTCTTTTATTAGCCGACCTATTTTTATATTTCTCTGAAGCAGAATTTCTTGAAAACTTCTACATGAGAAGAAGAAAACAATTGCTGTGGTATTCAACACGACATTTAGGTATTACGAATTACAATTAACAATAGTTACTTCAATTCATATGTCAACTCAATATATCCCATTGGACTTGAGATATAAACATCATAGATTCTACCACTTCCGTTTCATATTTGGGTTTTTAGCTCACCTGGGCTGAAAGCTCAAGTGAGCTTTTCTGATCACCCGTTGTCCGTCCGTCCGTCTGTCCGTCTGTAAACTTTTCACATTTTCAACTTCTTCTCAAGAACCACTGGGCCAATTTTTACCAAACTTGGTACAAAGTATCCTTGGGTAAAGGGGAGTTTAAATTTTAAAATAAAGGCCCAAGTCCCCTTACAAGGGGAGATAATCAAGAAAAGATAAAAATAGGGTGGGGTCATTAAAAAAAACTTCTTCTCAAGAACCACTGGGCCAGAAAAGCTGAAACTTATGTGGGAGCATCCTCAAGTAGTAAAGATTCTAAACTGTTGGAATCATGACCCCCTGGGGTAGGGTGGAGCCACAATAGGGAATCCAAGTTTTTCATTGAAAAATATAGGAAAAATCTTTAAAAATCTTCTCAAGTACCACTGGGTCAGAAAAGCTGAAATCTTATGTGGAAGCATCCTCAAGTAGTGTAAATTCTAAATTCTTTAAATCATGACCCCTGGGGGTAGAGCGGGGTCACAATAGGTATTACAAGGGGGAAAATCTGGTATAGAACAGCATGGCCAAAGTTACTCAGGTGAGGGATGTGGCCCATGGACCTCTTGCTACTGAATATAGACAATAAAGGCAAACTATCAACTTAATTGTATATCAAACAAGATGACCTGAGCTTTTCCATCGCCAACTTTTCTTATTTATGTAGAAATATCCCACTATCACCTGCATATGGTGTTTACATCTCCCAGCTTATAAGTTATTCAGGAGCATTCTCCGATTACGATCACTTTTTAAAGCGATGCAGGCTACCGACAGATAAGTTGATGTTACAGGGATTTGAACAACCTGGTTTAAAGTTAGCATTTCGTAAATTCTATGGTCAATGATGACCTTGTTAGCAAATATATGTATGCAAACGTATGTTGACTGACGTGTTTCATATCAATTGTTAGACCTTTGTTTTTGTACTGAATTTAACTACGGAATGTTCCGTTTACCTGATCTATACATGGGGCTCACGGTGGGTGTGACCAGTAAACAGGGAATGCTTACGCCTCTTAGGCACCTGTTCCCACCTCTGGAATTTCCAGGGGTCCGTGTTTTATGCCCTGCTCAAAAATTTGTATTGATTATAGATTTTTATGAGATCGATCACTGTTCGTTATCTTTGCCTTGGCAAAAACAGAAACTCTGAGAGAAATTCGTAAAATCATTCATTTTGAAGAAATGGACAAGATGTACATGCAGTAATTGGTTCTTGATTTGTTGTCTGACAATACTGAGGATTGCACACTTAAAGGGGCTTGGACGCAGTTGCATCGTTTACATTGTAAATTTCTATGCTTATTTAAAAAAGAAAATCAGTTAAATTAATTAAACTTACATGAATATTCTTAGAATTCAATGACAACGACATTCTTCTTTCCATCACGTCAAGCATTGTAAACAGGGCACAATCTCTGTTATTGTTAAATTTTACGTTTCACCAGGTTTGTTCAATTTGTTAAACTCTGCATGCATCATTGAGCACGGACTGACAATACTGGTGAGTTGGTTTTGTTTTCTCAAATTTCTACTCTGAATTTTCTGGATCATAGTTTTAATATCTATAATTTATACACAGAAAACTTTCTACTTGTTTTGAGTATTAAGGATAAAGTTTACTTTGTGAAGGTGTAAGGATGTGTCAATCAAACGCGTCCCGAAATTCGTAGTTTCAATAATTTCCAGATAAAAGAAGTTTCTGAATACGCTTTTATATTTTCGTGTGAAATGCTGCAGCAACATAAAATTCATGATATTATACAGAAAATTTGAGAAAATGTGAACTTCAAATCTGTGTCAAGGCTCCTTCAAAACAGGAAATGAAAAACCATCAAATCAGAGTTAAAACCGGAGAAATCTTTACTTCAAAAGGGTAATACATATTTTAAAGATAGGGTGGAGACAGTCGATTTCTTTCGCTCTAATGCATCAAGCAGTAAAATAAATTTTTGGGTTTGTCTGCAAACTGAAATTAAATACTAGATTTGATTCCCAGCGGAATAGTATTACATTCATAGTTCTAGTTAATGCTACCTACTTCAAAGGAAATTGCAACAGTATATTAAAAGCAACCGCTCGCAAATAAGGGAATTCAAGGACACCAAGGAGAAATTCATGACAGACATGATGTATCAGAACTCAGAAGGGTGATATCAGATTCTGCCACATGCCAGACTTGATGCTAAATGCCCTTGAATTGCCATACCAAGGAAAAACCCTCTGCATGCTGATTCTTTTACCTACTGTTGTAGATGGTATTGAGAGTCTGGAGAAGAATTTAAATGATTTTGTCCTCGAACATGTAGTGTCACTTGAGTGAGGAAATGTCGAAGTTTATCTCTAGAAATGAAAAGGAGTCGACCTTTCAGTTGAAGTCTTATATGTCGGCCATGGGTATGCTTTCAGTATTTGATATGGATAAAGCTGATTTTTTTCAGGCATGGACGATTGGAAAGATATTTGCATTAGTGAAGTTTTCCATAAAGACTTTGTTGAAGTCAATGAAGAATTTTGCATAGTCTGATTTGGCAAATATTCCGACTTTGGCAATGATGTTATAATTGGCCATTTCCTGGACTACTTCCCTATTGGTTGTAATTCCAAAAATTGACCAAATGTGCGAATATTAGGCATCTGGGGATATACACAATTATTCCTGATTCAGGTGCAAACTCTGATTCATACTTTACAGAAGAGTTATGTTATCAGGTTGACAATTCATACTATCTTATTTACTATTTACCTTGTCATTGGTCATTTGCAATATTGTTTTGTTTAAATACAATCTGATTGTACACATAAGTACTCTGAAGCTGATATTTAAAAGATGCTTGAGTTTCTGATTGACAATATCTTTGTAGTTTTTGGAGATCAAATCTTCGAACAATTTGTAAAAATTCTAATGGGTACCAATTGTGCTCCGTTATTTAGCAGACCTATTTTTGTATTCATGTGAAGCGGAATTGATTCATAAACTTCTACATGAGAAGAAGAAAACACTTGCTGTGGCCTTCAACTCGAAAATCGATATATCGGCTATGTATTATAAATTCACAATAGTAATTTCCATTCATATGTCGAGTTACTGATTGACAGTTTGATTAAGTTTTTGAATAAATTCTGCTTCATGTGAATACAAAAATAGGACTCCTAAATAACTGGGCGCATTTGGCGCTACAAAGATGTTGTCAATCAGAAAATCAAGCATCTTTTTAATGTCAACTTCAGAGTACTTGTGTGTACAATCAGAATGTATTTAAACAAAACAATATTGCAAATGACCAATGACAAGGTAAATAGTAAATAAGATAGTATGAATTGTCGACCTGATAATATAACTCTTCTGCAAAGCAGCAAGCAAGAAAACTAAACTACAGCATATGCACTATTTTTCTGATATGCATTTAAATGCTAGCGATAAGTAAAATTAAGTACATGTACTTTCTAACTATTTTTCATGGATAAACTGATTCTCTTGAGAGTAGCAAAAATGTGCACGATTTTTCAAATAATAAAATTTGTCTTCATCGGGATCGGAGACATATTTGTCATGGCGTGTTGTATACAGAATAAAGTTATTTTATTGCCCGTTAAAAATAGAAGTAAATTAAATGAATTTTTCGCTAATAAACATATACGAGTGCTGAGACATTTACTTTAACTCCATAAAGGACAGAGCTAAATTCATGAAAATTCGTCAATATTTTATAAAAAACGTAAAAAACAAATGTGCAAAATTTCTGACTTGAAGGATAATTAGATAAATTCCGGTAAAATTATAAACATGCATTATATGTCTATCGACCCGGGGCAGCATCGCTACGTCATTTTAACGTGACGTAAGCCAGAGATGTTTTCGCATGTGAAAAGATCAGGAAGCGTTTATTCTTCTTTGTCTGTTATCACATATAATATTCCAAAAACCAAACTGTCTCTTGCCTTAAACGATTCTTTAAAATTTTATTGAGAAAAATGTGTGCTGTTGCTACCCCAGTGTAAAATACACTTGAAGTGACATATACAGGTTGGATTAGCATCATGCAGTACCGATTTATATAACGCGGGTCAACGTTATTTAGTCCGTAATAATTGATGGCCGTCCGGAACTTTTGTTTTTATTCTGGTTAAATTATTGGTAAGAAAAAAAATATACATCAATGAAAAAGCAATTATGAGGTCTTTCAGTCTGGAAAAGAATTCTCCATATAGCGCTACACAAAATTTAAGATAGGCTAGCTGCGTCAAAATCCGTTTTGTCGTCGTTAACAGATTTCTTCTCCACGCTTAATTTTTTTTTCAATGGTCTCCGTATTTCTGATCGAAATTCTTACAAACTTGCACAAAATGAAGTCAAAATAAAATAGAAAAATTAATTACATAAATTGAATAATTTTCTCTCTTACTATGGGTCCACCGTTGGTGTTACATATTTTCAAAATCTTATTTCGTGACTGCGCCGGGTACCCCTACCACTGACACATTAATATACAATTGAGAAGGAAAAAAAATATTTGTAAAATATTTCTTGCTTTTACTAATTTTTAGTGTTTATCAAATGTATATGCAATTTTTCACCGAACGATGTTGAATAGAAAGAAAAATATAAACAATGTCTCAATAATTTCCGAACAGCCATGGTATTTCCAATTTTTTTAAAATTGAATATTATCAGTAGTTTAGATTTTTGCTTTATTTCCATCACGCTCGAAATACATCTCGTAATTGTCTTTCTTGATTAGCTCTCCTGGGTGCCAGACGTTGTCATTGTTTGGGTATTTTTGGAATCAGTATTTACTTTATTCTATATAATTTAATAAAAAAAAAGGATGTTTATACCATTTATTCTACCTACTTAGCTCAGAAATAAAAAAAAAAAATTATGTTGAAATCATTTAAGGACATACGCAACGTACCTTACCTTCTGATGAATTTTCAAGATATTCTTAATTTAAGATTATAGTGTCATCAGATGTTCGTAGACAAAACATCAGCATGCCTTACCAGGGGTTATGAAAAGATATCAATTGATGAAAATTCTTGTATAATTCAAAGAAAAATATACAAAAATTACTAAACATATATTCTAGATGTTTTGTTTATCCAAACTTGTTTTAGAAGAAGAGTACAACACCATATATAGACATTAAAATGTTACACACAGTTCCTTTAAGTATTGGAACTCTTCAACTCCAGGGAAAAAGACAATAAAGTTCAATCTACGTTGTGTATGTCCTTAATTCTTAGGTGGAATATAGCTATACTTACGTACATGTAGTATATATACAGTACGTTCTTACGATTAACGAATGCGAATTAAGTGTGGCGATAAAAACGTCTTGTATTATTTTTCAAAATATGAAGATTTCGGGCTTTAAGTATGTCTTGTCTTCCACTATCAAAAATAAACAATTGAACAGAAGTAATTCCTAAAACGTTTGACCTAACATTGTGTAGTGACAGAAATAAGACGCCGTACTGTACATCACGTGATACGGAATTAAATACTTTCTTGACCACGGACACGTTGAATAATTATCCACCCTGACTGATATTACGCACGAAATCTAGTGTAAGTAAACATCAAACGTACTAATGTGTTTTCTGTGCATAAGGTTTAATCATTGATTTATACAAATCGTTGTTTTTGAAAGTTTTCAGGATCGGTAAGACTTAGGGCATGTAAACATTTGAGGTATGGTGGACTGTTTCGGAGTATCGCTTTTTATGTCAAGGTTGAAACCTATAGGCAAGTCATTAAATCAATATATCCGTCTCAAAAGTAAAAGGTCCTGTTACA